>NW_026555337.1:21433146-22033146 GCF_029017545.1 Prosopis cineraria
TACCTCCTTAGTGCCTTTTAAAGTACAGTATTAGAGAATATCTTCTTAGTGCCTATTATGCACGGTCTTAGAGATTTGAGACACCTTTAGTGTCTGTGTGATATGGTGTTGGAGTTAACGATACCCTATTATGTATATTAGGGAAAACCATAGTCCATATGTGCATTAGAACATCTTTGGCCTAGTGATTCTAACATGCAGATGAGCTCAAGGCCAATAAGAGTGTACATTAGTTTAGGGCAAGCTAATGGTTTCGTGCGAGGTGATCTAGAGGTTTGGATGGTAGTGATCATACTATAATATGCTATGAGATATTATGAATGTTATGTGAAAGTGTGAAAATTTGAGAATGGATATGTGTTATGTGAAAAGGAATAGAAATGAGATATGTGATATAAATGTTATTTTAATGATATTAAATGACATACTATACTTTACTTCCATATTGTTGCATGTGATAATCAATAGGAGTGAGTTATTCTGTTACTGAGATTTTATCTCACCCCCCATGGTTACATGTTTATAGGATCGGGTAATGACTAGGGTAAGGGAAGAGAGTATGGATCGGCTTAAGTTGTGAAGCTGTGTATACTTAGAGTTGCGTAATGAATTGAACTTAGAATTTGTGATATATGGTATCTATGAGTTTGCCATAGGGTTGCATGCATATTTTAAGTAGTGGATATTTTGGAATTAGCCTGATGGTACATATTTGTGATGTAATGAAATAGGAGCTATGATTTGATTTAATTTTGTGAAATTGTTGTGATGTTAGTGAATCTTAAGCTCAAGAGAGAAATTATAATGAAATGAGTAATTTGACACTAAGATTGAGTATTTACATGTGTTGTAGTGTTGAATGTGTGTGATTGTGATTAAAAATGGTCAAATGGACCCAAGTTTTGCCAAAAAGATGGCAAAGTATGTAAATATGGGAAATGCAAAAATTAGCTGTATAACGGTCAAATTTTGATATATGAGTATAATTATAAATATATGTGGTCAATCAGGTGTATTAGATCCTTTTGACTTGATTCAAGGCCTTGTGTGGTCTAATGAGAGAAAGGGGATTGATTTGAGTGCTTCAGTATGCAAATTTCTAGAAAAAGTAACTATTTGCACCGCCGGTGTCCTAATTTTGATCGGACTGTTAGATCGTATCTAAACGTATCTCATTAGTTAGCTTAGTTAGAGATAAGCTACGTGTGAGAGCTTGAATCACTCGATCGACATTCTATGTGAAAATGGGACACGCCAGAAGTTCATTATTTTTTTGCTGTCATTTGGACAGGCGTGCTGCAGTGCATGGTGTCACATGCCGCAACACATGACAACAAAAAGTTGAGCGGTGGCTCTGTGCCACATGCCGTAGTGCACGTACTGTATGCTTTAACGCATGGACCAAATCCCAACTTTATTTTGTGATAAAAATGCATGTAATGGAAATGGAATGTGTCCACTATACATTAGAGAAACATATGATTTACTTTTGCTATGTATTTCTTTGATTGATTTTGATTTGAATGGTTTTGTAAAAATGAATCTTAGGCCCAAGCTTTTTAAACAAAACATTTGATTACTGATTGGTAGTGAGTGCCATGGTAACACTATAATCTTCTCCTGTATCTAGAGGATTTAAGAGGAGGTTACACTGTGCCACATGCCGCCATGCAAGACTATTTTCTAACTTGATATTGCAAATTTAAAAGTATGCAATTGATATAGGAATGCTTATGGATTATTCTATCTACCGCATAATTATACAAATGCATTATGATTTTTGATGATTTTATGAAACAAGTCTTTAGCCAAAGCTTTTTAAATAATTTTTTTGATTACTTATTGGTGTGTTTGATGTGGTGATTTAGTTAATATTCTCTTGTATCAAGTGGATATGAAAGGAGGTTACATATAAAAACATGTATGATGGCTTAAGGAACAAGTAGAGAAACATGGGTGGTAAGTGTGAGAACAAAATTTATGCACTTACTACTTCTCAATGGACATGCTTACTAACCGATTAAGTGCAGCCAATGCTCATGTTCCCACATTACCATCCAACACCACTGTAAATCCTAAAGTTAATCTTAATGCTATCACATTAAGGAGTGGTAAGGAGTTAGGGGAAAGAATACAAGAAGACCAAAAAGAAGGGAAGGCTAAAACCACTCTTTAAATTTTTCACTTGATGTTAATGTCTGTAGTTCTTCTTTTGCTCCTAATGATGCATCCTTTTATAAGGATGATGATGATGAGCACATAGAGAAGATCATTTGTGAATAACCACCATCTAAGGTAGAAAAGAGGAGCTTGGCCAGATGATGAGTGAAGAAAAGGAAGAGAGGCTGAAAAGGAGAAAGCAAGAAAGGAAGATACAAAGAAGGAAGAAGTAAAGCAAAGTAAGAACTTATGAGAGACTTCCTTTCCCGCTAGCACAAATAGTTCCTAAGCAACTGAAAGGTCAATTTGATCAAGAGGTATATGATTTCTTTCGTAAGATCTATGTCAATGTACCCTTGATGGATATTGTTAAGAACTTTCCCAAGTATGGTAAATTTTGAAGGATTGTTGTATAAATAAGAGCAAGTTTAGGCCTAATATGAGGGTATAATTACCCTCTTCTGTGAGTGCTATAATGAAGCTTTAACTTCCTATTAAGTGTCAAGTCGTCGGTTCTTTCACAATTCTACACAAGTAGCCTCTAGTAAGACATTCTAACTATCTAATTGATATAGAGATTGATGATCTGATGTAACCTATCATATAACCATATCACATCCCTTTTGTCATGAGATATTTTGGTCAAGTGTGAGACATGAAATTGTCATTCTCCTTTACCTGACCATTACTATCTTGATCTTTGAGTAAACTGACTATAGTAATAGAAAAAAACCCTTTCCGTAGTATAGGAATGCATTTTCTCAATCTTACTTATTAAGGGGCCTAAAAATATATCTCAATTAATGTGAGAGAAAATTTCATCTTGACCACTCATATTCCTCTACATGAATATCACTAGACACAATTATAGCCTTTATGATCACCCAATTAAAGGTGACTTTTAACTAGGTCAAAGTTCAAGTGGTCATCATGTAGGAATCCATGATGATCTTAGGTCAAAGGGCTTAATGATATAGTTACGTATGAGATAAGCTTATGACTCGTACCATGTAACTTTCTCATAGCAAGTTGATCCAACACCTTATACCTTTTCAAGTGCGTACGATTTTAGTTTATAACTTACAATTACTCAAAGCCATACTAGTCTTGTTTTATCTATAATCCCTTACAGATGACTCATCGAGGACATTAGGACAATCATTCTAGTTTATTTAAGGATACTGTTATCATAGTGAACATGCAATTAGTATCAATGATTTTAAAACTAGATTAACCATTGACTGGACTGGATTTTATCTCAGCTAGAAAGGAAAAACTATATGAGGGGTTAAGCCAATTCAAATCACCTGTTAGACTACAAATCGAATTCGAGCCAGGAACTAGATCTAGTTTTTAAAAACTAGATGGTTTAGTTTTTTTCTTGCCTTTTTGAGCCTTAAGAAAAGGTAGAGCACATATTTTTGCTTTGTTTACTATTTGAGCTTCAATTTCAAGCTTTTGTCGTTCTACAACTTTGCTCTGCCTCTCCTCTCATTCTCTGTGATTTTGGCAACACGGTGATATGATTTCCTTTCTCTTCCCCTATCAATCAACATTGACCACGACAGGCACACTGGCACAAATGAAGGCGATTGTTTTCCTCCTCTTCCTCATCCTCATCCTCACCAATCGATTGTGTATTATCCTTACTGATCTATCCTTTTTTTTTTACACAGCGCTATATAGTAAACAAGAAGTGAATAGTATAGAGTAGCGACACAATCTTCCTTATCCTCACTGATCTGTTATCGTTGACCATAGGACGCACTAAAGCCAAGCAGCCATTAGCTTATTGAATAGTGAATACAGAATAACATAGTAATAGGGCAGAGCATCACCTTCTGAGTTCTGATCATTTTCTCCATCCTCCATCCTTATCCTTATCGTTTGAGTTTAAAATCTTTTAATCTTCTTCATTTATCTGTCTCTGCTTCATCGTCTAAATTCATTCCCTAAAAGTTCAAATTCATTATCTATTGGAGATCTGATTTGATTGATCGCTCACTTTTACAGGATAGGCTTTTAACAGTGGGTAAAAAATACTTTTAACAGTGGTTGGAGCCATAACTGCTATTGTTTCAAGGGATGTTAAAAGTATGTGACTTTTAACAGTGGTTGGACAACTGCTATTAAAAAAAAACTTTCAATAACAGTTCTATGTTCGCTGTTGAAAGTTGCTCGTGGAATTTTTTTTTAATAGTAAGAGATACTTTTAATAGTGGTTATGGCTCCAACTGCTTTTAAAAGTAGTTTTTTAAAAAAATAATTCCATGTCCACTTATTTTCCCAATTCCCACAAATGAAACTGTTCTATATAATTTATTACTAGCCAGCCAGTTTTAATACATATAAATAATCTAAATTTCAATACAAAATTTTATAAAAATTATGCAAAACTTAAATGGTCTTATATAATTTCCTAAAAAACTACCTAAACCCACAAAATATTGTGCCAATATGTAAGGATGTCATCAACCTTTTCCTTAGAAAATGGATCGACAATGTCAAATATCTAAATTAAAGTATAAAATTGCAATTAAGGCATTAACCAACTAATTCAGGTAACAATAAAATTAGCTTTTAAAAATATATTTACCTCATTTGTAAATTCAGTCATTCCCAATGTAATAATGTTGAGCATGTGCCTTATCACATATACGCCACACAAACTAGTCTTCTGTGTTGCCTATGATTATATATAAAACATATATATATAAAAGCAATTGGGAATCGATAATAAATATTGATAATTGAATATGTTAATAAAGTGTTAGTTTAACTTACCTTTGGCTCAATCCATGTAGGAACCTTTAGTTCATGTGCGTGCTTTTTCAGGACCATTATTTGATATATTTTCATTGCCCTATGATAAGCATCATGATATTTCTAACTAATATATCCATAAAAATTAATAGTTTTTATACAAATACACTTAAGAATTTATTATGTCCTTGTTTGGTTTGTAATGGAGGGACCATAAGAAGAGGACTGTGTTACTCTTCAATGAAAGAACAATCAGTTGCCAGTAGTCTGTATAAAATAGAGTGACTTATTAGAAGAAATTCACATTTAACAAAAAACTATCAATTGTAAATTAGTCCTTATGAGTACACATATAAAGCCATGAAAGCATCCATTTTGACTTCACATATTCATTGCTGGAGATATCGGGATCTTATTTTAGGAGTACTCCCTTTCTCTATCATGTGATAAGGGCAATGAAATCTGAAATTATCACCTTTTCCTGTTGTAATACAGCAACGATGGAGATGCAGAAATGATGGAGATATATACGATAATGCAATCATGTTAATTGACCAATCTTGATATGTTAATTATATTCAAGTAAAACATACTTACAGCATAAATAGCTCAATTAATGCTATGGCAAGCTGACTTTTCAAGAGATGCCAGTTTAAATCTTCCTGTTCAATTATCACTGGACTCTGCATACCCACAACATCATCTTCCTTGGCAAAAAGTTTTTCTTGGAATGATTTATCATAGGCTAATAAAATTATTTGTTGAAGAGGAGTCAACTGTGGTGGTTGCAATTGCAACAGGGGTTATGGAAGTTTTAATAGGGGATCATTTAGCAAGGGAAGCTAAAAAGGCAAGATTTAGTTAGTTAAAAAACAATATAAGAAAGAAATATTTAATAAAATGTACCTCAACTTGAACCATACCTACAAGTCTTTTGGGCCACATGATAAAAGTACTAATAGCTTCAGATAATGTCTTGACCTTATTAGCAGGGAATGTTATGAGTGCATCCGCTACTTTTACGTCTTCTACCACCACTCTGACTTGATCTTGTTGTACTTACTTGTGGTAGATAGTTTGTCCCAAGATGTAAATGCTACTAAGAGCGATCAAACATCTATCAAGATCCTTTTCATATAGCTCACACGGTTCACCCGTGTTTCCCACTAAATGACCCTCTAACATGTGTAAATTCCTGACTCAACCCAGGTTTTTACATTTCCATCACACAATCAATCGACACAAGAATAATAAAATATCAAAGTAATAGCCTGTTATTTGTTTTTAAATCACGGGATCCTAATTTCTTAAAACATATATTCAAATAAGAGGGCTATCAGAAGCATAACTGCATTCATATGATCAAAAAAGGCTTAAAATATTAACCCTAAAAAAGGGATATGCACCGTAGTGTGCAATACGTGTGCCACGACATGTGGCACAGAGCTACACGTTAATAAGGATTGTCGCTTGCCTTTAAAATTAAACTAAAGCTAACCTTAATACAATATAAGGCCAACCCTAGGTCATCTCTCAAGGAATGATTTTATGTTTGATTTAAAGTTTATAATTATTTAATATTTAATATTAATACATCAAGTTTTAACATTGTTGGAACTTGGATGTAATAGAATGCAATTCTTTTAAAGGCACTTTTCACAGACTTGAATCTAACATCCCATGTTTAAAAAACCATAACACTAATAAAATTTTATACTTAATTATTTTAACATAAAAATAGGAAGAATTACAATTAGAATTCTTGTAAAAAATAAATATAAAATAATGGTATTCCAACTACAAATTTAGAAATTGAATTTATAAATTTCCATGAAGTTGTACGTAAATTCTTCTTTTACACGTTAATTTTCTTTTGATACGGTCAAGAAAAGAAGTTCCATTTCACTTCTACCAAGACTTGCATGTCATGTACTGTGTTTGAAATGTTATGCGTGTTGCTGAGACTGGCTCCGCATAAATGCATTGTTGGAATTACCTAATTGCCCTGGGCTTTTTTAAGAAAATTTTGAGAAAAATATCGTTTCACTAACAAAGATAAATCATTTTTTCATAATTTTGAAAATTATAGAGATGAAAAAAAAATTATAAGAAGGCCCATTCATTAATCCTTTCTCTTAATTATAAGGTATCAAACAAAAAGATGAAATAATCTTCCAATTTTACTCTTTAACTTAATAAAGCATTTGCATAAACAGTAAGATGACTCATTGTCTTCCTCTAATTAATATGGGCATAATTGAAATGTTGAGTTATCTTTTTTAATAAATAAAAAATTAACTAAAATAAATTCAATAATAAATTTCCTATTTAATTTCAGATAACATTTGCATGAATAATAAGATGACTCCTTATATTTTTACATACGGTTAAAGGGCATTTTTACTTATAAACTATTTTCTTAAGAGCATATGGTATCTTAAATTTATATGTGGTAGTTGGTCAAAAAAATAATATGTGGTAAATTTTTTCTCTTGAACATTTGAAAACGATATATTGGGCATCCTGTTAATAAAAAAGTTAACTTTAATCATTAGTTGACTTCAAGAATTATAAAAAAATATTTTAAAATTATAGAAAATGACCTAAAATTTGCACATAAGTACCCTATAAAAACATAATAACGACTAAGTTCAATAAATTATATATAAATACTAGGATACAAATGTTATTTCTTACTCTTGTAAAAGACCAAAATATGAATTTTGACTAACCACTTTAATTAACTACTAGGTTAACAAATCACCATGGCTGGCTAAACATTAGTAAGTAATTAAAATATTGATATTTTAATATATAATAATTTAAATATTTTTATTTAGAAATTATCCATATATTTACTACTTAACTAGTATTATAACCTGGGGAGTTTGATCTCATAATCCCTTGATCACATAGAAAGCCCAATTAATTTGGCAAGTGAATGAGACATTCACAAATAGTTATTAATCTATACAACCACATATATCTACTTGAGTTCGGTTCATTTTATTATCTTACGTTAGTCTGAAAATATTTAAAAAAATTATCATCATTCAATATTTAATGCAAAAAATTACTCTGAAAATATTTTAAAAAATCATAAAAATTTTAGCATAGTCATATAATCTAACACAATTTTTTCCTTGTTAAGAATTGGAACTCTAGTTGCAAATTTTACTATACAAAGTTGCACATGCTTGAGTTATTGCATGTTAGGAAATTTTGGGAGTTTAAAGTCATTTTATTTTAGGATGTTCACGGTCCACCTAACAATTTTTCGAACTTTAATTTGTTGGTGTTAATTTATTGGAACGTTATCGTTAGTAAATGACTCTCTTAGGACTTATCCATGTTCATATGAAGAAAAAATCAAGAACAGAAGCCCCACACTCCAACGCTCTTAATCAGAGCCAGATCCTAGGTCAGGAAAATTAATACTAAAAATAATATGATAATTAAAAAACAATTACATCAGGCAAAATATAAGTCATCTCGTGATTTTAATTACTACACGCTTCTGTTTTAAATATAAGGTTTTTATTATTACATACAGGTATTACTTTGTTCGAGTTACAGTCAAGCACTAAATGTAAGTATTTCTTCTAGTATAAAAATTCAAATTTTAGTTTGTCATGAGGAATTAGTATCTTATGCTACACTCAATCCTCGTTAATAAAATATATTTAACATATACATAATTAACAAATTATTAATCTTTCTTTTTTTCAACTCCCCGTTATCTTGTTTAACGCAAAGTAACAAATATACTTAGCTTTAGTCAAACAAAATAACCGTTGTCAATAACGGTGAAACTCAAACAACAACTAATTTTTTAAAACATTAATGATAAAACTAAATTTTTTAAAATGTTTAAATTAGTTATAAGTAGCTTACTCCTTCCATCTCTATATATATAGAATGTTTTTTAAAAGCTTATTTTGTTTCTAAATATAAAAGGGTGTTGTGATTTTTTTGAGTAATTAGACAATTCTGTCTTTATCTTGAAAAAAGAGAAATTAATTGTGTACTTTACACGCTACCATCATGATATTAATTGACATTATTTGGTAAAGAAATTAAAAAATTACTATGATTTAATGAGATTTTAACCAAAAAATAAACTTTTATTAATATGTGTGATTTGATTAAAAAAAATCTTTTATATATTGATGGAGGGAGTATACTTAGCAATCTTCTTTTCTATATATTCTGAACAAGCTATAGTTTTGTTTTTTTGTTTTTGTTGGCCAGAAGCTATAATTTTGTTTGTAAAGGCCTAATATAATAAAAAAAACACATATTGATTGTTATTTAAATTTGGGTTGATTTTTACGTAAAATGACACTTATTTGACTCCAATTATAAAAATTATATTCTAAATGGGGATTCCAAAAAAAAAATCCACACCCATAGGCTACTCATTTTCTAACAGATACAAGGTGTCCTGGAATAATTAAAAACATAAAAACACTTGTACTTTTTCCATAAAATTATTTTTCAGTTAGTTTTACATTTATTTTTCATTTTCATTATTTTTTTCCCTTACGGATTACTATACATAGTATAGCGATTGATTTTTAGATTAGAAAGTTGGGAAAAGTTTTGGCAGCATATATTAGTGGATTGGAGAGTGACGTTTCAACCATTCCCTCCGGTTAAGAACATAAATTTTAAAAATATACATTAAAACATTGATTACATTATTAAATTTGCCCTTAAATTAATATATTGGAAAGTAGTCATTTATTGCTATAAGGTCATCATTTAATTATTTTTGAAGGCATTATGGTCATTTTATAAATGTTTGCTGAAAAAAATTAATATTAGTTTTTATGGATTTTAAAACAACTACTCTATTTTATCCTTCTATTTTATCCTTTGTTTATTTAATTGAGGCTTATTTATTATTTTCCTTTTAATTTATCCATTACTTTTACCAAAAGAATATAACATGGGGTTCTCGTGATTTAAAATTTTGATGGAATATTATCTATACATATATAACTCAAAGTTAAAATTGGTTATTCAATAATTCATATAAAAATATCACTAGATGCTTGAATCAACTGGTAAGGAGTTGTTTTACTTTAACCAAAGGTCTCAAGTTCGAAGCATGAATATCTAGCAGTGGTTAAATTCTTAGTGGTAAAGTACACTTTCCAAAGAGGTCCTCATTAATCCAAATTAATCCAAGTCAAAGACCTGAGATACTATGGCCGACAAAATAATTCATATCAAAATTTTATAGTGTAAAGTTATATAAAATTAAATTTATCAATAATTCATATAAAAATTTAAATTATATAATATTTTACTCTATTTATTATAAATTGTGAAATATAGAATTGCGTCGTTTTCTCTGCGCAGCCTTAATCTTCGAAATGAATTGACAGAAATATACAAATATTATTATTGACTTATTGTGCAGCTGGTCTAGAAAACAAACTTGTATCACTGTGCCGCTAGTCAAAAGATGGATCCTTTAGCTTGCTGTCAATGAAATGACTTGATTTACTAAATGGGCGCACACTTTCTAGCTATAAAATTATGTTTAATGAGAAATGATGTTGAGTCTAACAAGAGGAACTCATATTTAGTACTTGACTGCACTAATGAACCCGAAAATATTAATTAGTGGGAGGAAAATTTATACTTAATATAAATATTAATATTTTATTAAAATATATTAAATATAAAATTTATTAAAATTAAATACTACTAAACAATTATGCATAAAAAATTAAAGTTATATCTATTAGTATGTTACATTTCATTTTACTTAATAAAACTTACTTTGCTTATTTTGTATAGTATAGAAATTTTGCCATACAGTTTTCAATTTAAAATTTTTAAAAAATATTTTTAAAATGATTTCTTCCTTCTTTCTAAAACTCTTGATAACACGAATAAGATTTTGGTCAAATAAAGTTTTAGGGAATAACTTAAATTTTTATGGGATCACATGAATTTTCATTTCTTTTCTTGGGGGGTGGGGGTAATCGAAATTTTTTAATGGAGGCAAATGAAATATTTATGGTCACTACATGTAATTTTCTCCTTGACTTGTGGAGGAAATTGCCTCATCACCTTACACACAAGGGTCCATCCTTGCTTGACTATGTCTCAAACACAATTATCTCCAATATAAGGATACATGTATATATGATAAAGAAAATTATATTTAGTACAGAAAGAAATGCAAAGATAATTTTTTAATTCAATTATGTTTGATTATAGTAGGTGAAATAAAAATTATCTATATTATGAATGGGAAGTTTTAATTCGAAATAAATGAGCCCATACTTTCTCAGGCGATGAAATTGGCATAGTATCTAGGCATTGATTTCTTCTTGTTATCAAATTTCCTCCTTCTATGGGTTAGAAAGTGACTTTAATAACTTGATTCTCAAACCAAAATTATTCTTACAAGAAAATATTTCCATAAGCTACTAAATAACTAAAATCAAAGTAAAATTTACACTATGATGTACTACCTAAATCAAAATAAACATTTTCCTATCATAAGTATCCAAAATATGTATATGTGTGTGTCAAAAAATAACACTTATTTTACTCTGTTTACAAAATCATATCTTAAATATTTGAACTTGGCAAAAATAATTTAGCTAATATTCAATTTCTAATGTATCATTCTACATAGAGGGAAAAATTCGTTTATTTTATTTGTAAGACATATGGATTTTTTATAAGAAACCCTATTTAAATATTGGTGTGTGTTAATATATCATTAAAACATGTATATTTGATAAAGTAAAATTAAAAATTTCTTAGATGCGCCTCTGATTATAAAAAAATTAAAAATTACTAAATATTTGAAGAAAGCTAATGAATTTTATTTTTTTTAATGAAACATTTTGAAATTATTTTAGAAACACCTGTGCGAAGTAGAATCTGCTGTATATATCAGTTGGCCAAAAACAAAAACCCCAATATTGTGTCTTTTCTTTTTTTCAAGATACTCCTTACTTTATTTCTCATTCAACAGTTTTTCTACAAAAAGGTATAAAAAAAGAATTAAAAATTAAGAGAAAGAGAACTGAAAGAATAAAATGAATAAGAAATTACAAAGGTATTTTTCAAGTAAGACAGGAATTATTGTGCCCCGTTCTCTACTCTAAAGATATTCAGGTTGACTTGAGTTCAATCATGAGCATAGAAAGCTAAGATGAAATTCCTTTTTCTAGGGTTATGTCAGTGAGTGGGAAATGTCTAAAAAATTTTCTCAATTATAAAATCTCAATATTTTTCATTATAAAAAAAAGTAAAATACACTGACCTTCCTTCTATTTTATCTTTATTACAAATACCTCACTTTTATTTTTAAAATCTATAAAAACCTCCTATACAGTTAATAATGATAAAACACAAACCTCCTTTTAACTTTTAGTATTTCATTTTCAATCACCCAATTGTTATTTGGCCCTTAAGTCATGTGCATTGGACCAAAACACCCTTCATAAGTTGGTTCTTTCGTGGCTCCTATTCATCCTTGGTATAGTCTATCACTAATATATAAATAAAAAAGTAACATTTAAATAATATTAATTGACTTTAGAGCATTGAAATTATTATAAAATTACATTTGGAGCAAACAAATCTCTCAATAAGCATTTATTTATTTATTGTTAGTTTGTATGTGAAATTAATAAAATTATTTTCTTCTCCTTTCTTAGTGTCAATTCCAACCCGGCCGTGACAAGTGGGAGAGCCATTGTCTTGAAAGAACCACAACACTCAAATGTGAAAATGTTATGGACAATTTCAATTTCAACAAACATGTTGTCCCACTTCCTCTATATGCCAAGGACATGAGTTTACTTGACTTTGAAATACAACACTCTTTAATTATAAAATCAAATTTATTCTAAGAATTACACAGAGAGATCAATATGCATCATAGTCAAATTCTATCAAAAAAAAAATCTACATAATTGTATAATTATTAGTTCATAAGTTATTGATTAGATGAGATGAGGCTCCAATGACACATAAGTTTTGACAAATGCTTAAAGGATATTCTAAAGTTATGTGACCATTAGCTGGTGATCCTCCTTTTGAAGGAAAAGTTGCTATGTTTAATGAAGACTTCAAGCAAATCTAGCCTTCCTGTTATCTTGAGTAGGTTAAGAGAAGACATTATTTTTGCAACTATTAACTCTTTGTTTTGGGATAATTGTCAACTTCTTATACTAACAATAAAGATGAGACTACTAGCAACAAATAATGGAGCATCTATTAGCTCTTGTATGGATTTTACTGATTGGGTTATCTCATTTGGTAATGAAATTGTTGTGGAGCTTATGAAAGATTTACAGATATTAAAATCCTAACTGATTTGTTACTGAATGGTTCAAATAATCTAATAAAGTCTATTGTTGATTCAAATTTTTTGGATTTCCTTATCAATATCTATAATTCTTCATATTTTAAAGATAGAGCTATATTAGCTTCTACATTGGCTATTGTTGAAAAAGTAAACAACTACGTGTTGGTCTTACTCCTTGAAAAGAGAGTTGTATACTTAAGTTTTCATAGTATTATTAAAGATGATGGGGATAATTAATGACTTGCACTATACATATTTTTTAAATTAAATTACAATGTCAAGCATCCTGAATTATGAAATGTAGCTTAAAGTAGGTGGTCCAATTATTTTAATGCAAATCGAAACATTGATAAGTTTATTGAGTTTTGTAATGGTACATGTTTTATAGTTACATGAGATAGAAAACATGTTATTGAAGCTTGAAAATATATAAATCAATTACAAGGACAAAAGCATGTATACCATGTATTGCTATGTATCCATCTGATTTAAGGTTGTCAACCCCATTGTGTTAGCCTATACAATGCCCATTAATAAAAATAAGATTAGATCCTATGTCATATTGGTTTGTGGAAATCTCATCATGTTTTCACCAATAATCAATTATATGTTGTTATTTCTCATGTTCAAAGTATGGAGATTCTAAAAATATTAATTTTTGACGAGGATGGTTGTTCCAAAGATATAACTTTTAATATCATTTATAGAAATTTCTTTGATAATTTGATCTAAATAATTATAAATTTTTATTCATATATTTTCCATTGCATCCATTTATACAATATGCATTTAATTTTTACCATTTACTTTACTTTGATATACATATATATATATATATATTTAATATTAATTATTATAAATACACAATCCCATTATATATTAGATGATATATGAATAAAATATATACTATAAATTATTCTTTCAAAACTATTCATAAAAATTGTATTATAAAGCTCGTGCATCGCACGGGTTCTTCACTAGTTTAGCTATATGATGTGTGTTCTCAATATGACTAATGTTCGTCCATATGATGTGCGTTCTTAATGTCATTATTGTTCGTTCGCGTTCTCATATGGTTTAGGCTGGACTGTTAATATGATTGATGAATTTAAAGGGTTTGAGGTAGCAACTTATTTAAAGAGAATAAGCTTTTCAAAAGCTCCATGGCTAACTTTGCGTAGCGCAATCTAATTCACAATTTATAGCCTTTCATTATATATGAATTGTTTATTTGTTGTGTTTTCTTTGCCTTGAAGTTGTTTGGGTATAGTGACACATATGGCTCTAGTTTTACAAGGGTTCTAAATTTTAAATACCGCTTATACGTCGTGCCTCTCTCTATAAACTCTAAATGTACATTCTCTTCTCATCTCAATCCCCTCATATAAATAAATAAGGTTTCTTGATGTAATTTATCTTGTTAGAGAGGTCATTGGCTTGGAATGGACATAGGTTAGGTGAGCCATATTATATCACGTTTAATTATTCTTTTAATTAGATCATAATATGCATGATTTTGTATGAGATACAACCGATTTTACTTTACACATTTATTAAATTAATAAATCAAACCTTTTAATCAAAATCTTAAGTCATAATTCCATCAATTAATGAATACTTGTCAAAATCTAGATTACTCAAACGTAGGATCCACCAAAATAGATACATTTAGGTTATCTTGGTGAGACAATCGTGAGTAATGGTGCTACTCACAAAGATTCATTATTGTTTCACTTAATTGAGATTTTCAAAACAGTTTTGGATCTCAAAGCATTAGATGGGATTGAACATGCTAGATTATATGATGATTGAATCCTATAAAGATCTAAGAGTTACATATGATGTAATTGGAAAATGAGTTACCTACCTAAATAACTTAATTTTAAGCATCCTGCCAAAGCGGACTTAAATTTAAGTAAAATATAGGTCTTAGCCCACTAATCAAATTTGAGGGTTGTTAGTTTTAGTGGGAGATATAAAATTAACTTTGTGTATTTTATTGTAGAATCATGTCAACTAGTAACACTGCTACACTATCATTGCAATCAATCTTTGAGAAGGACAAACTCAATGGGATGAACTTTCTTGATTGGTTCAAGAACTTGAGAATTGTTCTCAAGCAGGAAAGAAAGGCTTATATCTTGGATGAACCCATTCTTAAAGAGCCTGTGGCCAATGCTCTAAGAGCTTAAAGGGATGCTTACACAAAGCACACCAATGAGTCGGTGGATGTAGGATGCCTAATGCTTGCTACCATGGTTCCAGAACTTCAAAGAGATTTGGAACACATGGAAGCTTATGAGATGATTGTACATCTCAAGGAAATGTTCCAACAACAGGCAAAGAAAGAAAGGTATGAGCTGAATTGTAAGGACATTATGTGAACATGAAATGTATTTCCTACCTGTATTTTTTGACATAATGGTTCACCTTATTATTCACTTGGTTAAGGAGATAGAAATGTGTGGCCCAACTTATTTGACATAATCTATTACCATTCGTTTACCTATCATTTAAAGTCATAATAAATGATGGGTAAATTATTTACCTGTCATTTGGCTTTAAATGATGGGTATTATTTACTATCTCATATGGCTTAGCCTTTTATAAAAATTTTATTTTAAATAGTCATCATTTATTTAGGGGACTTTAAATGTCAGCCATATAAATGATGCATATTAATCATCATTTATAGGCTAAAATAACGATTATTTATTCCTCAAGTAGGCGTCCATTAAGGAATGCTGTTTTAACATCCATATGCCATATTTCATAGTCATAATATGCTGCAATAACAAGGAGGATTCTGATTGATTTGGCCATTGCGCCGGGTGAAAAGGTTTTATCATAGTCTACACCATGAGTTTGGGTGAATCCTTTTGCAACCAATTATGCTTTGAAGACATTTACTTTGCCATCCATATTAGTTTTCTCCTTAAAAACCCACTTGCACCCGATGGTTTTTATTCCTTCAGGTGGATCGATTAAGGTCTATACCTTATTATCGTACATGGATTGCATTTCAGACTTCATGGCATTTAGCCATTTCTCAGAATTTGGTCCTACTATGGCTTCTTGGTAGGTGGTTAGTTCATTGTGTTCAATAAGCAACACATCACGACATTCATTAATCAAAAATCCATATCTTTGAGGATGATGTCGTGTCCTATCAATCTTTCATGGGCCTTGTGTTATTTGAGTAGGCTCATTTACCTCTTGTAAGTCTTCTCAGTTTTCTATCTGTGTCTCTATGCTATTTTGTGGTTCTTGAATTTCTTCAAGATGTATCTTGCTCCTACTAGTTCTTTTAGAGATAAATTCTCTTTCTAGAAAGATACCATTTTGAATTACAAATACTTTGTTATTAGTGGGATTGTAGACATAGTATCCCTTTAATTCTTTAGGATATCCCACAAAAAGGCACTTTGTGGATTTGGGTGCTAAATTGTCAGAGGCTTGTTTCTTAACATAAACCTCACTTTCTCAAATCTTGAGAAAAGACAAACTAGGTTTCTTTCCAATCCATATCTCATATGGTGTCTTTTCAATTGCCTTAGATGGAACATTGTTCAATGTAAATGTAGCTGTTTCTAGTGCATGGCCCCAAAAGGATGGTGGAAGATCTACTTGACTCATCATGGATCGAACCATATCTACTAGTGTCTAATTTCTCTACTCAGAAACACCATTCCATTGTGGTATTGTTAGAGTTAATTGTGAGACTATCCCACAACTCCTTATATGATCAATGAATTTTTGGCTTAAATATTCACCTCCTCGATCAGATCGAAGAGTTTTAATAGCCTTGCCAAGTTGATTTTGTATTTCATTTTGGAATACTTTAAACATTTCAAAAGATTCAGATTTGTGTTTCATTAAGTAGATGTATCCATATCTACTGTAGTCATCAATAAAGGTAATAAAGTACAGATAACCCCTCTGGCAGTTGTACTCATTAGTCCACATACATCTGTATGTATAAGTCCCAATAAATCATTAAACCTCTCACTAAAAGGTACTTTTGTCATCTTTCCTAATAAACAAGATTCACAAGTGTCATAAGATTCAAAATCAAACGAGTTGAGAAGTCCACCTTGGTGGAGCCTAGAAATACATTTCTCATTTATATGGCCGAGACAACAATGCCATAGGTAGGTTGGATTCAAATCATTCAATTTGATCCTTTTGGTAGTTACATTATAGATGTCTTTATTACTAGGATATTCTAGATTTAAAAGATAATGACTAAAATGCAAATCACTATTAGCATAAAAAATGTCATTTCGATAAATAGAACATTTACCATTCCCAGTAATGGAAGTGAAACCTTCCTTATCCAAATAAGAAAGAGAAACAATGTTGCTACTTAAAGTAGGAACATAATAGCAATTGTTCAAAACTAACAAAAGCCCACTGGGCAAAAATAATTCATAAGTGCCTACAGCTAAAGCAGCAACTCTTGCTTTATTTCTAACTTATAGGTCCACTTCGCCCTTCATTAACTTTCTATTATTTCTAAGACCCTACACATTTGTAAAAATGTGATAACCACATGCAGTATCTAATACCCATGCAGAAGAAGTAGAAAGGTGAATGTCTATAACATAAATACCTGAAGGAGTAGCCTCGCTATCCTTCTTCTTTTTCAAATCTTCCAGGTAGAGCTTGCAGTTCCTCTTCCAATGACCCAGTTTATTGCAAAAGAAGCACACTCCTTCTTTTGGAGGCTTTTCCTTCTTAGCTAGAGGCTTGGTTTTAGGCTTGTTCAACTTTTTAGGCTTACCATCTGAGCCTTTACCCTTTCTTTTGCCCTTGCCTTTACCTTTCTTTTTCATACCCTTTCCTGCTAAACCATCAAAACAGTGCTAGGCTTTTTCTTAATGTTTTACTCAGCAGTTTTAAGCATCCCATGAAGTTCAAAAATGGATTTCTCTATGTCATTCATGTTATAGTTCATAACAAACTGGTCATAACTTTTTGGGAGTGAGTTCAAGATCAAATCTGTAGTCAACTAGTTTAAATTTCAAAATTAAATTTAAAGTCTTTTATATCAAAAACTTAGAGTCTTTTTATTATTAACTACATTATATTAGTAGTACAAAACAGCTTAATATATTGACTAATATTATTAATTTATTCTACTCCAATTATGGAATTACCAATATTTTAAGTACTTCTCCAAGTTAAGATTAATTTGGTGGAATCATTTTACCAAAAGTATGTTTTAGAGATAATTTTTTGTATATTTAATTGGTCAATATGTTTTACACTTTTAACTTATTTAGATTACATATTTAAATTTTAAATTTCAATATTTATTAATTAAATAAAATGATTGGGTAAGTAAAAATATCATTGAATCAATTAATACTATTTTTAATAAAAAAATATAAATAAAATTATTTAATTGAAAAATATGAGTATTCTTAAATTTGAAACTTCACACAATAAATAATCAATATCTTACCAATTTTGAGAATATTATGAAAGTTCATCAAATTTTAATATTTCATGGTAATTTGAGTTTTAAAGATTTAAATATAGATTAAGATATGGATAAAAATAATTTATATTTTTAAAATATACACTGTAACTATTTTTTTATTTTGTATATATAAATATTTAAAATTGAGTTCGAACATATTCACAAACCAACAATCAAACTTAACTTCTAAAGCATATAATTACTGGAAGAAAACTAAAATAAAATCTTATTTTTATATAAATTAGTCATGCAAAATTATACTTTAGGATGTTGCAAAATTAATTAAAGTGTTAAATGATAAATTTGCCCCATAAACTTATTTTTTGTGTAATATTTTTCTCTAATTTTTTGAAGACAGTATAATATCATCTTTACAATTAACAAACGATAACTTTGATTATTAGTTGGTCAAAAAATTACTAAAAAGGACCATAAAAATTACAAAAAAGAGACCAAAAAATTCTCTTGATCATTATGTGTATTTTTGCTCTTTGTCTATATTTTTGGACCTTTTTTCATAATTTTTCATTCAATTAACGTTCAAAGTTAACTTTTATTAACATTTGGAGCAACATTGTCCTTTAACCCTTAATCAAATATGTAAGTGTGAAAAAAAGTAAACAAAATTATTTATTTATTATTGGTATAATATCTAAATGAGAAAAAAATTTGATTTGAATTTTACAATCTTATTTAAACTATAGATATTTAGAACTATATTGGTTAAATTTTTAAAATTTAAGTAAACTATTTTGAAATCCACAAAATTGTATTAAATATTATCAATCATATAATTTTTTAACTTGAATAAATATTAAAAAGAATATTCATTTTTAAACTCAAAATCTTTTTTCTAACTGACCCATTTATAACTTATTATATATTATAATTTTTTTTAGATAGAGTATTTATTATTTGATTTGAAAAAAGGGATAAAAACTATTTAAGGAGCATGCACAAAATAAAATGTGACATTTACTTGTATACATATTAAAGTATTTATTGTCTGGTCAATTTAATAACTTTCTCGTAACTTCTTACTAAAATATTTTATACATGATATCAGTTTAAATAATTGAAATAACTTTAAAAATTTGAATTATATTTAGTATAAATAATTATTATGAGTAATTTTAAATTTTAAAATTTGAAATAGAATTCATCTTTAAAATTCAAGTCAATATATTTTTGATTACTTAAAATAAGAGGCTAATTCATTAATATAAATATTTAATATTAGATTGTAAAGTAAATTTAACTATATAAATATATATTTTTCACACACACAATCACAACATGACCACTATTTTAGTTTATTAATAAATATTTAAAAATTTTGTCCAAACTTATTTACAAACAACAACAAAATCTAACTCTCCAAGCATCAAATCACATATAAAATGCACATAAAATTATTAGTAAGATTTGGCCCAATTTTTATAAGCCTAGCCTTTAAGGGTTCAAGTCCATAAACTTATTTTTTATAAATAAATATTTTTATTAAACCCAACTTTTATTGATAAGATTTAGGGTTAAGCTTAAAAGCCTGGATAGTTTTTGGAAAAAATGAAAAATTTTAATTATACTAATACATATATAGATTATAAAGTACCTTAATTAAATATCAAAAAGACAATAATAACCTTTGATATATAATAAAAATAATACAAACCCTATATAAACTATCCAAGTTCAAATTTTCTATCATCAAAAATGTAAATATAATATTAAAATATTTTGATAGAAATTTCTTTTTGACTAAAAGTTTTAATATGATTCAAAATTGATTAATTGTAATTTAATATATATTCAAAATTTTACTGAAATTCTTTTTTATTTTGATATGAATGATAAAATTGCATCCAAAAACTGTTCTTGGTCTCTTTTCTTGGTTAAAAAATCACACAATATTACATCCTTAAAAGAAAAATATTAAATAAAAAATGATCGATATATATAATAAACATAAATAAATTTAATTATTAAAATATATCATAATAAAATAATTTTAAAAATAAAAATGTAATTTTAAAATAAAAATCAATTTAAAAATAAAATAAAAAACTAAATTGAAAATACATTGAAAAAGCACGATTAACAAACAATTAAATTATATTTATAAAATTTTTCATGAAAAATAAAATTTAAAATACTATATTATAATATCTAAAAGAACATAATTAAAAGTTTCTAAAAAAATCTTAATTGATTAGAATTAAAACTTAGATTGAAAAAATAATTTTAATATTTATATTTATACTTATTACAATTATATAATATCATTTTTTATTTTATTAAAAATCCTAATTTATTTATTGTATATGGCAAATAACTAATTAAATGAGAGAAAATGTTATAAATCTTAAGACATTATATAATGGTCTCATAATGAAATAATAATTTGAATTTCAAATAGATAAATCTATATATTTTATTTGTTTATTTTTCAAGTTGGACCAGTCAAAATATAATCAAAATTTAATTTTATGATTGTTCAATTTGAATTTCAAATAGATAAATCTAATTAAAATAAAATAAAAATATATAAAAATGGTAAATTATCCCAAACCTAATTTCATATTCTAAACCTATCAAATAAATAGATCCAAAAAAATAAATAATTCTTTCAAATATATTTATTTTATTGGATAGATGAGTTGTACATATCAAATAAACACTTTATTGTTTTCAAAAAAAAAATCAGAAAATTTAAATACATGCCAATTAAGAAATCATCATTTGTTGCCTTCCTATTTGCAAGTTTTAGAATATTAACAAAATTAAATCCAAAATAATAGCGGAACCCGTTTGAGGATGCAACTTAATGTTGGTAGAGAGTATAAAAGCTAATCTTGTGAGGATAATATGTTGTCCTATATGATCAAAAACACTAAGAGGCCTTAAATTTTAAAATTTTATATATTTTAAAGGGATGCAACATATCTTCAAAATGTCTCACAAAAGGCTTTCAAATGATTATAGAGATCCGATCACCCTATAGATAGAATAAGTATTATATATTGGATGTAATTAATGTGGTTCAAATTATAAAAAAGAAATAAAAAGACATAAACACTTACTCTAGCATCCTCGAAAACTAATTCAACATTGAATGAGGCTCATTTAAGAGGGAGAATTGAGAGGTGATTTAATTAAAAAATCAAAATGATATATATTAAATATTTATTTTTTTGAGTATAGATATTAAAGGAATTTTAATTTTACCAAACTTAATACATGAATTTAACATAATGAGACTCTAATTATTGATATATGAAATTAACAGTTATTGGTTGCAAAATTCAAATTATATAAATATGGAAAAAAATTAATATATATGAATTTAACATAATGAGACCCAAATAATTAAATATATTAATATCTATACTTTATCATATTTATATTTTTTGAAATTCATGAGGATAGATTTAAATAGTAAAAAACATATTCTTTTTTTAAATATTTAGATAGATGTATATTAATTTAAATTTGGATCCTAATATATAGCCCCATATATATACTCAAAATTATGAATCCATATTTTCAACATATATTTAGGTTAGATAGAGTCATTAAATAGATAAATATTAATTAACATTTTAAAGAAAATTTAAACAATACTAAGTAAAACAAAGAAAATTGTATTGAATTTTAATTCTAATTTCAAATTCTAAGGATTCCCTTCTAAATCATGCATAAAAAAATTGATATTTAATATTAATAGATAGATATTAATTTACTAAGTTATATATCCAAAAAAATATTGAACCTATATTTTCGCCATATATCTAGATTGAATAGAGTTATTAAATAGATAAATATTAATTTGAACTTAAACATGACCATATTTGAATTTTAAATAGGTAAAAATAGATTTTTATATACATCTAAAAATTAATAATTCATCCCACATCTAACTCCAAACCAAAATAACTTATTTTATATTTTTCAAAAAACAATAAAACATCTCGAATATAACCCTAAGCCTGACTTCGGAGCACATAATCGCATGAAATGCATCTCGAAGCACAGAATTGTAGTAAACCTACAAATGAACACGTGTCATTCTCTCGTAGCCTTAAACCTCACTTTTATATATATATATATATATAATGATATTAATCATATTAATTTATTTAAATTCATATAAATTTAAATATATATAAAATGAGTTTATAGATATATATGTTTCAAAAATATCACATGAAAAATATATATATTGATTTTGAAAATGTCACATATAAATTTTGAAAATCTTAAAGCAACGTTCATTCAAAGAAGTTCATATAAAGATTTAAGAACATAATCAACCAAAACCCAACTTAAATGAAAATTTGACTAGCTTTGATACCACTGTTGGATAGGGAGGCACAGTGAAAGATTAAAATATTAAAGTCCTTATCTTGATATGGACCAAACGAACTTGTTTAAGTCAAGGTGGATAGAAGAGTTATCTTTTTAATTCTTTGAAGTTGGCACATGTTTGGATCTCAGGAGCTGACAACATAAATCTGCTCCCTCTATCGATATCCACATGAACAGCTCTCTAACTTGAACAGCGTGCTAGCACTCTCAGCATCCATTCTTCTTTAAACATTAATTTTCCTTTCTATAGGATGTTTCTTGGCTCTCAGAGTGTTTTTACCGTCAAAACTTTTCTAACTCTCTCTCTTTACCTTCATAAGGACGTCCCTATCTATATATAAATAAACGTTTTTGTCTTCTACTTAAAATCTCACAAAAATTTAATTAAATTTATCTCATAAATTTAATCCATAATATTATATCTAATTCAAATTTATCTTATAAATTTAAATTATAAAATTGACATAATATTCTCTCTTATTATGTTAGTTATTAAATTTAATCTATCATATAAATTAAATTTAAAAATAACATAAGGTAGGATAATATAATATAATATAATATATATCACATATACATATTATATTATATATATATAATATATATATATATATACATATACATATATATTTTGAAAAAATATATATATATTATATTATCTATATTTAATTTTATATATCATATACATATATCATATATATATTTGATATATATATATATGGATATATATATTTCAAAAATATTCAAATACATACATACATATATATATATATATATAATTCATTCACCCTATATTACATTCATTGAATCTAGACATATTTCAGATTCAACGAACTTGGACATTATAACTTGAGTTAGGCTGTTCTTGTATGCGACCTTGTAGGCCTATATGAAATTGGCAGTGGGCTAATTACGGTATTAGCCCATAAGTTACAAGTAGCCTCTAGCAAGACATTGTAACTACCCAATTTACACGGGGATTGATGATCCAATGTAACCTATCGTGCAACCATATCACATCCCTCTTGTCACGCGATATTTCGGTTAAGTATGAGACATGAAATTGTCATTCTCCTTTACCTGACCATTACTTTCTCGATCTCTGAGTAGACTAACAATAGCAATTAAAAAACTCTTTCTATTATAATATGGCCGTACATTTTCTCAGTCTTACTCACCGAGGGGCCCAGTAATATCTCTCACTTAATGTGAGGGATAAATTCTATCTTGACCACTCATATTCCTCTATGTAAATATCACTAAACTCAATCATAGCCTTTATGATCACCCAGTCAAAGGTGACTTTTGACTAGGTCAAAGTTCAATGGTCATCATGTAGGAATCCATGATAATCTCACTTCAAATGGCTTCGTGATATAGTTACATATGAGATAAGCTTACAACTTATATCATGCAGCTTTCTCATAGTGGGTCGGTCCATCACCTTGTACTCTTTCAAGTGCCTATGACTTTAATTTGTATCTCTATAATTAATCAAAGTCATACCAGTTTTGTTTCATTTATGATCCTTCAAGGATAACCAATCAGGGACATTTAGGACAATTACTATGGTTTATCCAGGGATACAGTTATTATATTGAACATACAATTGTTATGATAACAAAATAGAAATTCATTAAATAATAATGTATACTACAATGATTGGCCTTATGACATAATTTCCGACATGAACACATGGGAATTAGACTACATTAAGTTTAAAGTTTCATTCTTTAGTTGTAATTAGGTTAATTATAATAGTGGCCTTTAAATTTATACATCTTCTGGTTCATACAAGTGAATCTTACAAGGCATAGAAATAAAGATGAGCTTTTTATTTTAGCATCGCAAGCTAAACAAGTGGTCTATGTTTCTAATCCTATAAAATGAATTTAATCCATTATTTTATTGTCAAACAAAACAATTAGAGAGATGATTGATGTTGTGGAGGATGATCCACTTGAGGGGACTGTATTTGAAAGCATTCTCATTGAAGATGGTGCCAACTATATAAGACATGATCACAATAAAGGTATTTGGATTCAAAAGGGGGCAAAAGAATGAAAGAGAAGATTAAGAAATTAAATCAATTAAGCTATCAAGGTAGAAAAAGTTTAAAAGAAGATGAGGAAGGATCAACTTAATCTTATGGTAATCAATTTTCTTAATTACCATTTGTTTTTATTTGTGCCTTATGTATTTTAATTTTCTCAATTAATATTTGTGTTTTATTTGTGCCCTGTGTATTTTAATTTTCTTAATTACTATTTATGTTTTATTTGTGTCTTGTGTATTTTAATTTTCTTAATTACAATTTGTATTTTATCTTTTAACTATTTCATTACAGGTAAATGGCTCCTAAAATACCACCCAAAAGACTTGGTGAGCCCACTTCGATCAATGACCTATTGGATAATCCTCCCAGTCCCTCTAATTCACCCCCTGCCTTGTTGACTGACCCACTTCCTGACCTGCTGATAGGTGATCATCCCTCTACATTTACCTATCACGCTATTGTTAAAAATGCTTAAGAAATTATGGCTACATCACTTAGGAAAGGCTTGGTATTGATAGGTGAGGTTAATCAAAGATAGTTGACCAATGAGTTGATAAGACCCATTGTCAAACAAGAGCATTAGGATGCTTTTGTTGACAAGCGCCTTAACAAATCATTCTTGGTAAGGATCATGACATTTTGTGTAATAATTTTATATGAATTAATCACTAGACTCATGGTACTTTTTATATAGGAACTGAGCTAAAAGAATAAAGAGTTAAGGGTAAAAATATTTTTCCCTTCCTAAAATGGCACTTAGGGTATTCAGAGATCAAGCAACAAGTAATGTGTTTCAGATTTATTAATTGATATGCAATATGTGATGTCACTAATGTATTTTAATGCATAGATCGATAAAGAGGAAACACCAGAGAGCTTTATATCACGGGCTAGACTCTTTATATTGGGTCAGACTGATAAAGATGGCATGAACATGTTTGAGAACTTGCTGAAAAAGTTGTAAGTAATATCATTCTTAACTTTAGATAACATGTTAATAATTTTTATTCTAATAACTTGTGATTTCCAAGATATGTTGAATAGAGTGTCATCTCAGAAGAAGTTTCTAAAGGAGGCCTTCCCCAAGATGAAAATGTCTTAGAAAAGGTATTAGGAAATCATGATCACTTGAGTCGTGTTAGGGGTATTGGCATGAGGGTCTCGAGGAAGCAAATAGTGGGCAAAAAGAAGATTGCAAAAGATGTGCCTTCGTCAACTAATTTTAATGCTCTAAAACAAAGTAGAAGCGCATCAAAAGATGATTAAGGCACTGATTAAGGCTAATGATTCTAAGACGTTACCCTTTAAGAACATCAACCCCAATAAGATAGAAAGTTGCATTATGGCCTAGCCATCTGGTCAAATTCCTAGGGTATATATTATTTTTATTCCTTAACTTTGGTTCACCATTATTTCATTAACTTATATTTATTTTCATTTAGGGTAAGCATGATTGCTTTTCGTGCAAATAGCCCTGGTAGACACAAAGTGGCAAGAGGCCGTGTGTTTAATATCCTTAGGAAAAATATTATACATAATGTGCTGATGCCTGCAGACTATTTGTGAGAGTTGATTCTTGAACCCATTTATGCCAACTACCTATTACCCATTCCCACCTTAGAAGCATTCACTGTTAGAGAAGCAAGTGGTAACTTTATTGTATGGCCTAGGGTTTGCTTTTGTGTAAAAGATGAAGCACAAAATTGACAACAGATATACTAGTTACCCATTTATGTATATGTTACCTATATTGGTCTCTAACTATATAATTAGTGTGTAATGCAAGGAAAAGGGCATCATTAGACAATTGAGCTAATCATCTAAGGTCAAGATAGCCATGCCAAACCAATTACCAAAAACCTACCGGAGCATACTTGAGGCATATGCAAAGTTGTTTGATGATTTTACAATGCTTATCGGTTTTGACCAGAGTATGTACGACAAAGAACAACACAATATGATTAGGGTTGAAATGGTTAACGAAGTCCTCAAGTCTGTTTCAATTATCCTAAATGTGGTTCATTTTTATATGAGGTATACATTGTTTATATGACTTTTTACTATATTTTAAACTTAATATAATATAATAATTTGTTTATTTTTTTCATTTAGGTACCTATATGAAAATTTTATTATCCCTGGTGATCTTGCATCAAAATTTGTCTTTGTTTGTCCTCTTGATATCTTTACTCATCGTAACATCACTACTGAGGTGTAGCATAGCCAAGCTCAAACATTGGCAAAGTACTTCAAGGTAAAGAACCATACTACGAGGATGTTATTTTTGGTACCCTATGTATATGGGTAAGTTCAGCTGTATCTTAATTAATTTAATTTATCTTGTTGTTTTAAATTTCATGACATGTGCTATCAAATTGTTTTAGGAGCCATTATGTGCTTTCAAATATTTGTGTGAGTACATTTTTCAGTTGTGGGACAGAAATAAGTGAACTGCACATTTTTATTTTAGTTTTTCTCATTTAAATTTTAAAATTTAGAAAAATTTTGGTTTAGTATAGCAAACAACTTTGTTTTACTTAGTATTATATTGAGTAATTGTATAGGAAACAACAATTTTTTTATTTCAATAAAATTGTTAGTTTGCTATAATTGAATTTAGTTTGGCATAATTATGGATTTGATTGAATTAGATTAGATTGGTCTGTATTTGTATTATATCATTGTAGGGGGTTTGCAAAAAATGCAACTAGCGTATTTAAAAAAAATTCAATATATTAGATGATTATTTTAGATGACTGTCTAATATAATGAACATATTGGATAATTGTGAATATTTGACAGTATATTAGACGGTTATTAATAGTTATCATGATAACTATCGATAACTATCTAATATACTATTAAATATTAGATGGTTCTGGTAAATAACCATCTAATATATACTTTACTTACACCACTCACTCTGATAATATATTGGACGGGTCTTCGAACTGTTCAATATCATGTAATAGTCTAATATTTATTTTATCAATATATGATGATGTCATAACCGTCTAATATTGGCAAAAAGAACCATCTAATGTTCCCTTTTTTGTCATAGTGAATCAAGTATGGACACACAGTCCATAAGGAAAAGTAACTAACAAGCATGGCTAGAAGCCATTAAATATGCACGACAAAAGTCACAAAATAAGTGTAGGTATGAAACCCATGAATAATGAGCACAGGCGTAAGGCCTATGAAACAAGTATGAGTATGATACTCATGAATACCAAGGTAGCTAAGATTTAACTGTGGTGTACCAAGGACTAACAAGATTGCTGTTAGCAACCAACATTTGTATTAAATCCTATTAAAATATTTTTCAAACTTGTATGAAATCAAATTATTATTGGAACACCATATTTAACCCTATTCTCTTTATCCATTTTGTCAAACACCTTAATTGCATTCTCAAAATCAAACAATAAAATAATACCATAGTTTTAAATTAACTAATATAAAACTTCTTGAATTTCAACTAACCACACTATTACTTTGACACTGAGTTCTTTGCAGTATTCAAGTTAAAACAAAACTACATAGTATTTCAATCAATCGTACCTCTCACCATAATTAATTGAATTTCATTAAATACATAATCAAGTAAAATTCTCCTAACAGGTATTTTATTGAAGGGTTAATGAGCAAATAAGACCTTGAACTATTGCTCAAAAATTTCCCTAGACCTTAAACTCTTAAAATATATAAAATAAATCCTAAACTTTTAAATTCATAACAAAATAAACCCTAGCAGTTAACTTTCTTAACACTTTACTGTCCGCGTAGGTACTATAATAGTTAAGGTTAAATTCATAAGAAAATAAACCTTGAACAGTACCTGTGTGGATAGTAATGGTGTTAAAAAGTTAACAATCAAGGTTTATTTTGCTATGAATTTAAAAGTTTTATGTTTAGTTTGTATATTTTAAGAATTCAGTATCTAGAGTCATTTTCGAGTAAGAGTTCAAGGTCCTATTTTCTCATTAACCCTTTATTGAACACTATATGTGCATTAATCTTAACGTTTTAAGTCTAGGAGGTTCTTCTCCCCTAATTTCATCCTAACCATCATGAATTCTTCAGTATCTGTCTTTAAACTAATTGAGCTTCTTAATATCATTCCTTTAACATAGATCAATCTTAAACTCATAAAAAAAAATAAAATCTATCAATTATCATATTTCTCTTAACACTCAAATTTAAACTTGAATCAATTCTCCCTAAAATTAATAAATTTCAAAAAATTTCCAAATCAAGCAAAACTTCTTCTAATAAGCATTTTGTCAAATACCTTTCATGGATTAATTATTAAACTCAATTCAAACTTCTTGCTCCTTAATTCCTTCTCCTAAAAATTTTACAATATCAGTATTTTAATTAATAATGAAATCAAATTTAGTTAAATCTCAAACCCACACCATTATCTCCTTTCTTTTTACAACTACTTGTTTCAATGTAAATCAAATTTCCCCTTCCTATACACACATATATGTTACAGACAATAGAAGTGTGATAGAATACATTTGTTACATACTTATCTTTATCAATTAATTTTTTATTAGCTAAAGTCAACACACAATACATTAGAATTGGAATTTTGGCTAACTATATAGGTTTAGTACATAAGGGGTATTTTAGTCCAAAAAAATGAACTTTGGGAAAACATACAAGAAAATTTGAAAAAGTGAATTTTATATTGAGAATATGAGTGGTGAAATTATATATTTTAAATTTATTTTATTTTATAAGTAATTAAATAAAAAGTCAACACTTTCTTAAGTGTCCTAGTTAGACCTAATTTTCAGTTTGCCTTTATGTGAAATTTTTTATCTAATTTGTGCAACATAGTACTTGGTTATTTTAATAAGTTCTCCCTTCTAGTTATTAATTTAATTCTAGACTTTAATTATATTTAATTATGTCACATATTATTTAATTAAATTATGTGATTTATGTGACATAGGAGGCATGTGACTTGTGCATCAATTGGACAATTGAAGCCAACATTCCTTGAGGATAGAGGCTAATGCTTGGATGTGTTTTAGGCTATTTTTGAGGATTAAATCAGCTTGAAATGTGGATGACACGTGAAATTAGACGCACATTGGAATTATCTACAAGCCAATAGGAAGATGCCACCTAACAAGGGTGACATGGCCCCAATTTTCATTTTTCTTTTCTTTTCTTTTATTTTATTGAGCTTCAACAAAGGGAAACCACCAATAAGCATGCCACTTGAATTCAGATCATTCACCACATTCATTCAACTCACATTTTCTCTCTCTTGTTCACAGTGTTCTTCATTTTCTTCTCCTTCTCTCTACACCTTATGTACTTCCAGCCACCATTTCTTCCTCCTTTCACTATCAAATCACACAAATATTCTACCATTCCTCTTCTCTCTCAATATCAACTACACCCCAATCAATTAGAAGGAGATTTGATCTTAATTTATTAAGTTCATGGAGCTAAGGCCACAGCTAATAGGGGACGCGAATGCAAAATTGTGCTAATTTAGGGGCACAACCCTGAAACACAATAAAAACACAAAAAAGAAATGGACAAAATTTATGATGAAAATAAAGAAAGAAAGGAAATAAAAAACAGGACAATGATCAAGGATAAGATCCCCTAGAGCACTTGCCTCTAGGAACATCAACCTTTAAAGACACCACAAGAGTTGATCACGCTCTTGATCACATCTATTTATCACAAGGGATAACACCACAAAGCACTAAAGCTCACAAGAATTATAAACTCTAAAAATGAATAATTTCATTCAATTTCTTTGCCGTTTATAAGAGGGAGTATGCCTAATATATATAGGCTCATGGAGAAGACTATTTCCAAAAATTAAAATCTTAATTTCTGAATACTAAAAGGAAAAAAATAATATAAAATAATGAAAAAATATTCAGCCTTATAATTTAGGATGTGATCCTAAAATTATGAAATTACAAAACTTAAAAATTAATAATATAATTGATCTTAATCTTTGACTAGACTCAAAATAAGAAACTAAGACTAGTCTTACTTCTCAAGAAAAAAGAGTCAAGTCAATGGACCACTAAAATAAGAAACAATTAAGGATACAATCAATAGATCATAAAGGATTCAAAATCATGCCACCCTTAACTTCATCACTAGGGTTTCATACCTCCTTGCTTGTAAGAGGCTCCACTTGTAGTCTTCCTTACATTGGGCTAGGGTTTGCATCTCTTAGGCTTGACTCTTCATAGATTTAAATCTTAAACATATTATACACATATAGATGCTCTCTTTTGGGCTTGAGAGGAGTGCCCCAATGCTCTTAAAGCTCTTAGACTTCTTGTACAAGACTAAATAAAGCTTGCTTAATGGCTTTAGTTTAGCTTCTTGTCATTAAACCTCCAATATATTGTAAAGGGTCTTTAGACATGTTGGATTAGAAGTATTAGGCTCCTTACTCTTTGCCTTGGGCTTCTTTCATTCCACCACGCTCATGATTACCATCTTCAAGCTTTGTTGTCATTAATGCCATGTCATTTATGCCATAAGGTCCATCAACAGCATTATTGTGCTCTTAAAAGAAGCAAAGTTCTCTTGAACTTTTCTAGCTAGATTCTCTATGGAATCCTAGGAGAGAGTTGATGAAAGAGGAGCTTTGAAGTCTTGACTTGGCTAAGATTAACTATTTCTTTATCTTATTTCAATTTCATTAGAATAATATGACTATTATTAATTATAGTTTAATTTGACTTTAGTTTCATGGTTATTTGTAATTTTTAATATTGAAACAAGATTGTTAAGTTGAATATCATGTCCTTCTTGCTTCTATAATTTCATCCACTTAATGATTTTACATTGTAATATGTGATTTCAATTGGTGAATGTCTTGTATTGACTTAGCATGTAATTGTATGGTGAATGGTTGATGAGTTACTTGAGTTTCATAGTCTTGAACTTAGGTATAGCCTTAGGCAGTGGCATTTGGGAATGAATTTTAACTAAACACTTGGTTAATTCTTAAGCTAAGCTATGAAGGTTACCTAAGAGGCTTGTGATAGAACTTAAGGAATTGATCAATTAGTGAAGCTAGGTTACTTGAGATAGTTGTCTTAATTAAAAACTATTTTAACCAAGGAAGAGGAGTTGAGTGAGCTACCATAATTGATTAGAAGTTATGATTCCCCCATTAATAACACCTTAAGGTTCCTACTTTAACAAGGAAGTCACTCTATTCATAATTAGGTTTAGTTTGCTAGCTTAATTCTTTATATAACTAGTTTAGTAATTAGGTTTTCAAACTTCTAGCTTTAGGTGATTTATTGCATTAGGTAACCTTTTATTAAGCTAAGACCATTCTGTGGGAGATGGCCTAGGGTTGGCCTTACATTGTATTAGGGTTAACTTTAGTTTAAATTTTAAGGATAAGCAACTAATTCCTATCATAGTAGGAGAGAAAATTTGTTGTTGAGGATGGTGGTGGTTGTCAGTGGATGATGAACTACTACCTCCCAAATCTCTTTATGGGATTTCTTTATTATTGACTACAGAGCTCGTTGCATTTTCACAGTAGCTTCCAACTCTCATATCCTATGTCTCATCTCTCCCATCTCAACCTTGTGTAATTCTTATGACTTAGAGGCATTTTATTAGATGTTAGGGTTAGGATAAGGAATTTCTAAAAAAAATCAGGGTAAATGGGAGTTTTAGTGAATTTGAGGGAAAATTGGAAATGTTAGAAAGATCTAGGAGCAAAATGAAAATATTGAAAGGATATAAGGGTAGAATGAGAATTTAGGACAGTTCAAGGGCAAAATGGGGATTTTGGAGTGTATAGGGTAAAATGGGAATTTTTAAAAGTATAAGGATTAAAGTATAATTCTAGGAAAATAGGGGGCCAAAATGAAATTTGTGTAAAGTTATGGGGGTGAAAGTGTAATAATTGGAATGATTTAGGGCTAAAATGGAATTTTGAGAACTTTATGGTAAAAATAGAATTTCAGAAAGTTTTAAGGTCAAAATGGAAATATTAAAAGATAAGAGTTCAAAATGTAATTTTGAAACATATGACTGATTGGGCAGGATAGCGTGGCGGATTGGACATGTGGCAGGATATAGTTGATCTGTGCTGTTGTTGACTAATCAGAATGGTGATGTGGTAGGTGATGTAGTGGTTAACATCAACATCTTCAACCTTTAGCAGGCACATACAGCATGTAGATTGGTGACAATGGCATGTGGGCTTTCAATGATGGCTTGTGACAACATTTCCAGTGATGAGAACCTCTTGTAACACATTTTCAACCTCGTAAGCATGACGATGATGTAAGTTTTTAGAAAAAAAAAATGCCTAGATTGCAAATTGTGAAGACGTCAAAGACTCCTCCTTTGAATCTCTCTCTTCTCTGAAGTAATCCCTCAACTCTAAGTCACTCTCTTGCTCTCCAGACTAGTGTTGACACCAAAATGGTATGGAAACTAAATGTAAAGAGAAACTATCATTTATTCTCTGATCAAATTTACTACCTTACATTGAAAATAGGGCCCCTATTTATATTGTCATGGGTAAACGAAAGAAGAAGAATTAAAATGAGGGTTATGCACGTTACAACTAGATTTTGACTATTATTAACTTGGGACATTTTCTAAGCTTCAATAGATGTGGCTTTAATAAATGCATATGTAGATGCACTAATAGAAAAAACCATATTAATGACGGCCAAATCCGTCACTAATAGCCAAAATCCGTCACCACTACAGTGATTAGTGACGGACATATTGGTCACTAAGGTAGTTGCTAATATAGCGTCACTAATTTTTAAGTGACGGATAGTCATCCGTCACTAATTAGTGACAGATTAATTGGTCACTAAACTAATCATATCCATCACTAATATTTCTTAATAGTGACAGGCATATCCATCACTAAAATAAAATGTCCGTCACAAATATGTATTTATAGTGACCAAACTGGATGTCACTAAAGTTGATATATCGATCATTAATCAATAACTGATATAGTCTGTCACTGATTAGTGACACACATAGTTCGTCACTAATCAGTGATTACAATGTTCATCACTAATCAGTGAAGACACAGGTCGTCACTAATTTATCACTGATTCAGTATTTTCCTATATATATACATGCACATTATTTTCTCATTCATTATTAACAAAATTACCTATTAAAATAAAAATATTAGCAACAATCAAATATAAAAAAAGCTTTTGACATTAGATTAATATTAATATTGAAAGTCTCTCAAAATAGTCATAAGTTAAGTAGAGACTAATCAAAAAAAGTATCTTACAAGTACAAAATAAAGCATTTAGTTGAATAAGAACAAAGATCAATTATCTTTGTTTGCAGCTGAGGTGGATCCTCTAGAGTGGCATGATGGGCCAAGTCCATCCTTACTGCTCAATCTATTCTTTGAATTAGTCTTAGATTTCTTTAGATACTTGGGATCTATCCAAATTTGCTGAAGTTCCTTCCAGTTATCTTCACTCATCCAAGTAGGTGATATTCCCTTTTCCTTGAATGTCTTCCTTGCATTATAAAGGACAGTTTTCAAGCAACCTCGACCAATAGACTTCTCATAAAGTCCATGTATCTCATTATCAAACCTGTCCTCCCAAATATATACTTTCTAAGATACAAAGACAAAATTGAACAAATTAGGATAAACTTGAATAACCAAGATTTTTAACTAAATAGTAATTTGCATTACTTTGAAAAAAACTTAAATAATAATAATAATAATGTTTACCTTGAACTCTCCAAACCAACGTTGCTTAACCTTAAATGGTGTTTTATCCCAAGTAATCCATGGTCCTCCAAAAAACTTCTTTATTATACATGACAATATACGCACAGCATTATGAGGATGATACCTATGAAATAAACAAAATTTAGATTTAATATCAAAATAATAAAGAAACAGATACTAGAAAAACTTATCAATTTTATTTATACAATGTATTATTTGGTTCTAAGTATATGCGCCCATCTGCAAACTTTCAATTTGAGACTTTATTTTTTTGTCAATTTGACTTGATTTGTTGAATCTCATTGGAAGTGGATATATCATTTTCAAGATGTGTCTTATTTTCAGTATTAGCCTCTTGTTAAATTGCATGATCAATTGGTCATTCCTCAATGGATGCTTCCTCCATAGGTGCATGTTGTACAATGGGTTCTTGCTCTATGGATGCATTCTCTATAGGTGCTTGCTCTATGTCAGTACCACCTTTAACATTTTGCTAATGAATGCTTACACTTCTTAATACTCCAAATGATCTATGTTTTGCTTTGCCCCTTGGCATCCCTATAACATTTATAGATAGAAAAATTTAAAAATGAAGAAAAATAATACTAATAAGCAAGTCAAAATTATAATAAAAATAATTCAATAAAAATGTCATAATGATCAAATGCAATAAAATAATGCTAACATTTACAAACCTAAGCTTCATCTTCCTCTTCAGTATTTGATTCATCACTTTCAATACTATCACTCTCACTAAGTTCATCTTCCTCTTCAGTTCGAAATTCCTCATTTTCAAGCTCATCTTCCTCATTTAACTTTTCTAGTTCATCAACATCATTTGTTTCATACTGTAATCTCACCTTATTTTCTTGTATTTCAAGTTCTTCAGCTACCCCTTCACAAAGATTATTAATTGCATCCATGCTTGTGTCATATGGCAATCCCATATCATCTTCTTAGAAGGCTTCTTCTGGTGCATTTATCATACTCCTTGCTTTTATTTTACAAACAGCCTACCAATCAGCCCTCTCCCTCTTCTTACTAGCATATTCTCTAAAATAAACTTGTTGAGCTTGTTGAGCAAGTGCAAATGGTTCATACTTTAAAAATCATTTTGTCTTATTGATCTCAATTAGGCCATAATGACTATGAACCTTGCACTCCCTATTTAATTAGGGATCAAACCAATCACACTTAAACAATACCGCTCTAGTTTTCTTAGAGGTTGGATTAAAATATTGCAATTCTATCACTTCTTCCAATAAACCATAATAGTCATATTCAAACTCATTATAATTTGTTCCCTTAATGCACAATCCACAGTTCATGGTAGATTTTGATGAGTTGTAAGCACGTGTGTGAAACCGATATCCATTGATAAAATATTGAGACCATGTATGTACTTCTCTAGATGGCCCAAAAGCTAGATCCTTTATACGAACATCATCTATATTGTTATTTAGGTCAAAAACCTAAGCATAATAAAACTTGTCAATAAGCATATGACACAAACTAAAGGGCATGTATTAAAATATATATGTTCATGATACTTACATATTCTTTCAACCACTTTGCAAATTCACTATCTATCTTAGTCTCTACATCCTCATTGGTTGCATTGGGTATTCTTTTCCTAAGTTGTTCTTTAAATATTCTACAAGATGGCAATGATTACCAACATTAGTGAAGCAAATTGTCATTTAAAAAATGCATAAATATCTTAAAGTGATTAAATTTACCTAAGAAATGGTTGGATTTCCTCACAATTAAGCAGAACATATATAGAAGCTGCATTAAATTCATCATTTGTCAAAAATCGTGTTTTTCCTTTCCTTGCTGTGCGTCCAGGATGTCTGAATATAGAAAGGCATCCATCTGGGCAGTCAACCTCACTATGATCATCATTTCGATCAATTTTGTTTAGTTTTGTTTGAACATAAGGTTCAAAGTAATGAGCACAGAATGTAGATGTTTCTTCCACAAGGTATGCTTCAGAAATTGACCCTTTTACGTGAGCTTTATTTTTAACTTTTTTCTTCAAATAATGTAAAAACCTACACGATAATTTTTCTATTAAGTATTCATTTATATAATAAGTAAATTTAATCACAAAATATATTTTATAATTTACCTTTTAAATGGATACATCCATCGACACTGAATGAGTCCACCAACTCTTGCTTCATAAGGTAAGTGAATAAGCAAATGTTCCATAGAGTCAAAGAAGGCTAGAGGAAAGAACTTTTCTAAATTGTAAATAGTTACAACAATATTTTCTTCAAGCTTTTGCATTTGCTCCACTGTTATCATTGTTGAGCATATGTCTTTAAAAAATAGACTTATTTCTGTTAAGGCATTCTAAATAGCCTCAGGTAATAAATCTTTAAAGGCAATTGGGAGCAATCTCTATAAAAATACATGACAGTCATGACTTGTCATCCCTAACAATTTACAATTTTCCATGTCAACACATTTAAACAAATTTGAAGCATGTCCATCAGGAAGTCTTAAATTTTTAATCTATTCACATACCAACTTCCTTTGTTGCTTTGTCAAAGTGTATGTTGCTTTTGGCTTCGTTGTCTTTCCAGCACTCTTAAATAATGCCAATTCTGGTTGGTTACAATAAGTAGACAAGTCTTCTCTAGCCTTTTCATTGTCCTTTGTCTTACCTTTAACATCAATAACAGTATTGAATATATTATCAAATACATTCTTCTCAATATGCATAACATCAAGATTATGGCGAATCAAGTTGGTATTCCAATAAGGCAAGTCCCAAAATATAGAACGTTTAATCCAATTATGTTGACTGCCAAACTAAGGCAACTTGTAAGTTCCATTTTTCTCTATCATTCTTGGTAAGCAACAAACTTTTTCCCATAAGTCATCACTAGAAAATCTTTGAGGGATAGGAGATTTCTCATCACACCCTTTATAAAATGACTTTTTATCTCGGCGAAAAGGATGTTGTAGTGGCAAAAATTGATGATGACAATCAAAAAATGTCACCTTTTTTCCTTTTTACAAGAAGAATGATTTGCTGTACTCCATACAAATTGGGCATGACAAAATTCTATGCGTACTCCATCCTGATAACATGCCATAAGCAGGGAAGTCATTAATAGTCCATAATAGTGAAGCTCTCATATAAAAATTTTGCTTCTTATATGAGTCATAGGTTAAAGCACCAAACTCCCATAATTCTTTCAACTCATCAATTAAAGGTTGCAAGTACACATCAATTTTTTGCCCAGGGCTCTTTGGGCCAGGAATTATAAGGGTAAGAAACATATATGGGTTTTTCATGCACATCTAAGGGAGCAAATTATATGGTGTAACAATTACAGGCCAACATGAATATGGATGTGCAAATTGCCCAAATAAAGTAAACCCATCTAATGATAAGCTTAACCTAACATTTCGAGGTTCTAAAGTAAAAGAGGGATAACATTAATCAAAATGTTTCCATGCATCGCCATCACAAGGAAGACACATGACCCCTAGCTCTAGCCTTGTTTTATGATGCCATACCATGTGCTCTGCTGTTTTAGAAGACATATAAAGCCTTTGCAATCTTGGAGTCAATGGGAAATAATGCAGCACCTTGTACGGTATGCCTTTATTACTTCCATTATCTCTTTTTCTAGATTTAAAGCGATCATGGCCACACACCAAACATTCCCTCCTTTCCTTGTTCTCCTTATAGTATAGCATACAACCATTTCGACACACATCTATTTTCTCATACTTCAAACCAAGTTGTCCTACCATTTGTTTAGTCTTGTAATAGTCTTTAGGCAATTTTTCATTATTTGGCAACAATTCTTTTACCTATTGTAAAATACAATTATAGCAATTCTCACTCAAGTTAAACTTAGATTTGATATTTAACAATCTAGATATTGCTGATAATGGAGTGTGCCTGCTACACCCTTCATATAGTGGCTCTTTAGTAGTTTCCAACATCTCATAAAATTTTTGAGCATTATGGCTTGGAGGATCATCTAACTCTATATTAGTATTAGAATTGACACTAGGACCAGCAGCATCTAAAATCATGGTATAATATGGGTTTTCTAAGATAACATCATCCCTTGTTTCATTAGCACCTTCAACTCTTTCTTCAATATCTCTAGCAACCTCATAATCAACATTATCATAATGTAAAGGTTCCCTGTGAGAACTCCATGGGTCATAATTAGGGATAAAGCCATGACGATAAAGGTGAACCTTGACGATTTCATACTCTAAAAATTTCTTATTGTCACACTTTGAACACGGACACCTTATTTGGCCATTTGAGACTAGATTTGGTTGAGAAAGAACAAATACCACAAATTGTTCTACACCATCTATAAACTTTTTGTTGAGTCCTTTTCCACTTTCGTCACGCCGACTATACATCCACATTCGATCATCCCTCATAGTCTTCTACATGATACCATGTAATTATTTAAGACAAAATAACTAATTAACATAACTAATTCAAGAAATAAGGTTTACTAAGTCTAAAACCAGTAAAGAGTTTAATATAGTTAAAAAAATAACACTCCTGGGATGACAATCAAATGGCCTAGCATCCAAAAACCATTAAATTATAATCTACCAAGGAGCTCTAAAAATAATTGAAATTTTGCACATCAAATAGCACACATGTTGAACTATGAATATGAAATTTCATGGCAAAAATGTATTATCCAATGACCTTTTTTAAAACATTGAAAAACTGCTTGCATGTATAATTTGGTAACTTAATTAATTAGGCTTACTTGATAATAATGAAGTTATGCAAAGCTGTAAGATTTGTACCAATGTACTTCAAAGGACTACATAAAAGAAAAGAACAAAGAAAGAAAGAAATCAAGTTAAAAGTATATGGTGAATATAATTAATCAAAAAAGAAAAAGCTATGATTAAGTGGACATGAATATAATATAATTAGAAGCACATAATTAATTTTTAGTTGCAGCAAGGAGGACAAAAAGCTTGATAGTTAATTGTTCATTTTCAGCATTACAAATTTAAAGGCAAGAATACTATAAGCCAAAACACACTTTTTAGTTTTAACCCTATCTCACTTGATTGTTTCTTCTCCATCCCTGATGGTCACTAGCTAGAGCTAAGCATTACAATCAATGGGAATGAAAAAGTAAGAAAATGAGAAAGGTAAAAAACAGAGAAATAGAAGCATGATAAAGATATTACCTCAGCTTTGAAAGAAGAAAAAAGAGTTGTTAGCCTTTCAATTACAGATTCAATGCATAACCTTCACCTTGGAATACATATAAATTAATATACAAATCATTAAAAACAAAATTTTCTTTGTTGAACTGACCCTACGATTGACTACCAGAGCATATAATTAAATTTCAATAAATCCCACACCATAAAACAAAAGACTCCAAAACTAAGCACCATAAAAATATTATTAAACAAAACAAGTTGATGTGGTTTCGTTCCAAAGCAAGCTAAGAAAAGTCAAAATCCTCTTTTCCTTGGTGGCTTTATTATATTGGTCCATTCAAGTTATTGTATAAATTTGGGTCTCCTGAAGTAAAGCTAAAACTTTTTAGGCGAAGGGAATAAAGTTCATTGTAGTGTTTGGCAACCTATTAAATAATATCATTATCCCTTACCATAGTCTCGAAAGAGGAGTCCTAACACTAATAGAATCTATTCTTCAGGCATATTCAACAACTGAGAATAAGAAAATCATAATGAGAGCAAGAATACAGACAAAAGCAAAGTGGCAGGGGAAATGGCTTGAATTTTTTTTTTCAAACCTAGACTATCTAAGAAAGCCCTTTTTCAAACCTACTCTCATGTTGAATCAAGAGAAATGTTTATTGTGCTCAAAGGGGGTCAAAGGCAAAGTGTACATGAGTGAGGCAAGAAAGAGAAATTGTTGTGCGCCTGATTTCTTTGAGCATCAGTAGCAAAGCACTGGAGATGAAGGGCAGGAGCAGAGCACGAGTTTAGTGATAATAGAATTGCAAAGGAGGGAAGGGTTTTAGTTTTAGGGTCTGATGGTGACTTTGAAATTATATTAATTTTCATGTTCAATTTTTTATTATATTATATTAGTAAAATTAACCTAATATTTTACCTATCCAAATGCATCTAAAAAGTAATCATAATTGGTATAAAATATTTATAACATTTAAAAGAAAATTTTTATCAATTATTAATAAATCATTTTAACATAAATATATTTTTATTTCCTATTTTTAACATTAATATCTTTATTAATAATATATTTTTATTTTAACAATACAATTAAATTAATTATCTATTTTATATTAACATAAATAATTAATTGTTATTATACTTTCACACTTAGTGACAGATATCCATAGGTCACTATTTATTAGTCACTAATTTTGTGATTGTTTTGTAAAATTGTGACAACTTTGAGCATCTGTCACAATTCAGTGACCGATAATTAGTGACCAAATTATATTCATCACAAATTATAAACTTTTAAAAGAAATGTGATTGATATTATCATCCATCACTAATCTATCACTAATCACTATAATTAGTGACGGATATAAAGTGGTCACTAATTATCCATCACTAATATGATTTTTTCTAGTAGTGATGTTGCAGTGTAGATATTAAAGAGCCATCATGCTTCCATTTCATTTTGTTATTTATCTTTTTCTTGTTTCTTCTTTGCAAGGAGGCACTTGGAATTATGGCTAGCCGTATAGAGCTTGGTTCATCATAATAGATTGAGGAGTCAAATTTTTAAAACTCCTTTATCTGGAATCTCTCTTTAGAGTTTGTTATAGGAGAGATTGACATACTTAAGATCAATAAGTAACTTTAGAAATTTAGGAATCTCCCCAAACAAATTATTTTGGAAAATGTAGGTTAATAAATTCCAAATGATATAGGAATAAATGCTTGCAATTTATTTTTGGGCACTAAAGGGAGAATTTGCAGATTTTGCAACCCACCCATAGTTGTTGGAATGATGCCAGAAATATGATTTTTAGATAAATCAAATACAATAAGAGCTTTTAAGTTTCCAACCCTTGATGAAAGATTCCCAAAAAAAATGATTTAAAGACAAGTTTGTTTGCAATACATCTTTCAAATTCCAAAAGGAAGATGGTACCTCCAAAGCTATCTTTTTAGAGTCAAATTGAAGTTCTCTTATCCTAAACAAGGTGGTATTGCTCCATAAAACTTGTTTTGACATAAATGTAAATTGCCAAATGGTTTAATTTCAAAAAGCTCTTGAACAATTAGGCCATGCAAGTCATTTCCTTCAAGACTCAAAAATAGACACTACTAAAAATAAGCTAGAAGAGTGCTCGTATAGGAGCATTTTTAATTAAAAAAGCTCTTATATCATAAAGCAAAGTATATCGTAGCATTTTAAATTAAAAATGCTCTAATAACCAAGTATCTACAGGAGCTTTTATGATAAAAAATGTTCTTGTTGGTACTAAAATAAACAAAAAAAAATACAGTGACCTACATGAGCTTTTAAGCCTCAAAAAGCTCAGGTAGGCCTAGGATTTGTCGAAGCTTTTTAGGACTAAAAATGCCTTTGTAAAGCTTAATACTTTTTTTAAAAAAATTAATCTCAACATGCCTCAATTTTTGGCCGTATCTTTATTTTCTCTTCTCTATCTGCAAGGAGTTGTCCTCTTGTAGTTCCCATAAGTCATCTTTATCCATAACTTTTGAGTCACTATTTCTATTAGTCATTTACTACTCCGATGTTACAGTTCCCCAATAGTGCACGTCTAATGCGAAGATCGGTTGGCACCTAAGGGAGATGAATTGGGTAACACTTAAAAACTTTGAAAATTTTAAAGAAGTGAAATACTTTGTGAGAAGGAAGAAGATGAGACATATAAGATTTATATCAGTTCAGCCCCAAACATGGCCTATGTCTAGTCCTCAAGATCACACTTGAATTTTTCAACTAAATTCACAAGCTTCAGTGGATGCTTGCCACTATAGTACAATTCATAAGACTTAGCTAGTCTTGAAACAACTAATAAACCTTGCTACAATCCAGCAAATTCTTTACAAACACTTAAAATATATCTTTTCAAGATTTTTGAAGAATGAAATATACTTTTATGAAAAACTCTTTTAAAGAGTAGATGAAATTACAATTAAAACCTTATAAACTTATGAGAGCTTTTTCACAATTACTTTCAAGAATGATGAATGAATGCAAGATATTTAAGCACAATTTGAAAGCTTTTTGAATGCTAAGGTAAAGATTAAGTTCTCTTAACAATCAATAATTCTAGTTTAAGCTTGAAATCAATCACATATATAGTTTTAATAGTTGATTGATTGTTAGAATAGTGTTTCTATCCATTAGTGCAATTTCTTACAAGTGACCTGCTTGACTTGTTCCATGTAACATCTCAAAAATTTTAAGACTCGGATTTATTTTAATAAAATAAAATAAAATATCTATAATTAAATTAAAATTTAGAATAATTTGATAGAGGTATAGAGTTTGAATTTTTCTCCACAAAAGTTTGGTTTTATTTGATTTTTAACTATGGAAAAAATTATCAAAGTTGACCCAGGCTTTTGTGTCATAATAAAAAAATGTAGGGCCCTTTATTGTAATTTTTTCTAAAGTATTAGATCAGCAATTTAAAGACCAAAACTGACGCAGAAAATGCAGAAACTGAATTAGAAAGGAAAAGAAAGGAAATGCACGAGAGGGAGAGAGGAAGAAGAGAAGAGAAAGAGAGGGAGTTAGGCTTAGATCTAGGAGGCTTTGCAACCGTTGCGAGCTTAGCTACACGATAGGTAAAATCCCTACTTCAATCCTCTTCCCTTCCTCTTGATTTTCTTCAATTTTTGGAAGAAGGAATTTTTGGATTTTGATCCCAAAGGCTTTATTCTTGTAAGCTTTTGTTTCTTTGGATCTTAGGGAGGATGTTTTGAGTTTCTATATAGTGATCTAATATTTTGAGTGAATAATTAGATGAAAAGAGGTGTTTTGGGCACAAATTAAACCCTGAGAGATTGGGTTTTGCTCCTCAATGGTTTAAGCCTATTGATTTAGTTATAATTTTGCTATTTGAGCCCAATAAGATTTAAATTAAGGTTTGGTTTTCATTATAAGGGCTAATGGTGAAAGTTGGTGACACTAAGTAAAGGTTTTTAATTGATTAAAAATTATATAAATTGGAAATTAGCCTAGTGATAGCTAATAAATGGTTTTGGTGGTTAAGTGATACTATTGAATGGTTGGTTTAATATATGAACTATTAGGATAGATTATGACTCATTGATCCAAGTTGTGTGGTATGAGTTATAGTCTTCATTAATGCTATTTGACATGATAAATGATGTGGATCACTTATATGTTGTAGGAATTATTGGTGGAATTTGTTTAGAAGTTAAGGAATAAGCCGAGTCCTATTTTATACAAGAGAAACCCTTTTAGTACCAAAGGGTTGAGGTAACAGGGAAATTTATATTTCTTATTACTTTATTTTAGCTATTTTTGAATTAATATTACTAGCTATCATGCATTATATGTTTTAAAATATTAAATGTGCTTTATAAGGGGTTATGGGGTACTACTTTGATTATAGTGCAAATATGTTTTCTAATTGTTTAACGACAATGTTTTTATAGAAATGAAATTTGTTTGCATGTATTGTAATCATAAGGAATAGAAGTGGCACTTAAGGAAGTGTAACTAAGTAAGGTACCTTAGATAGGTTAAGGAACCATTTAAGGGAGATTTATAAATGTTATACTACCTTAGAGTGTTGAAGTGGTCAATACTCAGGAAAGGTAGACACGAATAAAAGGCATGATTTCAGTGAGAGTTCACCAATGAGAAGGTGTAGACTTTTGATATTCTATGATACACTGCCAGTACTTAGTATTGCCTTACGTATTGTGGGCTCAGTGCACTAAAGTGGTTAGTGTATTGAGCGTTCAATACCTCTCAGTGGGGAAGGAAATCTGACATATGAAGTGTGAGGTTGAGTGCCTAGGCTAAGGTAGCCCTTACATGAAGAGTAAGTTGGGCTGGCTCTGGGAGGGAGTTAGTTTTGACTGCTTAGAATTCACGTCGAAGGGGCATAGGCCATTCGGTGGATTAAATCATGCCTTAGATTATGTTTTGTGCCTGTGAAGGTACAAGTAAGTATAAGGTTTACTTGCGAGTTAAAGAGTCTCAGGGGGCATTTTGTTGGTCATGAAAGGCCATACCGGCCGAGGTCATGCATTCATGCATTTTAAATGGCTAAATTATACTATGTTGAATTTATTATTCATTTATTTGATTATGGCTTGCTTTGTAATAATCAATGTAGATTTCTCTATTATTGAAACTGTGGTTGTCTCACCCCTTTCTTTTCAATATTCTAGGTCCAGGCAAAGGAACAAGTGGAGGATGGGAAAAGGAGCAGAGCTAGGGGTTGTTTGTGAATTGTAAAGAACTGTAACCCCTTCCTGTTGAGCAAATCTATTGTAATGTATTTAGGATTAGGGTGCCAGTAGGATATGATTATGTATATGTGTGTGAGTATGTGTGGATTGTATGGCTTGTGTATGAATTTTTGTTTGCTTGTAGACTTGTGGCTAGAAAACTTGGCTATGGTGTGTGGTTTTGATAGATTTATTTAGTAGACCAAGTTTCCACTGCAAGAAAATATTTATTTTGGTATATATGTGATTCTATAAGTAAATGCAAAGTGGTTGCATTGCAAATGGTGTGCCATGGGTAAACATATACCTTGGATAGAGAGAGTGGGTGCGTGGGCCACACAAAGATCTCTGAGCCAAGTGAAAATGTTTGGCATGTGTATTCATATGTATATATGATATTTGGAATAATTTTTGACCACTCTTGTGTGATTTGTGCATTTTGGGGGTTTAGGGTCCATTTTAGGAAATGGCACCCAGGTGGTCAAATTTTGATATAAATGGTTTTTCTATCATTTAAATGTTCTATCAGGTGTTTTTAGTCCTATTTGACATGTTCAAAGTGTTCTCACAAGTTTGTGACCATTACGATGAGATTTGGATAATTTTGAAAATGATTTTTACCAAAAAATTGCACTTTTGCATCCAGGTGTCCAAATCTTAATCCGACCGTTAGATTTCTCTAAAATTTAGGTCACAAGTAAAACCTTTTATAAGCTTCGTGTGAAATTTGGAATTATGTCGATCGGATATTGGATGGAGAAACGGAACACTCCGAAATTTGGTCCAGAGGAGCTGTCATGACAACAATAATTGATAATATTGCAACATGCACGAAATTCAAGCTGTCCGTTGGATCTTTTCAAAATTTAGTATGCTAATAGTAATATTTAAAAGTGACATGTGAGCTTTGGAATTGCTTCGATCAGAGGTCGAATGATGGAATGGTGCACCTTGGAAATTAAAAGCTATCATAACAGCAAAAATGACCAATCTTTTAACATGTCTAATTTTTAATCTGACCGTTGGATCTTTTTGAAATTTGGTACACTTATAGTACCCTTTGAATGTGATGTGTGAGTTTTAAAATCACTTCAATCAGAGGTTGAATGATGGAACAAAACCTCCTATAAGTTTGCCTAGGAGGTCTATCACGATAGCAAAATTAATGCTGTCATGACATCAATTAATTACCCCTGTTTGCCTTATTTGCTTCCGTGCGCTACATATTAATCCTTTAAAATTTTCTAAGAGGTTTTATACTGTGTTTTTCTATTATGTAAATTGTTATTGATTTAAATGGTTTGTTTCTTAAGTTGGTTAGAGGATCAACTCCTTAACCACACTTAGTTTATTTGAATTATGTGATTTTTGGATAACACTTAGGGTAAGTGTTATATTCCATATATGTATATGTGATAAATCATGCATAAACCTCCTGAACTCTCATGCATGGTTCTACATATATGAATATGTACTCAATTCTCTGTGCTAGATCTTACTAATGAACCTTCAACTCTCATGCGTGGTTCAGCATATATGAAACTACCATCAGTTTTGTGTGACAAAACTCATGTGGAACCTTTTTTCCACTAGTACAAAAAAGTAGAACTAAACCCCCATATCTATGCCAATTATTACGCGTACGGTGTAGAAAAAAGAGGCAGTGGTGTTTTCATAAATAAATTGAAGTTGCGTTAATATCTCCACTAGTTATTGGAGTAACCAGTGTAGATATATTTTTAATTTAAAAAATATATTTTTTTAACATATCTACACCGATTATTCATTTCAACCAGTGTAGATATGTATTATAATGTTTTTTCTATTTTTTTAATGTTTAGATATCTACACCGAGTGTCCTAATAACCTGTGTAGATATATTTTATAATTTTTTCCTTTTTTATCTTAACATATCTACACTGGGTATATATTATAACCAGTATAGATATGAATTATGTTTCTTTTATTTTTAAATTTACATATCTACACCAGGTATTCCTAATAACCAGTATATATATTTTTATGTTTCAATTTCCATTTTCTTATTTGAAACCTCCAACTCCATCGCTCAGTTCAAAAACCTCATCATCATCTATTCAAACAAAAATATTTTGATCTAACCCCGATCTTTTTTCCCTCTCTCATTTTCTCATTTTCATGTTGGAAGGGAAAATTTATGAAAGAATTTCCTAACACTTGAAAGACTATCAGCTCATTCCTCCATCACTAGCGGATCTGCTTCTTTTAAGTTTGCTTCATACGAACTATTTTGTTTTGATATATCTCAATCGGATTGCCAGAAAAGAGTCAGTGTGGTGTTTGGTTTGGGAGCTTCTTGCTATTTTTGCTGCGGCACAGCAAGGGTTTCTTTTCTCATTTCTTCAGTCCCGTTAAGTGTCTTCCTTTGTTCTTTCCTTCGTCTTATTAGTGCGCACACCTTGTTTGCATGTTGCTGTCATAGATCTTCCTCCTTTATTCAAATTAAGCAATTCTTCTTCCCTTGCTATGTTTGCATTACTAGAATCTTTTTCTTCCCCTTTGTTTTGTGTTACTGTTGATCTGGTATATGGCATGTAAATTTAAAATTTCTTCCTTCCTTCTCTTTTCTTGGCATATGCATGTCTTTTAGAGTGAGTAAAAAAATTAATTATAATATAATTTTTTTCCTTTAATTCAGCTACTGTACATGAAGTAGGAGAGTAATAGCAGTTTAACAAAAATTAAAATTGGTAAGACAAGAGTTTATATAAGCTAGGTGTTCCTATTACATACTTCTATATATTATAAATTCGGTAAAGGTAAAGGTAAAATTGTAGTTCTGTTTGAATGGATTTTTGATAAAACCATGAGTTTGGGCAGTATAACAAATTTACATAAAAGTTTAGGAATTGTTAAGTAAGAGTTTGGAAGAGTAGGAAGCTCGATAATATAATTGGTTTACTAATGACCACAAGATGTTTGTTAAAATACATAGGAGAGTTGGATTGGAGTAATCAAGTATATTTAGTGCATTAAGGATTGAAATTTAGGATTTAGGTGGTTTAATCTTTATGTTGAAACTTAGGAATGTCTAGTTCTTGCTTGAATACCAATGTCTATATAATCTATGTGTTGGTTTCCTCAGGCAAAGATAGACAATACAGATTTCTTTGCCTATATTTCACTAATGATAAGGAGACCACCAAAGAAGAACAGGAGGAATATATGAATCAATTACTCAGTGAAGGTGGTAAGGAGTGTTACTTTGCTATGTTTCTCAATCTGTAAGTAAATATGTTTGAATTTAAATTTATTTGTAATGGTATTAAATATTTGCTTAAGTGACTTTATTCTTTCATAGCACACACTGGCATTTGATTGTCTTTTCGATGAAGAGAAATTCTATCCCCTTTTTATGCTCTTTGCATCATAAACTCAATCTAGCAATGAAGAATTCTTGTGAGTAGTAAGTATGTTTAAGTTTATTAATTTGATAAGTCTTGTAATACATTATTCTTTATGAATAAGTTACTATCTATATGATATTGATGATAGGGCTATAAGGATTGGCCAATAAATACAATTGGGAAAGGCCTTACATGATGTCAAGGATCCTATGTGGATAACACCAAAGGTAAGTAGTACGTGCATGTTTTTATTCTATGTAATTGTGATGATAGAGTTTTTTTTAATATAATTTTGACAATGTTGTGCTATTTTATAGAGTTGTTGTCAACCCCTTACTAACTTGTGCAACTTTTATGTGTTGAGACACGTATATAATATCATCACGGCTGGCTTGACTGAGTCCATTGAAGAGGTAAATCTAATTTTAGATGTTTATTTTTTGTTTACTTGGAAATTGCTAAGCTAATTTTGTTTACTTTCATATGTTCAATGATCTATCTCTATTTCTTGAATCAGAAATACAAGAAATTTGAAGATATTGGGGCTATTTCTATTAGACCATCACAACAATCATCTCTTGGAAGAGTGAGTTATGTAATTGTAGAAAAAAATTACTGTAGTTGTGTAGGATTGTATAGTTCATGTTTGACAATTCATTTGATGTTTAATTATTTACTTGTATAGTTTTATGTGAAAGGAAATGTAAATGTTTAACAATTCATTTCAATTGATCAATATTTGATTGTATTGGATCTGTCTGGTTGTCTGGCTATTTTAAATTTGGCTAGATTGTAGGTTGTACTTAAATTTTAGCCTAACATGGCTAGGGGTAAATGAAAGAAATGAACATGATATTTTTTTTAACAAATATATCTACATCGATTATACCCATAACTGATATAGAAATCCATCTTATCTACACCGGCATAACCGGTGTAGATATGATGAGATATATATCTACACCGGTTATATATATATATATAACCGGTGTAGATATTAATTTTTAAGCAAAAAAATATTTTTTTAAACTCCTAAATTTTTTCTACATTGGATAAAAAATTGATGTAGATATATACAATATCTACACCATTTATTTTATAACTGGTGTAGATAATCAAAGGTTATCTACACCAGTCTTATCTACACCAGTTGTAAAACCAACATAGATAATCAATTTTAAATGGTGTAAATGTCACTTTTTACAATAGTGTACTCTCACATGTGAAATGGTTGGCTGAATGCCAAAACCAATTCTTATGAACAAAACCTGTGTGGAAGTAGAAGGCTATCACACGTGAAATAACCATATCCAGACTTAGTCTATTCTGGATGATGAATCAAGCGTAAACTTATCCTTACTCATGCATGAAATATTAGTAAGTAAGGCATAAACCAGTTTGGGTACATTTCACATGTGGAAATGTAATGTACTTAAGTAGGAATATTGTAATGACCAAGAAAAAAGTTAAAATAAAAAAAAAACAACAATAACAACAACAACAATAATAATAATTTTGTTATTATTATTATTATTTATGACAATTTATTTTAGGTTATATGTTATAATTTGGAGTAGATATAACAAGATAAATTTATGGCTTAATGGCAATTGCCCTTAGTGTCTACTTTTAAGTCTTAGGTTTGAATCTTTAGAGTTAGGGGTGACATTTTATTTTTATATTTTTTTTTTGCATTGACTTTGAGAAACTACTAAAATGCCCTCTTTAAAAATATTATAAAACACCAATCAAATTTTTCCCCTTGCCTCGTTCCCATTCAATACAATATAAGATAATTAAGAGAGAGAGAGAGAGAGAAGCTTCAAGGACATTCTTCATCTCCCTCATCTTTCAGTCATTGCCAGCATGTCGTGGAGAAGCTCAGGCCATCATTGTTGGAGATCTCTATCCTATGCACTAGATCCTTCTTCCTCTATTGTTTATATTGCCAACATATTCTTCCCCTGTTCCTTCCCTATTCGACGATGTCTACTCCTTCTTCATCTCTTCTTGGTTTAGTGAGTTGCCATAGATCTAGTTTTTCCCTTTATTTTTCTTGCGTAGCCCATACATCTACCTGGTGCTATCATTATAGCATTTTGTTATAGAGATGTTGTCAGTTTCTTTTTCCCTTCCTCTTCGATTTGCATCAGCAGCACCAAACTCCCCCTCTTCCTTCTTCGTTGGTATTATCTGTGATTGGTATGTGGAAGCCCACCCTCCTTTTGCATCTGATGATTATGTATGGAATATAGGTATAGATATATATAGTATATATATAGTGGTCTTCCTTGTTTGCTTGTTCAATTGCCATGTGTTTTGATTTGATTTTTTTATGAACTTAAATTGAATTTTAATGAGGAATTAGATTGGGAAAGCTTGACAAATTTAATTATGGATGCATGGAATTTGTTGCTTAAGAGATTGAAACTAAAACAATTTTATTAAATTCTTTAGTAGTCATGCACACATGGTGTTTGATATAAGATTTGAAAGATAATGATGTTTTAATGGAATAATTAGCTATGGCCAAAGTATTATGGAGAAACTATAATATAAAACTTAATGTTTGGAGCAGCTTTGAATTACTTAGATGGATTATGGTTATGTTAGGGACTAAAATTTAAATTCAAAATTATGTTTTTCTCTTATAGGAAATCAATTTTTCTTATCAAATTGATTCAAGGAAACTTTATAAAGGACTTGTTGATGCTTAAGGATTGTATGGTTGGTAATTCATAAATTTTTGTAACTGTGTATGATTTGATTTTAGAATGCATATAAGATGTTTGATGGAATGAGAACTAAAAGATTAGTGTTCAAGAGCAATGTGCATATATACTATAATAATTGTGGGAGCGAATGAGTATGAGTGTTATAAAAATCTAGATGTTCAATTATTATATTGGATATTTCAGGAATAAACCTTGTTGTGAGGAATGATAAGGGGTAAATTACAATGTTGGCATTGCCATTGGTGGGTGGATAACATTCTAATAAATTTACTAACAAGTTTCTTTTATTGAAATATTATTTTTCTTAAGTAGATTTCATATACTATTTCAAATGTCTAATATTTTGTTAATTATTACTTTAAACTCTTGCAACTGTGATTTATATGGTGAAAAATAACGAAATTATAACATGTCTATATATATTCATTATAAAATATATCTTGAAGGCTCATGAAAAGTTTTACTACCTTAAATGATAATATATATATATATATATATGTATATTTTGATAAAGGCAAATGTGGAATTAGTAAAGAATTTTATATTGAGAAGAATCGAGGTTTCGAAAGGGTCATGCAAGTTTGATACTTAGAGCACAGTATTTTATTTTGGAAATGATTAATTTCTTACATGTTTGAAAAAGTGATTTTTTTAGAGGACTGTATGCATAGCACTGATTGCTAATAGCAGTTTCGTTAGCCCTTGGTAAGCATTAGTCAATGACTAGCTAGTTTGATTTTTGTGAGCTTTGTTCTCATGTCTGTTATTCATGGGTCTCATACCTACATCTGTTTTGTGGCTTTGACCATGTTTAGTTAGTTACCTTTGTGAACTGTATGTCCACTTCTATTTCGTGGCTTTGACCATGTCTGGTTACTTACCCTCGTAGACTGTATATCCATATTTGTTTTAATGGTGTAAGCTGTGTTTGGTTATTTACCTTCATAGATTGTGTGTTCTCATTTGTTACCTATTCTGTAAAGTCCTCAGATTTAATGGATTTGTAAACATATATTTATATACATTTTATCAAATTTAAACAGTGAATATTATTATTTCTATTTACTCTATTTTCTAAGATCAAGTGTTAAGGTTTTGTCACTATAAATTTGTTGGCTCAGTATTTTTGAAGCTACATAGAATCTTGTAATTTCCAAGCTCAATTGTTATATCATATTGATGTTCTCTTTTAATTACGCACCAATCTATTTGATGAATTTATTTATCATGAATCTTTGATTTCATTATTGTGACATTATTCACTAAAAAAGTTATTGGCCTCAGATATTGTAAACAGCTAAGTACCTCCAGGGGATCAATGAAGGATATATTTTTTAACTGAGGTTAAAGTAGTAATTTGATTAAATTTATATTTGTTGTCAAATTTTAACATATGTATTATACTATGTTATTTGTAAATTCTGTTCTAGATGCTTCACATAGACTATACTTAGGATCCTTATATTAATTAATTATTTGTTTGTCTATTGATAAGAGTAAAACTCATTGTTGTTGTTTCTACTGATATTGTTATTATAGAAAATTTTTAGGACTCTATATTAAGTTTCTAAGGAAAACTTATGACTTTTTGGTATAAATAAAATAAAATAAAATAAAATAAAGAGCCCTACTCATTACCATGATAGTGTTGTAATTAAAATATAGTAGCTAGTATTAAGGTTAAGGGATATGTGTTTCTATGCATATCTTAAGTCAGTCACACTTAAACTTTAGGGCGTAACAAATATGCATGATCAAGAAATAAGAACAAATGAATCAGGGATCATACATTTGAACAAGGTAACCTCAGCTTGAGGTGACTTAAGACTTAATATAGCAATATGTGATTATGTAACAAGTGATAAATCATGTGTGGCTACCATCAGTCCTCATGCTTGAAATTGTCTTTGACACAATGTAATGAAGCACAGTTACTAAAACTTGTACGGATCACAATGTCTCTCACGTGTGATTTTGCATACCAAAGCAAGGCTTAAGGCATCACATAACATGAGTGATAAATCACACATGAATTACTTCCTGACTCTTATGTGATTCATCAGTCAATGTGACCAACCTATAGTTTCTCGTGAGTGACCAAGCTGAATCACACATGATTCTACAGCTCACACTAAATTCATCAAAAACAATTTTTAAGACGTTACAAAGACATTACTTGCAAGCTTGAATATACTTAGATGAGTCTTAATGCATATAAATGAGACAAATAATGCATTCATTTTAATGATTATAAAAGTAATTAAGCTCTCAAAATTTTCACATTGAATCTAAGAGAATTTAAATAACTTATCCTAAAGGACTTCGTCTTCTCTTGATTCTTCATGCTCTTGAGGTTTTGCCTTCATCCATGATTTTGCATATATGCATACACAATAATTTTCTCTTCTCTCGGTTTTGTAATCATCAAAACACATGATACAACATTCAAGTTCCTGCTTTATGTGTCTCTTATGTCAATGCAAATCAACAAATCTATAAATGGAGTCATCATGATTCAGCAGATCTAAAGCCGACATCTTGCGTTCTTGGTCAATGTAGTCATCACCATTGCATTTCCCTCCATGTTCACCTTCATCCCTCTTTTCTTATGACTTTGTTGTTCAACCAAGGCATATCTTGTCTCAACTCTGTGGGCTACAAACTCCAGTTCAATCCATATGCTCTAAAACATATCATCTGTCATGTGTTGTGCTGCTCTTCATTTATATATCCAGTTGCTCATGGATGAATACAGAGGTATGTGGGTCTAAGACATACTGTGTGTGTGAAGTGACTTTACCAAAAACTCTAATTAAGGAGCTGCACCATCCTTACAGCATTTTAAGGAAATAAATTTTTCTTCCAATCTTTGAAGGTTTTCTTTTGATTTGCTTAAGGAATTTGCAAATAAAATTTCTAATTATAGACTAGTAAAAAACATGATGTGTGTGTATGTGAAGAACTATAGATTTCATGAAGGCAATTGATGTCACATCCTAAAAATTAGATGTGATTGACACAGGATGTATATACCAACACATATTCTTTCACTAGTGCAAAATTTGTATTTTACAGGAGACTTTTAACATCAATTAAAATGCACCTGTTGTTGAAAGTAAACGCAGTAGCATTTTTGTAATATTAAATACCAATATAGGGCTTTCAAGAGCGGGTGACATGTCACTCACTATTGAAAGTGGGAATTTAAAAAAAAGTTGCAACTTTCCATAGTAGGTGAGAGCCACCCATTGTTGAAAGCTAAAATTTAAAAACAAAATAAAAAAACTGAAACTTTCAACAATGAGTAGCTCACACCTGCTATTTAAAGGAGGAATTTTAAAAAATGAAAAAAATTTCCAATTTCAACGGCAAGTAGCTTGCACCCGCTGTTGAAATTATGAACTTAAAAAAAAAATAAAAAAACTACAACTTTCAACAGTGGGTGAAGCTGGCTCCACCAGTTGTTGAAAGATAGAATTAAAAAAAAAATTACATTCAACAGTGAGTGACACGTCACCTGCTGCTGAAAGTTCACTTTCAACAGCGGGTGACATGTCACCGGTTGTTGAATGTGATTCAAATTTACTTAAAAAAAAAACCCACCCCTTACCCCCACCTTCCCATTATTCATCATAGGTCACCCCCTTTTTCCTCCCCCACACCGATTCTTCCTCCTTTTCCATTGTCCCATCAGCCACCCCCTCCCCTCCCTCACGCAGTCGCCCCCCTCCCCTCATGCCCCATACCCTCCCCTCCCCCCACCTTGTCACCCCCACCCTAGTCGTAATCCCCACAATTTGCCCCCTAATCATCCACCTCCCCTCCCCCTCGACCCCTACCCTCCCTCAATCAACTCACCCACTTCAATAAAATTGTATTTGTGTTTTGTGTAATAATTTCTATAAAATTGTATTAAAATTTAGATAATTTGTATGTGCTTAAACTAGCTGGCTGGTAATCAATTATATAGAATATTTTCATTTACAGGAATTGGAGAAATAAGTAGAAACAGAATTTTTTTAAAATCACTTTTAAAAGCGGTTCTAGCCATAATTGGTGCTAAAAGTCCGGTTATGGCCAGAATCGCTGTTAAAAGTGATTTTCTTTAAAAAAGAATTCAACAAGCTACTTTCAACAACAGACATAGACTGCTATTGAAAGTTTATTTTTAACAACAGTTGGACAACTGCTATTAAATGTCACATACCTTTAACATCTCCTGAAACAACAACGATTTTAGAATCACTGTAAAAAGTATTTTTTAACTGCTGTTAAAAGCCTATCCTGTAATAATGTTTAAGTTGTGGTAAAGGAAACTTTAATCTAATATTTAATATTTATTTCTAAAAAATAATTAGTGTACATTTCTTAGATGCTCTGCAAACATGAAAGAAAACATCATAGTGATACTAAAGGTGATCAAGTGCCTAACTTTCCTCCAATTCTTTGTCTTATTATGTAATTATGTATGTATAGATGGTCCTTGCTTAGTATTTTTTTGTATATAATGCCATTGAAATTTTGTTGTACATTTCTACTGTGATGTTGCCCAAGAAAGATGGCTATTAAGTCAAGGTATATATAAAGATATACCAGGTTCAAAATTAATGCAGGCAAAACTGTTATCCCTTATGTATCATAAAAATATAGTTTTTATCTAGTTTCTCTTGTTGGCTATTGTGATGGTGACATGAGAGCACTGATTTATGAATACATGAGAGCACTTTTTTCCCCGACAAGTATGAAGAATTGGACTCTGACTTGCAAAATCTCCGGGAGGTTAGTTCATTTATCATATGCAAGAGTTTTTATTTTTAATGTTTGTTAATGTCTTCTTTTATAGACATTCGATCTCTATTATCTTGCATGCATTTAATTCGTGTACTTAATGATGATTACATGATCATGAAAACATATTTGATGCTCCATTAATTAATGCACATTGGCTTTTCTCCATTTTTCTTTGTTTTGGAGAATTTCTCTCTCCCAAGTTGTATTTTTCACTGATCTCATAAGGTTTTAAGTTTCTTCTCTTTTTCTTTTTTATGCTAAAAAAAAAATTGATATTGGAGAATGAGATCCAGCTCAGTTTTAATTAGATTTCATTTTTGTTTTAACTTTGTGTATCTTCATCCTGTATGGATGGCGTGCTTTGGTAGTTAAGTCATTCACATTATAGGATTGGGGTGATTCGTTTTTCTAAATATATTCATTATTAATATGATGTTATGATTTAATTAAGTTATTTTTTGCAGGCATAGAAGTTCCAATTTTCAAGTCTTTGATGTTGCCTTACTTAAATTTATCGGTCCAATAATATTGCAGTCCTTTACCATTGTTGTGTTGGTTAATACAAATATGTTTCCTATTCAAACATATATTCTTGATAACAATCATTATGTTTGGAATTTATTTGATAAGTTATTTGTTATGAAATTTATTTGATAGCATCAAAATTTATGGGTTTTGTGAAATTTTATTTAGATTTATTTGGAAAATATGTAATGAGAAAAAGGGAATTTTTGTTTTTTCAAGAAAAAAATATATGTACGGGAGTGCTTATGTCGGAAAGCGCTCCTGTAGGCTACTCTTACAAAAGCACTTCAAAAATGCTCCTAGATATATGGGAGCACTGGTTATGGAAGCGCTCTAAAAGTCCTTTTTCGTAGTAGTGCTGATAAAGAATTATTTTGAACAGACAACACTTGCAAAGTTGATGTGTGAAGAATTTCCAATGGAATATATCCCTTTAATTTGTTATGGGCCAACACAGGCAGGTCAAGCTTATAAAGATTGCCTATTTCTGAAGGTATTAAAGCTGAAAGCAAAATTATTGTTTAGATTTAGGTAATTAATGTTAGTTTAAGTTAATACTAAAATTAAGGAAAAATAAAATATAAATATCTAGTTAATTAGACAAATATGATACTCACCTCAATGTTGGGTCAATAATATGAACTAGCTGAATTTTTGGTTCGCTTCATCTATTAACATGGAATTTTTTTTCTACAGTATCACTCCCAAAATATACATAAAGTGAAATTAAAATTTATTTTTTTCTATTTTTTAGAGTTCATAAAAAATATAGTTTTTAAAGAGGAAAAATTTTGTATAGGTCCAGTGGAGTGGACTTATTTATAAATAAGTTCCACAGTTTAAAAAAATATTTCAATCAAAATACTTAATTATCAAAAATGTTAAATATAGTATGAATTAGTAGAGTGGCAATTAATTAGTAGAGTTATCAAAGCTGTTTGTGATGAGAAATAAATCCTCTAAAGTTGATATTTATGAATTTCTTGGATGTTTTCTTTAATTTTTAAGATATTTTCCAGCATTTTATTCTTGCAATATAGCAACAAAACAAAACGTACTAACTAATATGATTGGTTATGAAAAAAGAATATTTTATTAAATATAGTCAAATTTCCACTACTTTGTGAAATATCTCCGGCTATACATAGCAGTTTAAAAAAAAAATTGCAAGTGAGTTTCAAAGCATAAAAAGTGTATCCGGTCATCCGGATTCTCTAATGTTATTCTGGTGATGCTAAATTATTATTTGCATTTCAGTTGTGAATGTTAAAAGGAGAAAATGAAATTTTGAAACTTGGTAACAGATTTCACTTTATATCACATTTCATCAAATGCATAAAATTTTTAACCGCCACTTCCTGTAATTCAGTGAAAAAAAATGCAAAAAAAAAAATTCGTGATTTTGTGAAAGAAGAATTTCATTGTGACATGAGAATGAAAAAGAGAATAAAGAATAATAGAGATTCTATATTATTTCTATGGTATTTTTAATGCACGTAGCCTCAAAGATTATAAATATTAAACATATAAAATACGTATTTGGTGGAGCTATTCTGTTGATCGAGAGTATTTCTAACATTGTGACAAATAAAGATAAATCACATAATGCTAGAAATCTCAATGCATAGTAAATCTTATTATAGGAAGTAATTGAAAATTTTGATTTGTGCTGAACCTTTTTCATAAATATTAGATTTTTAACATCATTGCACAATTATTTTTTCTCATGAGTGGACTTCTGAAATAAAGACAAAGCTACTCGTAAGAAATCCAAAGTTAAATGAACTAAAGATTTACCTCCATACAAAATGATTATATAAAAAAAAAATCGTCAGTCACAACACAAATGTATAATAATAACATTTAGCATGATGATAAAACTAGAAACTCATATAAAAATATAAGCTATTAAGTACGAAAACAAAAAATGTGATGGCAAAGGTAAATGCATGCCTCCATATATTTGGTCTGTAAAGAAATTAAAGGCTGCCAATCATCTAAGATTGCCAGCATAATATGAAGTATCACTTATACTGACCAATGGAAGCCAAAAACTTTTTATAAGAATTACATATAAGTGTCACTCAACACAATTAATTACTCCTAGGTTCATAACTGAGCTTAAGAGAATGACAACAATGTCGTCATGCTTCTAAGCACAGTTGTCAATGAATTTGGGAGTAATTAAATAATTAAATATGTTGAGTGGGATTTATATGTAATTCTTGCAAAAAAAAAAAGGAATTCATTATATTTGTGTAGTGGCAGCAAGTAGTGGTTGCATAATATAATTGGAAATTATTTTGGTTTGTTAAATTATGTCATGTTGGATCAATTAAGATATAGAAGTTCAAATGAATCGTTTTTTTTTTTGACAAGTCATGCATGGAATCTGTAAAATAAACTTATGAAATGTTGGTTATGAAATTTCCATGTATGTTTGGATGTTGATATTTTAAAGAGGAAAACATACAGAATACTAGTTGCTAATGGCATATCCATTAGTCTATAGTGCGCTATGGTTAATGACTAGCTAGTTTAATTTTCCATGAGCAATGTTCTCAAGTCAATTTTTCATAGGTCTCATAGCTGCATTTGTTTCATGGCCTTAGCCACATTTGGTTGGTATTGTGTATCCACATCCGTTTTATGACTTCAGTCGTGTCTGGTTAATTACCCAATGGACTCTATATCCATATCTGTTATCTGTTCTATAAAGTTCTCATAAATAAATTTATTTTATTGGATTTGTGAAAAATAAACTTTATTATTTTTAATTAGTAAATGTTTCTATTCCTATTTAATTATTTAATTTACTTGATTTCTCACAGTTAGGTGATAAATTGTTTATTTATTTAAAATTGAACACTTCATTATTTAGGAAGTTATCAAGATATTTAGATTCTTGAATTTGGTGGTTCTTTTTAATTTGTTTATAATTATCTAGACATATCCATTTATATATTCTTTTTACTTTATTATTGGGACAATATTCACTAAAAATAATTTTGATATCAGACAATGTAGCAAAAGCTGAACCCCCTACTAAATATTGAGGGGTGATTACTAACTAGAACTGGAAGAGCAAAGGATGAGGCTTTCTTTTGATGTAAAGTTTGAATGATGAAATATTATTTTGTAAATTTATCTCTAGGTGGTCCATATAGTCTAGAGCTAGGCTCTTTATTTTGTTATATATATATATATATATATTATGTTTATTGGCTAGAAGGAGATAAGCTCCTAATTGAAATGATATGTTGTGTAAAAACATTGTGTTGTAGAGTTTTCAGAAGATCCTATTTATAAGAAAGATTGTGCCAAAATTTCTACAAAAATATTGAAGCTTTTATTAATAGAAAAATGATTACGCATGTTATAATCTAATATAAACATAATTATGTTTTACTAATGAAAAAATTTCCTAATTTAGGGCTTAAGGGATGTGTGGTGGTTCACATCTCGTGTCGGTCACCCTCATTTTTGGGGCGTGACAATATGTTTGGTTAGTATTACCCTTATGGACTGTGCATAAATATTTTTTTATAGCTTTAAGCTGTGTTTGGTTATTTGCCCTCATAGACCACATATCCATGTTTATTTTTTTGGCATAAGCCGCATTTGATTGGTTATCCTCATGGACTGTGTCTCCACGTTTGTCTCCATGGCATAACCCACGTTTGGTTACTTATTTTTGTAGACTATATATTCACATTTGTTATTTATTCTGGTAAAGTCCTAATAAAACATCATTTTATTTAACTCATTTTTATTATATATATATATATATATGTAATTTTATTTGATTCTTATTGACAAGGTTACTACAATTTTCATTTTTTCTAGTCAAATGATTCATAATTTTAATGTTGATTTTATATTTTATTTATGCGAATAAAAAATGACTAGTCATGGATATATATATATATATTGGTCTCATTCATATGGCCAAAATGTCATGGAATTTATATTTTGAAACAAGGTTTTTACATTATACTAAATAACTTTTTTAAAGTAGTTACATGTTTTCTTTATTATGTCTATTGTTATTCTTTAATATTGATAATTGGAATGTTATTTATTGAAAAATATTTTGGTCTCAGATAGTGTAGATGGCTTTCGACCTTCAAATGATCATTGAGGGATATACTTCCAAATTAAAGTTAAAGTGCTATTTTGGTTACATTTTTATTTGTTGTAAAACTTGAATTCACATACTATATTTTGAATTTTGTAAATTTTGTTTTAGATGTTCCACATAGACTATAGTTAGGATCTTCATTTGATTACCTTTGTTATTGGTCTGTTGATAGGAATTGAGCTCCTAAGTATTGTTTTGTGTAATAATAATATCGTAGAATTTTCAAGTTGTCCTATTTTTAGGGTAGGTTGTGCCAAAATTTTTACAAAAATAGTAAATCTTTTGTTTGCACTATATATGTATATGTATATTGGTTAGGGTCAAATTTTATGTCAACAACATTTATGGTTTACAATTAGAAACTTTTGAACTTTAGGCTTATTAGATGTGAGTTCACTCATATTTTGAGCCAATTATATCCTATGTAACATCCTAAAATTTTTAAGACCTAGATTAATTTAAAAATAATAATTAAATTAAAATTAAGAATAATTTGATAAAAGTCCAGAGTTCAAATCTTACTAAGCAAAAGTTTAGTTATATTTTATTTTTAATTATGGAAAAAAGTATTAAAGTTTCCCTAGTCTTTTATGTTATAACAAAAAGATTTATGGCCCTTCCTTGTAATTTTCCTAAATACTTTTTAAGTTTAGTTTTTTTTTTTAAAAAAAAGAATGTAGAAACAAAGAAATAAAAAGGGAAAGGAATAAAACAAGAAACAAAGGAAGGAAAAGGAAGGGATGGATAAGAGAGTGAGAGAAAGAGGAGATGGTGGATAGAGGAGGAAGAGAAGGAGGTTGAGGCTCAGATTCGGAGGCTTTGTGGAAATTGTGAGCTTTATTAAGAGCAAGTAAGCTCTCTACTTCAATCTTCTTCCATCCCTGTTGGTTTTTTTCAATTTTTGAAGGAGGAAATTTCTAGATTTTAGTCCAAATGGCTTTGTTCTTGTAAGTTTTGGTTTTCTTAGCTCCTATAGAGGTTATTTTGAGTTTCTATATAGTGCTTGTTTGTTTTGAGTGGGCAATTAGATGAATGAAAGAAGTTTTAGGCAAAAATTAAACCCTAAGATATTGGATTTTGCTCTTCAATAGTTTTAACCTATTCATTTGTTTATAATTTTGCTATTTAAATCTAATAAGTTTAAATTAAGCTTTAATTTTCATTATAATGGTTAATTGTGAAAGTTGATAACACTAAGTGAAGATTTTAGGTTGATTAAAAGTTGTATGGTTTGGAAATTGGCCTAATGGTGGCTAATAAATAGTTTCGGTGGTTAAATGGTATATGTGAATAGTTAGTTTAATATTTAGACCATTGGGATGGATTATGGTCTATTGACCCAAGTCGTGTGGTAAGATTTATAGCCTTCTTTTATGCTATTTGCCATGATAAATGATGTGGATCACTTATATATTGTAGAGACTATTTGCGAAATTTAACTGGAGGATAAGGAACAAGCCAAGTCTTATTTTTTGTATAAGATGAACCCTTTTAGCACTAAAGAGGTTGAGGTAATAAGGAAATTTATATTTCTTATTTCTTTGTTTAGCTATTTTTGAATAAATAATACTAGCTATCATGCATTACATGTTTTAAATGGTTAAATGTAATTAAATGTGTTTTATAAATGTTTATGGATATTACTTTGATAATAGTGCATTTATGTTTCCTAATTGTTTAACAATGATATTCTTAATAGAAATGAGATGTTTACCATGCATTGTGTTCATCAAGACAAGAAGTTGCACTTAAAGAAGTGTAACTAGGTTCGGCACCTTAAATAGGTTAAGGAACCGCTTAAGTGGGAATTATATATGTTATACTACCCCAGAGCATTGGAGTGGTTAATACTCAGGGAAAGTAAAAAAAGGGTTGGAGGTATAATCTCAGTGGGAGTTCACTAAAGGGGAGTTGTGAACTTGTGATATTCTATGGCTTACTGTTAATACTCAGTGTTACCTTATTTATTTGAGGGCTCAATTCATAAAAAGGGGATTGAATGTTCGACACCTCTCAGTGGGGTAAGAAATCCAACAAGAGAAATATGGCGATGAGTGCCTAGGCTAAGGTAGCCCTCACATGTTAAGTAAGTCAGGTTGGCTCTTAGATGGAGTTAGTTTTGACTTCTCAAGATTCATATCAAACGGGCACAGGCAATTTAGTAGATTAGTTTATGCCTTAGATTATATTCTATGCTTGTGGAGGTACAAGCGAGGTATAAGATTTACCTGCAAGTTGAAAGTTTCGAGGGCACTTTGTTAGTCAAGAAAGGCTATATTGGCATATGTCATGTATCCAAGCATTTTAAATGGCTAAATTATATGTTATGTTGAATTTATTATTTATTTATTTGACTATGGCTTCCTTTGTAATAAGGAATATAGATTTGCTATTATTGAGATTGCAATTGTCTCACCCGTTTCTTTTTAATAATTATAGGTCCAAGCAAAGGTTTTAGTAGTAGATAAGGAAAAGAGCTAAGCTAAGGGTTTGCATTTCATGGAATGTAAAGAACAACAACCCCTTTCTTTTGAGCAAGTAGGATGTGATTATATATATATGTAAATATGTGTGGATTGTATGCCTGGGTATGATATTTGTTTGCTTATAGACTTATGACTAGGAAACTAGGTTATGGTGTGTAGCTTTGATGGATTTATATTGTAAACCAAGTTTCCACGACAAGCAAATATTTATGTCGGTATTTATATAAATATGTGTGTTTCTACAAACAAATATAAAGTGGTTGCATTGCAGATTGTGTGTTATGAGCAAACATCTACCTTGAATAGGGAGAATGGGTACGTGGGCCCCACAGGGCTCTAAATCAAGTGAAAATGTTTAGCATGTATATTTATATGTGTTTATGGTGTGCATTGGTTTTTGGTTATCCTTGTATGTTTTTTTTTTGTGAATTTTGGGGTCAAAGGTATATTTTGGAAAATGGGACCTGATTGGTTAAATTTTAATATATGGGATTTTTCTATCATTTCACTACTCTATCAGATACTCCTGGTCCTATTTGACGTGTCTAAAGTGTTTCCATGAGTTTGTGACTATTAGGATGAGATTTGGATAACTTTGAACATGGTTTTTATTAAAAAGCTACACTTTTATATCTGGGTGTCTAAATTTGTCATGCCCCAAAAATAGAAGGTGACTGGCACGGGTGTGAACCACTCTCACATTCTTGTGAGCCTCCAAGAATATTTATTCCATTTTACAAGAAAAGAACAAAATTCAATCGAATCACATGAGAATTAAAATAACTTTAAATTTATTATCATAAGAAAGTGTCGACGTTTTTGTAGAAATTTTGGCAGAACCTCCCCTGTAACTAGGATCTCCCAAAAATTCTATAACAAAAATTTCTTTTTACAGATAACAATATAAGTCAGGAGCGTAGCTCCTTCTAGCTAGCAACCAATATACAGATCAAAAATAAGGTTTATCAACAACCTATGTGGAGCATCTACTATTTCTTTCAAATCAAAAAGACATACAAATTATATATTTATATTAAAGCAACAATGCCAATCAAAATGTCCACCTACTATAGCTAGTTGCCCTTTTTGAGGTCGTTGGTAGACTCAGCATCATCTAACCAATCTAAGGCCAACTAATTTTTCCAGTGAATAGCATTCCTATGATAAAATTCTTAAAATTTAAATTTAAAATCTCTAATAATGGTGTCAGGTAATTGAAAGTAATTCCACCAAAATTTATAAGCATGTAAGTCATAATCATATTTGTAAAATAAGAATAAGTTGAAAACAATTTATGTTATCATGCTAAAAGAAGTCAATCTGCTCTCATATAACTCAAAGTGATACAAATTACTAGTCAAAATCAGGTAAATTTCAAAAACACATATTAATCAACATTTAAAATTTTGAGAACTCAATAGAACAAGTTACAAATGTGAACACACAATTCACGAGGGTAAATAACCAAATGCGGCTTATGCCATGAAAACAAACGCCAACAAATCAGTCCACAAGGGTAAGTAACTAAATACATTTAAAGCTATGAAACAAACGTGGACACACAGCCTGCGAGGGTAAGTAACCAAACGCAGATCAAGCCATGGAATCAAACGAGGGCACGAAGCCCACGAATACCAATCATGAGAATAAAACTCACGAAACAAACTAGCTAATATTTAACCACAGCGCGCTACGGGCTAACGAAACTGCCGTTAGCAGCAGTGTTCTGTTTAGAGTCCTTTCAAAAATCATGTTTCAAACATGCAAGAAAAATAATTATTTCTAAAATATAATCTACATTTCCAATATCAAACTCGCATGCATCACTTGAAATTTCAATTTAAGACCTGTTGAAAATAGTCTTTCATAAAATAATATACAAGCTTGCATTATCTAAATAATCAAGGATTTTAAGAGTTTAATAAACCAAATAATTCCATAACTCTTTGAAACATATTCCCTGAGGAAATAAATGCATATATCCTCCTTTAAACATCTCGCATCGATATCACAAAGTTTCAAAACTAATGTAACTCACAAGAATAAAATATCTCAACGAAAATTTATTAAAAATAAAAACACCAATAAAAATAAATTAAAGGGAATGCTATTCACTTACCTATTGAAGTTCTAGATTCTCAAAAGTATTCTTCTTTTAAGTCTTATTAGGGTCTTGTTCTTCTACACACCTTAAAAAATATGAATATATACAATTTTAATAACTTTTTAATTTATAACACACCCTTTACTAATCACCATCAAAAATTAAAAATCAAATTTATGATTTAAAGTTAATTCAAGCACTATCATTTGTTCCTCTTACTTTCTCCATAAAACTTTAGCCATGCCATTCTATTTTCTTGGAATGGAAGTTTTCTCCCAATCTCTACACCAAATACTTTAGGTGCATTGCTTCTACCTTTTCAATTTAAAACATTCAACAAATTCACCAATAACCAAACAAGTTCCAAGTGCTCCAATAACTACGTGCAATCTCATAATCAAATTCCTTTACAAACCTACAAGTTAATTTCTAAATTAATAATTTCTATAAATATTCAAAAGTCAAGTTCAATTTCCTCTTACAAGTCTTTCAACAAACATCTTCTAAGCACCAATATTCAAGTTGTATATCTAAGCCATTCTCTTTCAATTTCACCTCAATAACTTCTTTGCATCAGCCATTTCAAATAGAATTAATTTAACTCCAAAATTATGACCCATATCTATATCACTACAAAGCCTTAAAGTCAAATTTTCAGCTCAAATTTAAACCTTCTTCTTGCAACGTACGGACAGCAACAAAATTCTTTCAAAGAACTCTATAATTTTAGCCATGAATATATATCATGATTAAGCTTTGAGATCAATTTCCAACTCAATATTGAGTTGTCCGTTCCCTAAAACAGTACAGCAATGATAGAGCAACCACAATCCCTGAAATTTTATGCACACACAGAGCAACGGCAGCCTCACGCACAGCAATAGCAACCAAAGATTTATAATTACCTTAATACCATTTCAACCACTCACACGCACGGACAGAGGAAGGAAAATGACCCTGAACAGCAAAGAAGAACTGCCGCCATGAATGAGAAAAAAATTAGCTCACCAGTAATCAAAAAACGAACCCAAAAGGAAGAGATCTTAGCTCACCCAGATCATTTATATGCACGCGAATAGGAAGCTAAGAGAAAGAGAGATTTGTCATGCTTAAATCAGCAACAGAGGAAGATGAACAGCAGCAACTCGTGAATAAAATCACAGCTGAGGCGAACGGATAAGCACAATATTGACAGCGACCACACAAATGATGGTGCTAGCTTCGGTGGAGGAGGAACAAGGTAGATTTGGTTGAAAGGTAGAGCAGAATATCGGTGCTCCTTAGATCTCTCTCTCTACTTTAGATTCATCGAGAAAGAAGAATGAAAGAGTTTAAGAAAAAGTCTGATGGAACTAAGGGCAATTTGGTAATTTTGCAAGACCAGAAAAGGAAAAAAATTTAACTCTTCTTTTGTACTCTTCTGGGTTCGAACTAGGGACCTGATGTATGAAGACTTGTTCAGCTGCCACTAGACCAAGTCTTTAACTTGTAATATTTATCCCAAGAACTAATATAAACACACTTTGAGCAAGTTAACTTATATATTATTTATTTATTTAAATTTAGTCAGGGTTATTACAAAATTTCAAGCTAACAGTTGAATTTTCCTAAAATTTGAGTTACAAGTAAAAATTTTTATAAGATTCATTTGGGCTTTAAAATCACCTCAATCGGATATCAAACAGAGAAATGATGCACTTCAAAATTTAGTTCAAAGGTGCTATAGTGATAGTAATTTAATGATGTCATAACAATGATAGTTGTTGAAGTTGCAATGTGCATAAGTTTTAATATGACTGTTAGATTTTTTTGAAATTTGGTGCACAAGTAATATACATTAAAAGTGACATGTGGGATTTTGAAACACTTTGATCAAAGATTGGATAGCGAAACGGTGCCTCTTAAAAGTTTGCCTAAAAGGGCTATCATGTTAGGAAAATTTATGCTATTATGATAGCAACTTTTTATCCTGGTTTCGCTTGGCATGCTTCTATGCATTATATGTAGAACCTTTAGACTTTTCTAAAAGGTTTTAAATATGTATTTTGCTATGGTGTATTTGTTTAGTGATTAAAATAGTTTGCCTTATAAATTATTTTTTGGATAAATTTCCTTAACGACACTTTGTTGCTTAATTGTGGTGTATTTCTAGATAACACCTGGGGCAAGTGTTACACCCTAGATTTCAAGGCGTGATAAAAAAAGTTAAGGGAAGAAGAAATTTGAGAGACTATATAGAATGTTTATAGAAAGTAGAAAGGACTGAGGTAAAGTAGTTGGATGCTTTATACTTTTATGTTTGGATAAAAATAAATGCATATATATATAACAAACAATAAGTCTAACATATTCTGAAAGTATAAAATGAAAAAAGGGAGAACAATTAACGCCACAAATTGTAAGAAAATCAATGATAATCTAAACGTGATGCTGTTGCCTATGCAAAAACATCCCTTTGATCTTGTTCAATGATACTACAACATCAATCATATTGCCACGTGCTTTTGGAAGATCAGTGCAACAATTCAAGGCCAATTCAAGAATAGAGGATGTAGATGTCAATATATTATTTATATGATGTTCATCTCCTTGCAATAAATTGGAATCCATGACTTGAATTATTGCATGAGGCATTGACTCACTTACCCAACTCTTTAACCTCAATCCTGACACAAACATATCTTCTGTTGGCCTTTTTCTTGTAAACACCTCTAATAGCATGATTCCATAGCTATACACATCTATTTTTGTTGAAACAACTCCAGAAGATCCATACTCTGCATATAATTGAATTCATGTAATAAAATATAACTAATGACTAAATAAGAATTTAGAAATAGGTTATGTTGTGTTGCCTAGTCATAGTCTTTGAATTTTTTAAATGTATATTTTATTAACCCTTAACATTGATAGGAAAATGTTATGATCATATGCAAATGAATTTTTATGTGGAAGAAACAAAGATACACACACACCCTTGCCCCCATATCATAGAATACATGTGTGCACATTTTAAAGTACACATTCATCTTAAAGTTATAATATTAATTAGCTTGAGAATTTTATGTACATATAAAAAGATCAAATTAAGCTAAGTTCAAGGACTGCAAAAGTCATAAAATAGCTCTTCCATTTTCTATTTGAATACAAGTCCCTATCTCATGAACAAGTGAGAAGGAAATATCCAAGAACATTTCTAAGGGACCAAGTTTGATGCATCGATAACTTTGATAAATTGTAGTTCATCAATTAAAAGACACATTTAATAATCAAATCAAATCAATATCATTAATGTGTTTTAAGAAGTCATATAGTATTTACCAAAAATATTAATTAATTGTTCATGCATTAATTTTATATAATATTGTTAATCTAAATAATTACTAACAATAAATATAATAAGCTTTTATGAATATAATATGTTAAAGATATATATTGTTAGAATGTAAAAGAAGAAGAAGAAAGTGAGACACTATGCTTAGAATAATTACCAGGTGCCACATAGCCAATAGTAGGTATTGTCTCTGTGAATATCTTAGATTCCTCTTTATCTAAAAGTTTAGAAATTCCAAAGTCACTCACATGAGCAACCATTTCATCATCCAATAAAATGTTGCTTGGCTTTAAATCACAATGAACAATTGGTGTTAACAAGCCATGATGGAGATATTCTAAAGCAGTTGCAACATTTATCATTATATTCAACCTTTGAAGAAAATCTAAAAAATAGTTGTAAGAATATAACCATCTTTCCAGACTCCCATTGGGCATGAACTCCATTACCAAAGATTTGAAATCAACATTCGAACAACAGCTTATAACCTTCACCAAATTGCGATGGCGTGCATTACATAATATGTCACATTCCTTTTCAAAGCTCCTTAACATTACTTGTGAATCACAATTGAAGATCTTAACTGCAACGATCATTCCATTGGAAAGCGTTCCTTTAAACACAGAACCATAACTACCCCTTCCAAGTATGCTACTCTCATCAAATCTATTGGTTGCTTCTTGGATTTCAAAATAAGAAATTCTTCTCGGCACTCCTAAAGTTGATAGTTCCCTTTCAACTAGACCCCTTGAATTTTGTTGTTGTTTATGTCTTAAAAGCATAATGCCTAAGACAACCAAAATTATTGATACAACTATGGGTAATATGCATCTCAATAAAAGCAATATTGTCATTGATCCTTTTCTTGTTTCTTTTTTGCAGGGAGGCACTTGGAGTTGCGGCTTGCCACAAAGAGCTTGATTCATCATAAAAGATTCAGGAGTCAAATTTTTAAAAACTCCTCTACTTGGAATCTCTCCTTGGAGTTTGTTATAGGAGAGATTAACATACTTAAGATAAATAAGTAACTCCAAAGATTTAGGAATCTTCCCAGATAAATTATTATCAGAAAGGTCCAATTTTATTAAGCTCAACATATTTCCGAATGATTTAGGAATATTTCCTTGCAAATTGTTATGTGCTAGGGAAAGATCTTGCAAATTCTTCAAGCCACCCAAAGTTGCTGGAATAATGCCTGAAATATGATTTCTTGACAAATCTAGTAACACAAGAGCATTCAAGTTTCCAATCTTCAATGATACATTTCCACCTAAAATATTGGAAGATAAGTTTACTCTCAATATATCCTTCAAATTCCAAAATGAAGGAGGTATTTTTGAAATTAACTTATTAGAGTCTAAGTAAAGGTCTCGTAAAGAGGTAACATTTGCTAAACAAGGGGGTATTCCTCCAGAAAACTTGTTTCTACTTAAAGATAAATAGGCAAGCTTTGTGATATAACAAATCTCATCAATGATTAGGCCATGTAGCTCATTGCCTTCAAGATTCAAATATTGAAGATCTAATAAGGTACCAATTGCTTTTGGAATTGATCCTCTCAATATGTTTTCTCCCAAGGATAGTTCAAAGAAACTAGTGAGATTCCCAAATTTTGATGGAAGATTGCCAGATATAAAATTGCTTTCAAGGTTTAAGAATTTCAAAGTTGAAATGTTAAAAATGGTCAATGGTATAGAACCGCTCAACTTGTTAGATGACAATTCTAAGAATTCAAGCTTATGAAGATTGCCTATTTCCATAGGTATTAAACCTGTATTAAAAAAAGATTAGTTTTAGTAAAGTTATCTAAAGTGAATACTAAAAATAGTGGATAAGACAAATGTCAAATTAATGAGATGTATGATTGTTGATAATCCTTTATATGTTAGCTTGCAGAGGTATTTTTTTAACTAGATTTTGCCTTTCTGTTCATATATATTAACAAGGTGGATATTTATCTTTTACATATATCCTTTAAATTAATTTTATAAATATAATTCAATTTTTTAAAAAATAATTCTGTTAGAAACAATGATAAGAAATTTTTATTTATTCGTATCATTCAAAAAGTTGAACATTTTAATCTAAATATAAAAATTAATTCAATCATATTCTCAAGATTTTGTTGTCTCAAATGTGCATCCACTGCACCATTTAATGGTTAAGATTGAGAAAACTTATTATATTTAATAAGTTTAAATTTTCAATTTCAACTATCACAATCTGTCATGAAATATCTTTGCAATGTGGCAACAAACAAGTAAAAAATAAAAAAATGGAATTATATATAATTTATTAAATTGTTAAAACATATCTAAGAATTTTTAGGTTTGTAAGATTACCAATTTTATTAGGAATATTTCTTGTAATTTAGCAACAGATAAAATAAACATGACAATGCTATGAGTTGTTGGATGAATACCTTCCAAGTTATTGGAATACAGATTTAGCAATTGAAGCATAGTCAAATTCCTGATGCTTTTGGGTATATGGCCTGAAAGAAGATTGACATTTATAGATATAAGGGACTCATTAGTTAAAACACAGATTGTCTAATTATTTTTAAGCACGCTCCAACTTTGATTGATATTGCATTCAACATCGTTACTGCATGATTGCTCTTTCTTAGATCTCCCCCGGTAAAGCTGGCTTTCTAAAGTAAATAGCTACTTGTAACATATTCTAGTTACCACTAGTTATCAACAACATAACAGTTGAAGAATTAATCCAATGCAAAAGACATTATTTGAAAAAGCTTTTTACTCACAAATATAAATTTATTATGATAGCCTGTAGTGCAATAATAATAACATACTTCCACATATTCCTATATAAAATATTTCCAACCTTTTGACTTACTTTAAAATAGGTTATTACATTGTTAACCTTGTTAGAAATCCAAAGACTCCAATTTTATCATATTTCAACTAATGGAATGATTCTAGAATATACAAATAATTTTTAGAAAAATAATTCTCATTGGGCTTTTTGTCTCGGCCCAACTCCAACAGCCAAATGTTCTGTTACGATATGGCATATGGTGTCAAAAGTAATACTCCATGATGACGATGAGGTACATTGTGTGACAATAAGAACTAGTTGTTAGCTAAACTAATCAAGTGTTTAATGTAGATGTGGAAGTGGGAAAGATCACAGCATTGTTAGAATGTAAAAAAAAATCTCACATCTAAAGATTAAAAAATAATTCATGATATATAAAGCTTAGGAAGTATTTAACCAAATGGCTTAAGTTATTTTGGTAGAGTATACTATACTTGAGCATACTTAATATGATAAATAAATCTAACATGGTATCGTAAGCCATTCGATTGGGGGAAAAATGAAAGGGAAAAAAAAAGGAAAAGAAGTGAAAGAAATGAAAGATGAAAAAAAAATACAAGATATTTAAAAAAAAAAGAAAAGAAAAGAGAGAAAAGAAGAAAAGGAGAAGAAATTGAATAGACCTGAGGCCTCTAAGACTAAAGAAAAGTACAAGCCCAAGCAAGAAAAAAAAATAAAAAAAAAAGAGAGAGAGAAAAAAAGTAGAGAGAATATTAAAGTGTAAAAAGAAATCTCACATTTAAAGATTAGAAAATAGATCACGATATATAAAGCTAAGGAAGTATTTAATCAAATGGCTTAAACTATTTTGGTAAAGTATACTATCCTTGAACATACTTAATATGATAAATCTAACAAGCATGGAGCTCACCCTAGGACAACTTAACATGGCATCACAATTTTTAGTATCTAAGATCATAATTTTAAAATTTCCATGATCTCGGCAGATTTTTTTAGGAATATCTCCAACAATAGAGTAAAATAACACAAATGAAAAAATGAAAATGAAACTAAAAAACTTAATATATTTATTTAAAATGATGCATATAAAAATCACTTGAAGTGGGTAGTAAAACGCATAGGGTATTGAGCTTTTGCTTATTTAATTTCTTATTTTTCTTAAAACAAGTTTTTCAAAGGCCATTTATTTTTTTTTTTATGAATATAATATAATATAATTGATTAGTCATAAAATGAATTTCATTTACATAAAAATAAAAATAAAAAGTGTCTCTCCTCCACTCTTTCTCTCTCTTTATTTCTTTTTTAATTTTTATAACTCAAAAGAGAAGGCTTCGCCAATGGCAAGACTATCTCTCCGAAGGTACTGAGAATAAAAAGCAAACCTCTCATAATTAAATTGCTATACACACAAGAGTTGAGATTTGAACCTCTAACCATTTGTTTAAATTACAACAACCCCAACCACTTAGTTATCACTTCGTTGAACCCATTTTATTTAGAAGATATGGAGCTGTTTTGCAAACAAAATAACATTAAATGCAAATTTATTTGGGTCCCATTTGTTTAAGATTAAAAAAATGATTTTTAAATAGTTTAGAGATTTTATAAAAGGTCAATTTATTTAGGGCCATTTCTTTAAGATTAAATATAAGTGATTTTTAGATAGTTTAGAGATTATATAAAAAGCAAAAATTATTTTATATTTGGTTATAATAATAAAATAGTGATTATTAGTTTTAAATTTTATAATTTTTTATAAAAATAATTTATTATTAATTGTTTTAAAATTTTATGATATCTTTGCATATCCTGCGTTGTTAAAACATTCTCTCTCTTCTACAATAACAGATTATTTTCAGAAGATATTCAAAATGGTTTCTTGAAATAATCATAACTCTGATTTTTTCATATTCTAATTACTTTTAAAATTTTAAACAAATATCAGAAAAAGTAACAAAATAGACTCTCTTTTTCCAGAAAATAAGTTTATTTTTCATTAAAAAAATGAGACAAATGGGCTCTTAAACTTTTCTTTCTTAAAAATAACTTATTTTTTGAAATAATCTATTTTGTGAAATTTTATTATGTTTATTTGAAATTTTTAAAATAATTACAATCTGAAAAAAAAAGTATATTTCTAATTATTTTAAAACGTTACTTTGAATAGCTTCTTAAAATGATATGATCCAATAGTTGAGACTGAATGACATAAAAATGTGGACATACATGGAGATATTATAAAATTTTAAAAAAAACTAAACGACAAATTTTTTTACAAATATAGATCCATAAAGATATCATAAAATCTAAAAACAGATAAATAACTATCATTTTTATTATTGTAATAAAATAATAAATTATTTTTATAAAATATTTTAAAGATAAATCCATTTTTATAAATATTAAACTATCTAAAAATTACTTATTTTTTAATCTTAAACAAATAGCCAAAAAAAAAAGAATATAGATGCACTTGAAACTTTTCCCCGGATACACTCCCTTAAAATATAAGAAATTTGTGTAAAGACAACAAATCAAAATACTCTTCTAAAAGTTGTCTTCACAAAATAAAGTAAATATTTTGTACCAAAGAGTAAAATGAAAATAAAAATTGAAAAATTAATAGTAGCAATTATATATAATCTATCGAACTGTCAAAACATACCTACAATTGAGATACTTTTCAAACTCTAAATGATGACCCAGATGCAATAAGGCAGAAAGAATAACCAAATCGCTAACATGTTCCCTCCCATTATCAAAACTATAGTCAATTACTAAACTATAGTTTTGGGATCTGGATGCTTGACCTTTATTTGGCATATTAGAGTTTGATTGCAATTTTAGAAACATTAATGCATATAAATACCAAACTCTGAAGCACAACGTTAGTATGTTGAAGTCGATCCAATAGGGTCTTACTTTCTCATATATATATATATATATATATGAGGGAGAGTGGAACATGAAAACGAGGTGGTAGGTTGTGAAGCCCGACAAAAGCCATTATAAGAAAAAGCAGAATTTATATTTAATAAAAAATAATACCCAATTTTTATTTACCTTATATTTCTTTCCAAAATATGTTTGACATGGGCCCCTGAGTTGTTGTTTATATTTATAAATATAAAACTTAATTTGTTGATAAGGATTTTTGTTTAAATGAAAATTAAGGAAGTCCAAGTTGTTGAATGGTTTTGATCAACACCAATGTCCAATACATAAAAGTGCAATCAAAATATATTTGGTAAGATTGAATTTAGAGATTTGGCATGTGGGCAGTACATACCTGTGAATAAGTTGAGTTCTAATGTTAACTCTTTGAGCTGCTTGCATTGTGTCCAACCAGATGGTATAGCTCCAAATAATTTGTTGGCTTGAAGATGCAAAGCTTGTAAATTTGGAAGGCCATGACATATATTTGAAGGAATGCCTCCCAACAAATTATTCCAACTTAAATCAATCTCTTGCAGCTCAGATATGTTAAAGATAGTAGATGATATTTGGCCAGAAAACTGATTACGTCCTAAATATAGAAGTTTCAGACTTTTAAGATTACCAATCTGCTCAGGAATACCTCCTACAATGTTATATATAGTGTAATCCATCAAAATCCAGCCTTGAAGTTGGAAACAAAAGAGGGAAGGAAAATGATAATGTAGCTAATGAAACTATTGATAACTTATTCTTCCTTAATTTCAGAATTAGGATAACGTACACGAAGTATAAAAGCCAATTTGCTACCCTTGGATCTCTCATTAGTTCACCCCGATATTGGCATTTGCCCATATTGAATTAAATATTTTAACTAAAAAAGTTGACGTTTCAAAATAAGAAAGAGAAAAGCTTATAATGCTCATGGACCCCAAATATGAAGTTGCAAATTTGTTATAATGTTGTTTCAAATAAATTATATCTTAACAATTTTTGTTCCGTGCAAATGGCAATTAAAGCTAATAGACCACAATAATTTTATTAGCACAATTACGATCAAAGTGGTAATATTCAAAGGTAACTCATTTTATATATAATAACTAATTGCATAGTCAGCATATATATCACTTGTATTTATAGATTTTGATTATTGGATTTTGGAATATATAAATCCTACATTGTCAAGGAAGATAGGCATTGAAATTCACGTATTTAATTTTTTTGGGGTCAAATCACATATTCAATTTTATATAAAAGGAGTTTTTCAATGTGGTATTATTCATTATTTGGCAAACAAAAGACTATGGAGTTAAGTAGTCCACTTAAACTTGCTTTTACGTCTTGCCAAAAAAAAAAAAAACCATTTTTAACTCGATTAAACAAGTATGATATATGATAATGACGGGACGCTTATAGTACTTCAACATTAATATGAAATGTGTGTGTGTGTGTGTAAGCGCATTTCGGATATTATCTCCAATATGAATTTCTAAGGACGGTCTATATAATAATTATGTAAAGCATAATTTTCAACAAATTCACCTATATAAATTTACATCTACATAAAACAAATCAAAATCATAAATTAGTAAACAAGTTGAAGAATTAACTTATAGGGCATTGGCTTAGACTCATTTTAAGGAGTCCAAGTTAAAATTATAAAGATGTTTGTAGCAAAGAAAATGAATCTATAAATAAACCAAAACATATATTTTTTCATGAAAAATTCTTCCAAAAAATTGGTTCCCCAAATAAGAAGAGGTGTGCCCTAGCTAGCATCACTAGAAATAGAAAATAACTAAAGCGTTATTTTTATGCATAAAGAATTATTGAAATAAGAAATTCATGAATACACAAACTTTTATAAAATTAAAGGTGAAAATGAAAAATAAATTGCATCTTGTTCATAGTAATTATAAGAAAATAATCTAAATAAAAAAAATTTCTACTTAGAACATCATAATTTGAAGAAAAATGAACTTAAATACTTCAAAAGAGAAGACATCCCAACCACCAACATCATTAAAATTAGCAATAACTAAGATCATGAATTCATAATGTAATATCTAGTAGATTAGTTATCAGAAAATTGATTGTGATGATTTTCATTAAACTTTGTGAAAAAAAAAAAAACGTGCGGCTGTAACACTCCACACTTGCGTCGACTCTTCAATAAATGTATATAGAATGAATGTGAACTCCAGAATTCATCTCACACAAAATGATTATATAGAAACAAAATTTGAAACAAAATTTATGCACGGCACTAATATATGATTATAGCACTTATTGCTATATCAACATTAAAATTGGTAAAATTATAGGGAATAAAGTTCTATATTTTCCATTTTTTAATATTCATTTACCATTTAAAGGGAACAAGTGAGTTGGAGACCTCATATTTTAATATTGATGTTGATATTTAATACTATCACCCAATAAGTACATTTCAACTCTAATATTAATTAATTGTATTTTGACCAGAAAGACAATGTTATTCATGGTATTAAAGAATAAAATTTGGTAGCAAATCCTTTTTTTCTGGCTCCAAGTGGAGCTTTCTTTCTCTGTTCCAAACAAACACAATGTTCCACAAGACCTCCTAACTAGCATCCCTAAAATTAAAAATAACTAAATACTTATTTTTATGCATAAAGATTTGTGGGAAAAGAAAATTTAACGCAGACAAATTTATAAACAAAAGGAAAATAGGAACAGAAAATACATTGTTTTTCATACCAATAATGAGGATTAAATATAAAAAACAATCAACTATAGCTAGAACATTATAAATTGAAGAAAAATTACCTTGTAAATTATTTTAATCAAGATGTAAATCTTGAAGGAAAGTGGAAATGTTTTAAAATTTGGCTCTTTTTTTTTTGGGCTGTTTGAAGGAATGCATAAAACTTTTTACCTCTATATCCTATGTAATTCATTCAAACAATTATTCTAGCATTTTTTAAGTGGTTGAATTGATCTGCAAATATTTTTATGGTAAATTTTTTCTGATAAAAATAATTTTGGTGAATATAAATTATTTTGGAAAGCCATATTATTTAGCTTTGGATGGTGTGACTATTAAATTTAATGCAACAAACTAGCCAACATCTAATTTAAATTTCTGTAAAAAATATAAATTTATTCAAAAAAATTTAATTTATAAAGGTTTTAAAACTAATATGCATCGGTGAAAAACCTAAAGTTAGCTTAAATGGTAACTGGTAAGGATAGGTGGAGTATGAGTAGCTAGAGGTAAAGGGTTTAAACCAATATAATGAATAAGGAAATTAATAAAAGAAGATTTAATTAAAAATTGAAAACTGTTTATATTTATCAAATAAACATATAATTATGATTATAAAATAGCTTTTGAAATTGTTAAGACTAGTAAAGAATTGAATAGAGAGAATAGTGGTTTAACAAAGAGAAGAAAATGAAGAAGATTATGATTGAAAAATCAAACAAGCACTAAAAAAAAAAAAAAAGACTTTTGCAGCAACTCAAAGGTCTACTTTTAGTGACGACAATTAGAAGTTGTCACTGAAAGTAGACCTTCAAAGTATATTTTTAGCATTGACTTTTATTTTGAATAAAAATATATAAAAAATTAAAAATAATTTATGTAATTACTTTTAGTGGTGAAAATAGTCGCCGCCAAAAAAATTTTCATAAAAATAATTAAAAAATTAAAAATAATTTATTTAATTACTTTTCATAGCTACAGTTTGTCACCACTAAAATTTTTTTCATAAAAATAATTAAAAAATAAAAAATTTTAAAAAATATTTTTATAAACATTAAGTTACATAATTACTTTTAGCAGAAAAATTTGTTACTACTAAAGGTATTTAAATATAAAATAAGAAATAAATAATATTAGAATGTTAACATTATATATAAATACTTACTTACTTATATATATACATATACACACACACATAAATAGCATTAGAATGTTAAGGTTGTATAGATGCTGTAAAATTCAAATGGCATGATAGACTACTTGACACATTATGCACTTGATACTTGACTTGGTCTACACATGATGTCTACTCCATTTGCTGAACTCTACTTTTCATTATCACATAATTATTTAAATAAGACACTCCATATTTGATGCTCATTTAAAATAAGAAACAAATGAAATAGGTGGAGAGTACTTGAAGGTTTTTTGAATTATAGATGAAATTATGTATAAACTTATTAAAATTTATTTATTTTAAATTCTAAAGTTATTGGAAAGTATTCCCTATTATCTTTAGATTGACTCTATTAAAGAGAATTTAGTAGAAGTCCAAACTAATTTAGATTAAGTCAAGCCAAGATTCCTTTCATTTTGATTATGAAATAGCCACTTAGATTTTAATTTGGATTTTTTTGTTGAGGATCTACTTTTAGTTTATCACATGTCCACCCATTTCCTATCTTGAGGATAATAAAGAATAATTGTTCAAAATGACTATTACCAAATTTATATGATTAAAATAATTTTTATTAAAATTTTTTAAGATAATTGAAAAATTGTAGATAAATTTTTTTGATAAAACAAGGGGAAGCATTTTAACTTGAGAGAAGATAAAAGTTAAATAATTTATTTTTTAATTTTTGTGAAAAATATGGAAAAAAAGTAGAAGATATTTAACATAAACTAATATTAGACATACTTATGAATAAATTATATACGTAATTATTTTTATTTAAAATTTAAAATGAAATTTAAAAATTGTTAAAATTGTTTATAAGAAAATTATTTAATATTTAAAAATTATTTTATTGTAAGTTCATTTTCCTAAAAAAATAATATTTTATTCAAAATATAATATATACATTCATAGAAATTATTTTAACATATTAATAAATGAAAATAAAATAAAACATATATATATATATATTTTAATAATATATTTTTTGATATGTGTGTATGTAGTTAAATGATATATATTTATTTTTGCATATAATAACTGCAGGTACATTTCAGTTCAACTAGCAAAAAAGGAGGACTTAATGCTTAAGAGGTGGATGTCAAGTACTCAAATCGTAGCTTAAGCATATTTCACAATGAATATGTGACATGACATGTGGTGATGATGTGGCCTAATGTGGCACAATTTATCAAGGAATGTAGCATAATGTGGTGCATACATGGCGGGGTGACACAGCATGTGCTGTGGCATGAGGAGGTGCACATGTGGCAAGTGATGTAGCATAAGGTGTCAATTGATTTGGCATGAGGAGGCATTGATGTGGCATGAGATGCCTTTTTTTTTTTTTAATGACTTTTGTCTCCACTAAAGGTTTTTGGTGGTGATTTTTCACTATCAAAGGGCCATCACCAAAAGGTTAGTCGCTAATAGTTTTTTGCAACAAACATAATCACCACCAAAATTATACCTTTAGTGACGAAAAACTTTTGGCGGTGCTAAAGGTATACTTTTGGTGGCAATTATGCTTGTTGTCATCAAAAATTATTGGTAACCAAACTTTTGATAGCGACCCTTTGGTAGTGAAGAGTCACCACTAAAGGTTTTTAGAGGCAACTTTTGAAATTTTGGTGGCAATTTTTTGTTGCCACCAAAAGTCTTTCCTTGTTTTTTTTTTCCTTTTTTGTAGTGATGATAATCCCTCACTTGAAGGATTTACACCAAACTTCAAAACCACTTTGAGGTGAAACAATAAGGTGAGGACCAAGGTAACCTCCCTCTTGAGAAAGGAATCAACCTTCCTAACTTCTATTGAAGTGTGGTGCCTTTTATATAAATTTTAGGGTCATCAACAACTAAATGGTTAACACTAGTCACTCAATATTCTAATATTCCAATGTAAATTATTAATAACTTATTCTTTAATTTTAGAATTAGGATATTGTAAAGAAAGTATAAAGCTAATTTGAGACCCTTTTTTGGCTCTCCTATTAATAAATTTGCCCTCAATATTGGCCTTTTCTAATAATGAATTTAATATTTTAACTAAAATAAGTTTATGTAAAAGAAAGTTAAAAAATAAAAAGAGAAAATGTTAAAACAAACATTCTTGGAGCCCAAGTTTCAAATAAAATTATAACAACTTTTGCTCCGTGCAGTACGTAGTGTTGGCAAATGAAAGGTAGAGGCTATGTATATTAAACTGAAAATAATATATGAAAAGACTGAAATAATTTTCCCAGTACAATGGCAGTTAGAGATGTATTTCATAATCAAAATATATATGTCATATGTATATTTAAATTTTGATTATTTCTTTTTATATACAGAAATCCTTCATTGTCAACCAAAATCAGCATTGAAATTCACATATTAATTTTTTTAAATCACATACTCTATTTTAGATTAATGGAATTTCTCAAGATGGTGACACTAACAGACTTCAACATTAATATGTGTGTGTGTGTGTAAACACGTTTTCAATATTATCTCTCCAATATGAAATTCTAATGAGGGTCTATATAATATTTATGTAAAACATAACTATCATCAAATTCGCATATTTAAATTTAAATCTACCATAAAACAAATCAGAATCATAAATTTAATAAACAAGTTGAATAATTAACTTGTTTGTAGGGCATAGGCTAAGAGTCATTTTAAGGAGTCCAAGTTAAAATTATAACAATGTTTGAAGCAAACAAAAAGATTCTACAAGTCAACAAAAAAATTTAACTTCAGACAACCTTTATAAAAAAAATTATATATTCAACATTATCACACAATTCTTCTTTGATTTGCCCCAAAATTTAGCATTCTAAACAAGCAATGAGGGAAAGAGAAGTCTGGTATTAAAAAAAAGTGATGATATGGAAAACAAAAAGGGAATTGTTTACAAGAACAAAGACAAAACAACTCATAATCGATTAGTTCAATAGCTCTAATCTCTCTATGAAGAGAATTAAAAGAAAAAACATTCATCAAAATAAGTGCCAAATAAAGAAGAAAATTAAAAAGCTATCAAGAGACTCAAAAGAAAAGAGCACGCATGGGGTTGGAAGGGCAAGTCTTTATAGAATTAAGAATAATATTATTTTCTTACCTCTGTTTTATTGCCCAAAAACCAAAGGCAAACAGAGTAACACTTCTCTATTTGATGGGCATCAAAGTGTAGCAAATTTCACAACACAATTATTGTGCATGTGAACCACAAATCTGAATATGTAGTAGGGATCTAAAGGATAAAGATCAAAGATAATGAAGATATAAATGTACATAATGGTTTCCATATTGCTTTCAAGAGCACCAAAACTCCAACAGGTAGAAAAGCAAGACAAAGAAAACCATGAGCACTGCTGTGACTGGGTTCATATTTTTAAATTTATCAGATCACACATTTCCTTAGCATTATTGCTTGGGATATGATTAAAAAATCCAAATGTAGAAGGACAAAAGAAAAAACAAATGTTTCTAATAAAGGTGCTGACAAATTTATTTAAAAAGCTAGAAAATATTAATTAAAATCTAAGGCCATTATTTTCGTACTCGTAAGATCACAAATTGTTTTGGGAATATCTCCTCCGTACATGACAACATAAAAACACATCATTAAGAGTGATAGTGCACTATAAATCGTCCGGATGCAATTCACATTATAGTCATCCTACATGGACAGTGAGGGATATTTTTGGCGGGAATGAATTAATCAAAGAACATATATTTTGTTTAAAAATACTTAAATATCACAAATATTAAGTAAATCATGATTTCATAACGTAATAATTTATTTGTAGAGTTATTAGAACTTTTTGCCATGATGCATAATAAACATATGAAAAAAAAAATTGTTTTTTCACATGTGCTGAACCTTTTCAAGACATTTTACATAGATTGAAATATGAACTAAAGAATTAATCGCATGCAAAATGATTATAAAGAAATAAAGTTTTACACAATACTCCAAGTCACCAATATACAACAACAGCATTTAATTAAATTTGGTAAAACAGTAGATATTGAAGTTCTATATTTTTCTATTTTTTAAACAGTAGATGGAGACTTCATATTTTAATATAGATGTGGATATTAATATTGTCACTCTGTAAATACGTTTTAACTGTAATATATTAATTAACTACATTTAGACTATACATGCAAATCCATTTTCATTGCTCCAAATGGAGCTTCATCTATTCCAAAAAAACAAAATACTTCACACAACATCCTAAACAGCATTTCTAAAATTATTAGAAAAGAAAAAAAAAACATTTGGGCAACCAAAACTAAAGAATTATTTTTATGTTTCAAGAATTGTTAAAAAGAAATTTTCACTCAAACACAAATTTATAAATAAAAAAAGTTTGAAAAGAAAATGCGTTGTTGTTCACAGTAATACTAAGAAAACAACTGAAGTGTGAAAAAACTATAGTAGCTAGAATATCATGATTTGATGAAAAATTACCTCGTAAATTATTAAAAGAAAGATATAGCTCTTGAAGCAAATCCAGTTTTCCAATACCTTCTGGTATATCACCTACAAAAAATAAAAATTTAACACTTAGCGATATAGAATTCAAATTGGTCACGGATATATGTATTGAGAAAGATGGCTTAATCCTACAAGTGTCCATATATGATGAATCATTTTTTCCAAATCTAACTTGTGGACCCTTTTTCTAGTTGCCGGCCCATGTATATTTATATATATGATGAGATAGCAATTGAATGAAATTCTCCTTCCTTATTTGTATTTTGCATCAAAAATTATGTTTCATATAAATGCCGATACATACTGCCACATTAATCAATCTATACGGCCCACAAACCTGCAAAAACAATTACAAGATCCAAAGCTGCTAGTTCCTCTTATGCATTAATTAAGGGGAAAAAATTTTTACACTTTAGACATGTCCTTACCACCGTCACTTACAAGAAAAATAATTAATGGTTACTTTTAGATAATCATTTAAATTTAAAACCAAAATTTCACAAAATACTTTGAACCTACAAGTAAGTAAACGAATGAGATGAAGGTTAAGACTCTAAAATGACATCTTATACAAGTCTGTGAACAATTACCAAAAATACCATATATTAAGAGAGTAAGATATTGAAAGAATTACATCTAAGCCGCGAATAAGGATACAATCAGTCAAAACCCTAACACATGCAAAATTATAAGTAACATATTCAGCACTAATTGTTTGAACAATTTTAAGTCAAAACTTAGTTTTACTAAGGTCTAAGCACATGAAGTTTTGTCAAGTTTCCAGTAAAAAATGGTTATGCTGCCTTCTTAATCAATAAAAGTATCTTAGAATTTTTGATGAACTATTTTCTACATAGTTAAAATTAAAATTAAGGTGTATATTTTTAAAATTACAGCGTGGCTCAGTAATATTAATAAAATTAAAGATAAATGAATATTTTTACACTAAAAATGAATCATAAATAATATGAAAAATTTTCTAAATATATATAATCACAAAACATTTTCGATAAAAATTACATATATAAATAAATTTACAAGTGCTAACAATAATTATTATATGAAAAATGGGTGAAAATGGTATATAATATATATATACTATTATATAAAAATACGAATAAAGTATTAACTTCGTTGGATTTATATCATGGTCACTCCTAAATCATTAAAATGTCAGTTGTTTTTATATTTATTTACAATTTTTTTATTGAAGTACGTAGTTTTGTAAAGTTAATATGTTTTTTTTTATATGTATTTGCAGTTTTAGTTTTATATTATTATGTACTACCAATTATCTAATAGCGTTCCTCTGAAATCATAAAATTAGTAAATTATTGTTAAAAATATCAATAGTTTAATTAGTTAATTTATATGCATCATATGTTTGATCTATTTCAGTGATTGGCATATATATATGATATAGCTTGAGCTTGTTCTTTTGGTGAAGATTAATTCTTGTTCATATAAAGCCCAATATATGTCATACTGCAACTCTAATAATTCTGTAAAGCTCACGAACACACAACAATAATTGTAAAACTCAAAACTAGATGCTCTCAACTCAAACAATATTAGGCCAACTCCAATCAGAAGTTGGTCCTATACCAACTTATTAAATGTTTCCTGATTTTAAATATATTAAATGATTGGTATTTTTGAAAGTTTATAATTTTATTTCAGAAGGATAAGATTATTAAGTATATTTAACGAGGTTTATTGGTATGTAAGATTTTGTCTAAAAGTGTCTTATAATTTAGAACAAAGAAAGTACATATATATTAAGACACTTGAGACATGTTTCCTCATTTTCCCTGATTTTTATAGAACCCTTTTTTTTTAATTCATCGGTGGATCCTCCCTTCGCTCCTATTTGCTAATTCCTATATGTGAAATAATGAGCAGAATTGACTACGGTTGATAAGTAACAAAATTGGAAAAATCAACTTTGGATAAGATGTTAGACCGTCCAAATTTTTCTTTCTATTCACATATTAACATTATAGATTTTTTGAATTTTTAATCTCTTGAAATTCTTGTAATTAACTAAGTGAAAACAATCAGAAAGAGTGAAATAGTTTGGATACGTGAAAATGTGATATACTTTAAAATATTTAATCAAATATTTAACCAAAATTTTAATTATAAAATTTGATATAATTTAAAATATTTAATCTAAATATATTATGTCATTGAGATTTATGAGGCTGAAATAGAGTCTTTTTAAGGGGAAACAATGGTAAGACCACAAACATGACAATAGTATTATCAATTTCAAATTTTAAAAATTATAAACTAACTTTTTATATAATTCTGGGGTTCGGATTCTCTTATAATCCCCTTTCTTCTTTTGTTCTTCTCATCACATCTACACCCTTGGATAATAAAAATTAACACAAAATTGATGAAAAGTGTCACATTATGATTAGTTGAAAGTATACCTTTTATGTTATTTTCACCCAGTTGTAGATGTTGAAGTTTTGTCAAGTTTCCAATATTCCTTGGTATTTGGCCAGACAACTTGTTAGCACCTAGATATAGTATTTTCAGGTTTGTGAGAGCACCAATTGCTTTGGGAATATCTCCTACGATATGATAATAAAGAAAATGCAACATTATTATGAGTTCTCTTGTATAAGACAATTATGGAAAAATAAAAATAAATAATAAATATAATTTTATGAATGCTTTTTTTTGAAGTTATTTTGATTATGATATAATAAATATTGAATTTGTATTTAAAAGAAACCAGAAAATAATAAAAGCTTGAAACCAAACAAAAATCTTTTATATGTAACCGCTAATTTGAGCTCTTTTCAATATCAATTATCAACCAAATATTATTGGACAAAACAATTCATTAGCACAAATATACAAATTTTGAAATTGCACTCATTTGTCATGGTGCATAAATGATTAGATAAAAATAAAAAGTGCACTGTTTTGTTGTGTTTTTCCTGCATTTTTTGAATGGCTTCTTTTGAAGTTATTCTAAACAGGTTATAACTCTTGAATTTGTACTGAAAAGAAAGCCTAAGAAAAAAAAAAAAGAAAAAAGATAGAGCTCTTGAACCCAATAGGGGGGAAAATAAAAAAGAAAATCGATGTATCTTGATAAAGAATGCGTGAGACATGTCCTAACAATATGCAAATTCCTGACGCAAGCTTTTAATGTTATAAAAAAACATATTAGTAATAATTTATAAACTACAGAAGGAACTCTGTAAAATGTGTAACGTAAAAAAATTGTTAGCAGTTAAAGGATTTAAAAGAACATTTGACAATATATCTTTCTCAAGTAAGAACATTTTATTATCACCAATAATATATAATTAAAAATAACAATTAAAGAATTATCAAATATATTAATTTGCTCAGGTGAAGTTAACTTGAATAGGGAAGGATACATCTGCAAAGCTGATTTTATGAAATTTATTCTGACCAACATAAGTGAAAAATTTACGTCCAAGAAGATTAATTGCACTTGATAATAAGGCATATTATCAAGCAGAAATATACATTAAAATTAAGCAAAATCATTTCCAAATAGAAAATTAATTTATATCATTGAAAATGAAAGAAATGCTAAGAACACATTAATTATTAAGACATACCTGTTAAGGAGTTGAAAGACAAAGACAATAACTCAAGTGAGGATAAGTTAGAAATAGTTAGGGGTATTCTTCCTGAAAGCTTGTTTCTTGCAATCCGTAAAATCTTCAAACTTTGAAGTTTTCCAATCTCAGATGGAATAACTCCTTCAATAAAGTTATAATTCCAATCCAAAGTCTCTAACTTTGACAAGTTGGATATGCTTTTAGGAATAAAACCTCCAAAACTATTATTATGGAGATGGAAGTGTTGAAGCATAAATAAGCTTCCAATCCAAGTTGGGATTCCTCCATTGAATTCATTGTAGCTCAAATTGAGAATTTGCAGCTTGTGTAATTGGGTCAACTCCTTTGGCAACTCACCATAAAGGTTATTACTATGAAGGTCAAGTTCAACTAGGAAAGACAAATTCCCAATTTTTGAGGGCAAAGTTCCCTTGAGACCCATCTCACCAAGATTCAAGGCCATTACTCTCACATGGTGAGCATCACACATAACCCCAACCCAATTGCAAATGGAAGAAGAGTTGGACCAATTAGCCAAGTGATTGTAAGGGTCCTTGACAGAAAACTTGAAAGCAAGTAGTGCCAATTCATCATTCATAGTAAGATCGGTGTGGCATAAAGTGAAACAAACCTTGAGACAAAGTAGGGAGAACATGAGCAAGGGGAAATGAAAACAAAGATTTGCCATGTTGGATAGGTTCATGGCTTCTTAGATCGATGAAGTGGTTAGGAGAAGAAGGTTGTACTATATATATGCGCGCTTAGAAATTCATAAGCACACATTTTAAAGAGGATTGATGATTATATATGCATTTAAAACTGTGGATCAATGGTTGAAATTTCTCAACAGGTGACATTCCCTACCTCTGTATTAACCAGTAGCCACCACTAGTCATAATCTTGGGATGGTGGGGCCTGCACTGAAGTTTGGAAATTAGACTGTATTGGCATATTCTTCAGTTTGTTGGAAATAAGGATTTGATACTAGAAATAAAAATTGAATTTAACACGGAGATATCAATGGAAGGAAATGGTTTTTATTTTATTTTACATAACATATATATATACATATATATATAAAAACTTACATAACTACAAAAAGTCCACGCCCAAAAAAATTACGAAGCTTAAAAAGATTTTCATAAAATTGATTTAAATAGTCAACATTAAATAAAAAAATATTTAAGAACCCCAAAAATATAGTTCAAAAAACAATAGTTAGATTTATTAGACACAGTAAAAAAATTAAATAATCCCCATACAAATTGTAGCCTTGTGCAAACTTGACAATATATGTTCCATTATAAGACGTTTTCAAATACTTCATTGGAACCAAAGAATGATAATTAAGTCATTAAATAGCTATTAAACTGAAAAAAATTCAAATTCACCCTTATTAAAAATAGGAAGAGGGAAATATATAATATATGATGAACCATAAAATTAAATTTATAACATGGGTAAAATTGAAAAATAATAAAAAATAACCATCCATTATCCTTATATTAAGGACCAAAGAATCCTTTTTTATAGGTGCCCTTTAATAGGGACATTGGGAGTATTAATTATAATAGTGTATTTATTAACTCGTTGGAGTACAATCATGACTCGGAAGCATTGGTGGTTAAAAATTACTTCCAAGAGCCAGTATGTTAAAGAAATAGAAATATCCAAGGAATTAAGCAAAAATCTTTACTATCATATTAAATGTGATACAACAAATTAATCATCCTAGGATAGCTTAGATGGTAAGAATAGAATAAAGTGTTCGCACTGCTTAATAAATGCACACATGCATTGGAATTTGAAAATAATAATAATAATAATAGTAATTATAATTATTATTATTATTATTATTTCAGCTATGGTTATTTTCTAAATAACACGTATTTTACTCAATTTGTAAAATCATATTTCAAATATTTGAACTCGACAAAAAATAATATACCAACTATTCAATTTCCAACATGGAACCTATTGCTTTATATGACCAAAAACAGATTCTCCATTATTGTCTCTTCCCTCCCCCCCCCCCAAAAGATATGAGTACCTACTTGAGTTGGCTTGATCAAAGAAAAATGTGGACACCGACTCAAAAGGTGGAATGTCATGATTAATAAGTAGATTTTTTTCCTTGTTGACTTCAGTAATGGGAAAACATCTACAATTGTGAAATTTTTTTTACACGACCTTAATGTTTAGAATGGAATGGAATGACTTAAATATATATAAATTCTTTTTATTCCCCCACTATTATCGTGCCACTTTCTCTACCCATATGAATTGACTAGACTTAGAAATTATGCATCGGCATAGAAAAATAAGACAACCATTATGGTCTTTTTTAAAACAAAATTTGTATTTCTTTATGCGAACTTATCTAAAAAGCAAAAACACTATGGTCTTTTTTTTAAAATTTGTAGGACATTTGAAGCAGGGATTTCATGGTCTTTTTTTACAAAATGTCATGATCAGTTAGGACTTATAGCATTTTAAAACTTTAACTCTTTTTATTATATAGACTCAAGATAAATGCATATTTAAATTATTAATGAAAGAAATCAATTGTCGTAAAAGAATTGAAGAAGGACCAAAGATGGACAACAGGGAAAGGGCTTGATTGTTTGTGGTTCTAATATAAAATTTTGAAAAATAACATGTTGGCTTTTTTTTTTTTTTTGCCAAAGAAATAACCATTCATATTGATGGACCATAAAAACAAGTCCCAATAGACTCAGCCCGAAACAAACAATGGAAGAACATAAAAAAAAAAAAAAACAAATCAAAATCAGCCAACATCACGAGCATCAATTCTATTAGCCTCTAATAGGTGATTGAGGTCGACAAATTAAGGTGATCCAATTAATAAAGAGTTGTTCCATTTTCCATAAGAATATGGTTCAAATACAGCTGCCAACCTGAGGATTTTTCTTGCAAATTGTAACTTGTTGAAAAATAATTTGCAACCTACCTTTCAAATTTTAAGTGGGAAGCATGAAAATTAACTTTAAAGCCAAAGGCATTTAGACAATCTTACTTTTAAATTCTAATCACGTCAAGGACCCTTGGTATTATATTTCTTGAAGAGGAAATTGCTTAGGGTATCTTTTTACCATATTATGTTCCATGCTTTTCCATCATAGCCACAAGAAAGGGATATATATATATATATCTACTCATATAATAGGAGAGTTAAAAATTGAATTGCCAAAACTGCTCTGAATATAATTTTCTTAGGCATTCGTAATAATAAGAAGTTAAATATAATTTTATCTTATTTTCTTTTTACGTTAAATGTTGGTTTTTATATGTTTTTATGTTTTTCTGGTTTATTTTTTATTTTACACACAAACAAAATTAATTTTTCCCCATTGTTTTCTATGCATAAAGTGATTTTACAACTTACAACTCTCACCTTACTATTTTGATCAAATAATCCAACTGATGAAACACTTACCATTTCATTTGTTATTATGAAAGCCTTTGATTCAACAAACCAATACATGGGCTTAGCTGTGATGTTGCCAGAGAAAGTGATTGTAATTAGGTTAATTAACATTACATGAATGTAATGATGAAGCATACAAGAAATTCTTTACCCGCATTTACAATGTTGGAGATGATATTTTCACGCTTATCAACTTGTTGGAGAAGATACCAAAACCACATATTATTGCCCTACTTCCTTTATGCAAAGGACGTATGAGTTTACTTGATTTGGAAATATAACATTCTTTGATTATCAAATCAAATGTATTCTAAGAATTGTTAGAGACTAATGTGTGCCATCATAGTCAGAATTTTCTAACAAAAAAGAATCCACAAAATTTTTTGAGCTTATTCAAGCTAGCCTATACATGTTTGATCCAAATTGCCAGCTATAACCTTCACCAATCCATTAATATAACTTAATATAACTTAATATAACCTTCCCCAACCCATATACCATTATTGACTTAAGGATACTAGAAAATTTTAGAGAAAAAGTTTCTAAGTATTTTCACACCTCATTTCGTCCATTATATCTTTAAGCCTTAAAACATAATCTATAGGAATCAAAATTCACTTGTTTTGATCAATTTCATATTTTCAGTATTAGTATTGTGAAACATGGAATACATTGCCATATAACTTAAACATTCCTCCGTGCATCCACACACACCCACCCAGCCACACCCCCTCCCCGCTATAATAACCCAATTAAAAAATAAAATTAATTTAAAATTTGTGTTAAGATATGTTAATTATATTTTTTATATATTTAGGGGTTAATTTTCCAAAGTAAATTGATGGCTTAGTGGTGAGTATTATTGACTTCAAATCCAAGGTTCCTGGTTGGATCTCTTTGGAAGCAAGAGTCAGAATAACTTTTTTTCTTTCTCTCTCACTTTTCAATCTTTATGTGAAATTAACCATTTGTCCTTAACTTGATCAGATTTTTCTCTTCCTTCTTCCTCATATTTTCAAGTTTTTGTGCATAAGTTCAGACAGCAAGAGAGCTGTCCAAAAACTTCACACACTGTGCTCTAATCTATGATATCTCCAACGTTCGTGCTTGCCACTATCGCCAAAGTGGAGCTGTACCATTCTTGTTCTGCTAAACTTAATCCAGCCGATTCTCCACAATGGAAAGGAATTGATCAAACATTTCCTGAATTTGGCAATGAGCCTAGAAATCTCAGGCTTGGACTATGTACAGATGGCATGAATCCTTATGACAATCTTAACAGTCAATATAGCTCATGGCCTGTTCTGTTAGTAATTTATAATCTTCCTCTATGGTTGTGCATGAAACGTAAATATATCATGCTGTCTTTGATGATTTCAGGTCCTAAAAAACTAGGAAATGATATAGATGTTCACTTAGCACCATTGATTAAAGATTTGAAGATGATGTGGGAGGTAGGTGTGGATGTGTTTGATTCATATCGAAATGAGTCTTTCAAGTTACGAGCTATGATTTTTTGCACAATAAATGATTTTCCTGCATATGAAAATCTGTCTGGATACAGTGTGAAGGGGCATAAAGCATGCCTTATCAGTGAAGAAAATACATCCCATCAACAACTAAAATATGGGAAGAAGATAGTCTATCTTGGTCATCAAAGATTCCTGAGACAAGACCATCCTTATTGTAGGCAGAAGAAATCATTCAATGGCTATCAAGAGTATGATGAAGCTCTAAAGCCATTAACTGCAAGCTTGGTTTATGAACAGGTCAAAGACATTAATGTAGTATTCGGTAAGAGCCAGAAAAAGGAAGCTCAAAAGAATCCATGGAAGAAGAGGTCAATTTTTTTTATCTCCCTTATTGAAGCACCCTTGAGGTGAGACACAATATTGATGTGATGCATCTAGAAAAAAAATATATGTGACAGTCTCATTGGAACACTATTAGATATAAAGGGGAAGACCAAGGATGGAGTCAAAGCAAGACTAGACTTACTTGACATAGGAATACGAACAAACTTGGGTCCAAGAGCAAAAGGAAAGAAGACTTATATGAGCCTAGCTCCTCATACTTTGTCTAAAAGAGTGAAAAGAAGTTTTTGCTAGTGTCTACATGGTGTTAAAGTGCCACAAGGATATTCTTCAAATGTCAAGAACCTTGTATCAATGAAAGATTTAAACTTGGTTGGTTTGAAGTCTCACAATTGCCATGTACTAATGCAACAATTATTACCAGTAGCTATTCGAGATATTTTAGAGGAAAAGGTGAGAAAATCAATCATTAGACTATGTGTCTTTTTCAACACAATTTGCAATAAAGTAATTGATCCTGAGAAATTAAATGAGTTGCAAAATGATGTTGTCATTACCTTGTATCAGTTAGAAATGTATTTTGTTCCCTCCTTTTTTGACATCATGGTACATTTAATTGTACATTTAGTGAGGGAGGTAAAGTTTTGTAGTCCTGTCTATCTATGTTGGATGTATCCATTTGAGCAGTACATGAAAATTCTTAAAGGCTATGTGAAGAATCCCGCATTTATTGAATACCTCTATTGTTGAAAGATATGTTGCTGAGGAGATTATTGAGTTTTGCACTGAATACCTATCTGAAGTCAAATCTATTGGTATTCTCGAATCTCGCCATGAAGGAGTGAGAGTTGAAGGGCAAGGGACACGAGGCATGAAAGTAAAGCGCATGACTCCTGAAGAAATGCAACAAGCACACTTGTACATCTTGAATAACACCAATGATGTGCAAGATTATTTAGATGCGCACAAAAAGGAATTACGAGATCAGTGTCCTAAAAAGGCTAATAAATGGTTGCTAAGTGAGCACAATAGACATTTTTTACTCTGGTTTAAGGCGAAGGTAAAGGAAGATCGTAAGAAGTCTAATGTTTCAGAAGCAATAAGATGGTTAGCTAGTAGGCCTAGCTTTGATGTTACTACTTGGAGTGCATATGACATTAACGGATATTCATTCTACACAAAAATACAGGATGACAATAGCACCATGCAAAATAATAGGGTAATGGTAGTGGCTGAAGCAACTCATTTTTCTAGTGCAAAAGATAAAAATCTAACATTGACATCCTCATCATATTTTAGGGTCATTGAAGAGATATGGGAAGTTGACTACTTCAAATTTAAGGTGCCTATTTTCAAGTGTATATGCGTTGATATTAAGAATGGTGTTCAAGAAGACAGGTTGGGTTTTACTTTAGTGGATCTTAATAAGAAAAAATATAAGGATGAGCCTTTTATAATGGCAACTCATGCAAAATAAGTTTATGTCATTGATCTAACTGATAAGACGTTATTTGTGGTTCTATTGGAAAAAAGTCTCCTTAGTCATGGTGAGAATGATGAAACGAGTTTTGATATTGAAGAGATTCCTCCTTTTATGCCAACCTCATCCCTATTAGATGTGGAAGATGAAGATGACATATATGATGTTAGAACTAATCATGACGAAGGTTTATGGGGGAACTAAAATATTTTTATAATGGTAATAGAATATAATAGGACTTTTCTGATTTATTTGATTTTATTTTTTATACTTTCATTTTTTACATTAATTTATCGAATCAAATGTATTCTAAGAATTGTTAGAGACTAATGTGTGCCATCATAGTCAGATTTTTCTAACAAAAAAGAATCCACAAGATTTTTTGAGCTTATTCAAGCTAGCCTATACATGTTTGATCCAAATTGCTAGCTATAACCTTCACCAATCCATTAATATAACTTAATATAACCTTCCCCAACCCATATACCATTATTGACTTAAGGATACTAGAAAATTTTAGAGAAAAAATTTCTAGATATTTTCACACCTTATTTCGTCCATTATATCTTTAAGCCTTAAAACATAATCTATAGGAATCAAAATTCACTTGTTTTGATCAATTTCATATTTTCAGTGCATGATTAGTATTGTGAAACATGGAATACATTGCCATATAACTTAAACATTCCTCCGTGCATGCACACCCACCCAGCCACACCCCCTCCCCGCTATAATAACCCAATTAAAAAATAAAAGTAATTTAAAATTTGTGTTAAGATATGTTAATTATATTTTTTATATATTTAGGGGTTAATTTTCCAAAGTAAATTGATGGCTTAGTGGTGAGTATTATTGACTTCAAATCCAAGGTTCCTGGTTGGATCTCTTTGGAAGCAAGAGTCAGAATAACTTTTTTTCTTTCTCTCTCACTTTTCAATCTTTATGTGAAATTAACCATTTGTCCTTAACTTGATCAGATTTTTCTCTTCCTTCTTCCTCATATTTTGAAGTTTTTGTGCATAAGTTCAGACAGCAAGAGAGCTGTCCAAAAACTTCACCCACTGTGCTCTAATCTATGATATCTCCAACGTTCGTGCTTGCCACTATCGCCAGAGTGGAGCTGTACCATTCTTGTTCTGCTAAACTTACAACTTCTTTCTTTCCTGCTTAAAAACCACCAAGATCTCTATTCCTCCTTTCATGAGAGCTTGCAAGGGTTCAAGCTTTCCTCTCCATTCACGTTCATCCTTGACGCTCCATGGTTGGTGAACATGGAAGCATCAGAATCTTCCTCCTCCGATTTGGCAGCGTGTGCATATCAGATTCCCTCTCCCCTATGCAGCTCGTGATCTTATTTTCCCTCTTCTATTCTTGCTATGGTTTGGGTTGTGTCTAGTCTCCATCTCCTTAATACCATTGCTGTATAGAGGAATTTAAGGACAAAGCATTGTCAGTAGGAAACTATTTTGGAAGTATTTTATATGCTTGGGAATTTTATAAGTGGATAAGCCCAAATTAAACTACCAATAGAAATTTTTTTAAAAAAAATCATTATTTCCAATTTATTATATTATATATTGTTGGTAAATTATATTTCTCATTGGATGTTCCTTTATTTGAATTTTAATAAAATAAATTATTTTATTTTGGGTTGCTCCATTGTGTTATGTTGGATCAATTAATAATCTATATAAGTTTAAATGAATTTTATCTCATAAGTCATGCATGGAATCTATAATAAAATTTATGAAATATGGTTATAAAACTTCCATGCATGTTTAAATCACTAGTGCAAAATAGAATTTTAATGACACATTTTTCACCACAGTTTCTCAAAAACCTATGGCAATATATGCGCAAGTGGCTTTTTCGTAGTTAAATGCTTATGTATTCCATTTATAGCCACAGTCCTAAGATTAACTGTCGCCATAAATAAAATTAGTTAAAATAAATTAATTTAATTAATTTTTAAAAATTAAATCATTTAATTTAATTAATTAGTTAAAGTAAATTATTACTCAATTTTTTATTACCTAAATATAATTAATTTTAAAAATAACTATAATAAATTAAATTAATTAAGACATAAATACGTAAATTATTTATTTAAAAATTTTAATTTTAATAAATTAAAATAAAATTTAGTAATTAATAATATAATTCTAATAAATTATGTTCATTAAGTATTTCTTATTTTAGGTAAATTAATTTTTCTTAAATAAATTAAATTAATTAAGTATTTTTGAAATTAATTTATCTTATTTTAGGTTAATATATCTGAATTTCATACATATTCGGCGACAGGCGTCCGGGTGCCTGTCGCCGAATGTATGTCTGAATTTCAGACATATTATGTCTGAAATTTAGACATGTTCATCAGAGATAGCCACAGCGCCGCACATTTCATCCAGATCTCCCTTTCCCTCAGCTCATTTCCGTCAACTCGTTTCCCTCAGCTACCGTCGTTATCATCATCCTTAGCTCTTTCCCCTCAACTCATTTCCCCTTAGCTCGTCTTCTTCTCCAGCTTCGCAATTTCGCTGTCCAGTTGCCTTTCCCACAGCTTGCCTCCAGCTGCATTTTCCACAGCTCGTCTCTCCGCCTCTCTAGCCGCCGCCGCCAGCTGCTATCTCTTCTGAATTTCATCTATAAGGTTTTTTTTTTTGGGCAATTTTTTAGCTACTTTTTTGTACTTAATTATTTTTAGCTTCTAATTCTTTTACAATTTTTTATTTTCTTTTCCTACTATTCTTTTTTTCTTTTTAACTTTATTTATTGGGTTAAATTTTGATTGTTACTAATTATTATTTATTACTTAATTAGTTTATTTTTTTTATTACAGCTTGCCTCTTGTTATTTTTTAAGTTTTTTTAAATTTTTTTCTTCAAAGAATTATACTATTGATTGTTGATTAGAGTTAATAGTTATTAAAATTTCAATTAAAATTTACTTAAATTGATCAAATTGAGAGTTTGGTGCTTGGAAAATCTCAATTTATAAGTTGTTATGCTATAGATTTTTTTTTAAAATTTTCATGATATTAATTTCTTTATGTTTAGTATAATTAATTTCTTTTTAAGTTTGTTTGTTGGGATGAATTGTGAACCCCATATCAGAAATTATACTATTGATTATTGATTAGAGTTGATAATTATCAAAATATCAATCGTGGTTTACTTGAATTGATCAAATTAAGGGTTTAGTGCTTGGAAAAATCTCAATTTACAAGTTGTTATGCTGCCATTTTTTTAAAATTTTCATGATATTAATTTCTTTAGGTTTAGTATAATTAATATCTTTTTAAGTTTGTTTGTTGGGATGAATTATGAACCCCATTATCATAAATTATAATATTGATTATTGATTAGAGTTGATAATTATCAAAATATCAATCATGATTTACTCAAATTGATCAAATTGAAGGTTCAGTGCCCGGGAAAACCTCAATTTACAAGTTGTTATGCTTCCGATTTTTTTTTAAAAATTTTCATGATATTAATTTCTTTATGTTTAGTATAATTAATTTGTAGTTGAATAATTGATATTTTTAAAATTTCTTGAAATTGGCATTTTAGTGACATTAAATTGATAGAATTGAAGGATTTAGTATCTCAAAGATCTCGCTTTATAAATTGTTATGATGCTATAGTTGGATAAGATCTTGCTTTTTTGGAATAGGTAATGATGAACCGTAGTTGGATAGATGCTTTGTGAACAAGTGATGAATATGAGAAGGGGGTAGATCAATTTTTGGAATTTGTAAAGAACAATGTTCCTAATAACAAAGGATTGTTCTATTGTCCTTGTATTAAGTGATTGAATGGGTTGCGATGAAGTTCTATGGAGATTAAGGATCACCTAATTTGTTTTGAGTTTTACAAGGCATATAGACAATGGGTATTGCATGGTGAATCTAGAAAACGTAGTACACCATAAGTTGAGAATGATGATATGGATTTTGGTGATCAAATAGAGGATATGTTATGTGACATTGGCATTGAAGCTATTGAAAAGGTGCATAAATATGATAGCTTGTGCACTGATTCAGAAACTGCATTGTATCCAGGGTGTACAAAATATACACGACTGAAAGTGATGCTAAAGTTATTCAACTTAAAAGCCAAATATGGGTGGAGCAATAAAAGTTTCATAAAGTTACTTAAATTATTGAAAGAGATGCTTCCCGAGGGTAACACACTTTCGAGTAGTTACTATGAAGCCAAAAAAATATTATGTCCAATGGGTTTGGGATACCAAAAGATACATGTTTGCCCTAATGACTGTATATTGTACAGAAATAATTTTGAAGTGTTGGATGTGTGCCTAGTTTGTAGGGCATCACGTTACAAAGTAAAAGAAATAGATGGTAGTGATGATTCCATTACTAAAAAGCCTCCAGCGGAGGTATTGTGGTATCTTCCTATAATACTAAGGTTTAAGCGCTTGTTTGCTAATCCAAATGAGGCCAAGAACTTGCGATGGCATGTTGATAAGAGAAAAATTGATGGCATGCTCCGGCATCCAGCCGATTCTCCATAATGGAAAGGAATTGATCAAACATTTCTAAATTTGGCAATGAGCCTAGAAATCTCAAGCTTAGACTATGTACAGATGGCATGAATTCTTATGACAATCTTAGCAGTCAACATAGCTCGTGGCCTGTTCTGTAAGTAATTTATAATCTTCCTTCATGGTTGTGCATGAAACGTAAATATATCATACTGTCTTTGATGATTTCAGGCCCTAAACAACTAGGAAATGATATAGATGTTTACTTGGCACCATTGATTGAAGATTTGAAGATGATGTAGGAGGTAGGTGTGGATGTGTTTGATTCATATCGAAATGAGTCTTTCAAGTTACGAGCTATGATTTTTTGCACAATAAATGATTTTCCTGCATATGGAAATCTGTCTGGATACAGTGTGAAGGGGCATAAAGCATGCCCTATCTGTGTAGAAAATACATCCCATCAACAACTAAAAAATGGGAAGAAGACAGTCTATCTTGGTCATCGAAGATTCCTAAGACGAGACCATCCTTATCGTAGGCAGAAGAAATCATTCAATGGCTATCAAGAGTATAATGAAGCTCTAAAGCCATCAACTGCAAGCTTGGTTTATGAACGAGTCAAAGAAATTAATGTAATATTCAGTAAGAGCCAGAAAAAGGAAGCTCAAAAGAATCCATGGAAGAAGAGGTCAATTTTTTTTTATCTCCCTTATTGGAGCACCCTTGAGGTGAGACACAATATTGATGTGATGCGTGCAGAAAAAAAAATATATGTGACAGTCTCATTGGAACACTATTAGATATAAAGGGGAAGACCAAGGATAGAGTCAAAGCAAGACTAGACTTACTTGACATGGAAATATAAACAAACTTGGGTCCAAGAGCAGAAGGAAAGAAGACTTATATAAGCCTAGCTCCTCATACTTTGTCTAAAAGAGAAAAAAGAAGTTTTTGCTAGTGTCTACATGGTGTTAAAGTGCCATAAGGATATTCTTCAAATATCAAGAACCTTGTATCAATGAAAGATTTAAACTTGGTTAGTTTGAAGTCTCACGATTCCCATGTACCAATGCAACAATTGTTACCAGTAGCCATTCGAGATATTTTAGAGGAAAAGGCGAGAAAATCAATCATTAGACTATGTGTCTTTTTCAACACAATTTGCAATAAAGTAATTGATCCTGAGAAATTAGATGAGTTGCAAAATGATGTTGTCATTACCTTATGTCAGTTATAAATCTATTTTGTTCCCTCCTTTTTTGACATCATGGTATATTTAATTGTACATTTAGTGAGGGAGGTAAAGTTTTGTAGTCCTGTCTATCTACATTGGATGTATCCATTTGAGTGGTATATGAAAATTCTTAAAGGCTATGTGAAGAATCCCCATCGCCCAGAAGTCTCTATTGTTGAAAGATATGTTGTTGAGGAGGTTATCGAGTTTTGCACTGAATATCTATCTGAAGTCAAATCTATTGGTATTCCCGAATCTCGCCATGAAGGAGTGAGAGTTGAAGGGCAAGGGACACGAGGCATGAAAGTAAAGTGTATGACCTATGAAGAAATGCAACAGGCACACTTATACATCTTGAATAATACCAATGATGTGCAAGATTATTTGGATGTGCACAAAAAGGAATTACGAGATCAGTATCCTAAAAAGGCTGATAAATGGTTGCTAAGTGAGCATAATAGACATTTTTTACTCTGGTTTAAGGCGAAGGTAAAGGAGAATTGTAAGAAGTCTAATGTTTCAGAAGTAATAAGATGGTTAGCTAGTGGGCCTAGCTTTGATGTTACTACTTGGAGTGCATATGACATTAATAAATATTCATTCTACACAAAAATACAGGATGACAATAGTGGGGTAATGGTAGCACCATGCACATGTGGATAAAATTTGTTCACAGTAGACACGATCCCAAGTTTTTGGTAAGTAAAGGAAGAATATGACAATTCATTTAATGTTAGTGAAGATTTATTTTTAACAAATTCTTGTCATTATTTTTTAATAGGAAAAAAGTCAAAAAGGTCAAGAGCGTCGAAAGAAAAATCTATACAACCATACTATGTCTCGAGGAGGGTACGCATATATTTATGATATAATGAATCAAGAGAAGTGGGAAGCTAAAAGACAAGTGGCGGGAGTTGATAATATTAAAGAAGTTTCTCTTCCATCTCCTGTTAATCGTGCTCAAGCATGGAAGAGAGGACGGATGAATAAAAAGGGAGAGTTTATTTCCTCGGAGGCTAGAGAAGTAGCTGAGAAAATTGTAAGTATTTTTACAGTCAATATCTTAATCATATAATTGAAATTTATTTTTTACACTAATTTCTACTTACTTGCATGTTCCAAGATGCTCTTACAGAAGCATCATCCGAGGGGACCTTTGTGTCTACTGGTAGAAAGGACATATTGACCACGGCCTTAGGGAGTGAAGAGCACTTCGGTCGTGTTAGGGGAGTTCCTAAAGGTATGGGTATAAGACAATATTTTGGACCTCCACCTTCTAATCTTATACCAATCCAGCAAGTGCAAATGATGATAACAGAATGCAGGTCAAGCATGACAATGAAAATGCAATCAATGATTAGTAATTTGCAAATGCAACCACAACAAACATCAAATTATGGTGGTGCTATAGAGCCAGTATGTGATCTCAGTTTATCAAATCAAGGAATACCATACATACTTTATGTGAAGGATCATGGCAAATGAGTAGTTGCATATGGAAAGGTGTATAACCATACAACTACAGTCCACCATCAACAGATATAACATAACCAAGTAAAGGTGATGGTTGAAGAGGTTGTGGATGCTAATGCTCCTATACTATTTCTTACTGAAGAGGTGGAAATAATAGGACAAGCTCAACATAATTTCATTATTTGGTTGAAAAAGCTAATTCGACAAGTTATTGAAGAGGTATGAAAATGTTATAATTTTTTAATTTTTTAATTAATAACAGGTATTTCTAATTTTTATTATATGTTAATTATAGGAACTCTTACAATCAAAAGAATCTTTGGGTTCCAATCCCCAACCAATGCAAGATGATTTGAAATGATTGGCTTCAGTGGTGGTTGACGTGAATGAATTTTCTGATGAAATTAACGTGATCAAAAAGATTGTTGGGAAGCCTATTACTTTTAGAGTTGCCAGAAAAGATATTAGTGACCTCATTATTTTTGAGTGGTTGGACTTGTCAATAATTCAAGTTTTTATCATGTAAGTATTCTTTTTTATTTCTAAATTAATATTTGATATTTTTATTTTATTACTAATATATGTCTAATTATCAAAAGTACCTTCACAAGATATGCACTGAACTCAATGTCGATAAGAATTATGGGTTCTTATCTCCACTTTTAACCTCCATTGGCAAAGTGAATCAAAGAGCTTCTTATATTGGAAAGACGATGTGTAAGCAAAAGAAGACATGCTGGTTTTTACCAATTATTGAGAGGTATCAAATTTTAAATTTGTCGTTCAATTTATAAAATATTTGCTTAATAATGTGATATTAATATAAATTAATATATTGTAGTCATCATTGGATGCTTCCTGTCATTTGCCCGTATGAAAATACTATATACTGGTTTTATTCATTGAAAAGGAAAGTAAGCAATAACATGAAGTCTTTGATTGAATTGTAAGGTTTTAAATAATTCTATTATGTTATTAATAATATATATTTAATATTTTCTAAGTGTGTATATTTGATAAATAGATTTTTAGCGACATATTGGAAATTAGTGGGAATGGTTGACAAGAAAAAAAATGAAATCAAATTTGTACCAATGCAAGTAAGTATTTCAAATTTATTCCTTAATTAGAATGAAGATTATAATATTGGTTTAATGAATTTAATTATTTCTATTTTCTTTATAGTGTACATCCTCAACAACCAGAAAGTGTAGAATGCAGTTATTATGTGATAATTTGTATGTATGAAATCATCACTCAAGATATTGTTCACTCATTTGATCAGGTAATAATTTATAAATAATGATTTATAATTATGAAGTTTTCCATATACTTGAGTTATTATTCATACATATATTGTTATTGAATTTAAAGCACTTCCAAAGTTTAGAGCCATATTCTAAGCAAGAGTTGAGATATATACGCAATTTGTGGTCTAGTTTTTTCTTAGAATTAACAAGATTAGAGTAGAAACTTTCTAGATATTTGTATTGGAAATGAAAGTTTAGTTCATGTATCAGACATATTTGTATTGGTCTTTGGAGTTGCTGTTTCTTAATTAATGCAGGTTTTGTAAGTAAGAGAATGTATATAGATATAAGTATACGAGTAAAAAAAAATTATATTTATGGCCACAGTTGTTACACTAACTGTGGTAAAAAGCCATTTATGGCGACAGTTGTTGATAGAACTGTGGCCATAAATGAGCTCTAAAATAATTTTTCGCCACAGGTGGTCTCGAACTATGGCGAAAGATCTCATTTTATTTCTTCGTTATGATGAGAGCCTTTGATTCAACAAACAAATAAATGGGGTTAGCTATGATATCGCCAAAGAAAGTTATTGGAATTAGGTTAAATAACATTATATGAATGTAATGATGAAGCACACAAGAAACTCTTTGCTCGCATTTACAATGTTGGAGAAGGTGTTGGTGCATTTATCAACTTGTTGGAGAAGATACAAAAGCACATTATTGTCCCACTTCTTCTATGTCATGGACATGAGTTTACTTGACTTTGAAATACAACACTCTTTAATTATAAAATCAAATTTATTCTAAGAATTGTTAGAGATTAATGTGTGCCATAGTCAAATTATTCTAACAAAAAGGAATCAACATACTATTGTGCATTGTTTTTCCACAACACAAGTATTTGGTTCATCTTGACTAGGAAAGTTATATATAAAGTATGAATTTTCACTATTCATGACTTTTGTTTCTCTGTGGCCTTACTAATGAGGTGTGTAAAAAGACAAGAAAACACCCCAATTCATAGAACATCCACATTACCAATGAAATGACTAAAATAAATATTCATAAATTATTTTTATTCCATTAACCTATTATTTTGTCATTTCTTTATGCCAGGGGAAGAATCATGTTGAATGTAATTGGCCCCTACACCTCTTTCACATTAATTGCCACTTTGGTTTAGTCCCCCATCCAACAATGACCTGCTCCTTACTTTTTTGCTTCCAATATTGTGTATTATACGTACTATAATTAAAAAAACCCACACGCACATATTATAAACTATATAATTCTTCTGTGCATTATAAAAATGAAACACGAAGAGAGGTCTCCTTCATAAAATAAAAGGAAGTCGATCTAATTAGAGCCACAAGATTTCTTCACACCCAGGTCTCCTGAAAAAGATTTATTCCCAAATATCTTCATTAAAAAGACATGTAATAATTTTAAAATCTTTCATTATTAACATACAAATGGAGAAACATCTTGATAAATATATTTTATTCATTTAAATGGTTGTGATTTTGAGATTAATTGAAATAATTTCACAAATTTTCACTTGATTTTATATCTTATCTTTTCATATTTAATTGCATGTTCAAATACAGAAATTTATTATGAATTTCTCCTACAGATCTCAAATAAAATTATAGAATAGTGTTTGGTGTGAACAAATAAGTCAGTAATTGGCCCAGAAAAAAGTGAATATATATGTCAATAATAGCTTTTGAATTAGCTTTGGTTAATTTACATGCGAAATAACATATATTTTATTCTTTAACAAAATAAAACTGTGAGTTCTTTAATGGAAATATGAATGAAATAAATTCTATGAAAGACTGAATTGTGCCACTGTATTAACGTTATGATAATTTTTTCCTTGTGGTCACAACAATGAGTTGTAAAATGACTAGGCAATTTCCCATCAATGAGTTTTGCAGGCTTAACAAACAGTAATTGGAATTGGAAAATTAATTCTTATTTTGATGTTGTTTTTTTTAAAATAATACATATTTTACTCCATTTAAAGATAATATTTTAAGTATTAATTGGGAAAAATAATGCGCCAACTAGTCAAATTCTAACAAAGAATAATTGTTGTGCCATTTTTCCATGATGTGGTGGGTAATTGAGTTAACCTGGCTTGACCAAAAAAAATATATATAAACAAATGAAAAAACTTTCATAATCCATATGACTCAAAAAATTCTGCATTTACTGAGTCTCAATATTTCTGAATACTATTTATGTTTCATCAACGCTTCATTATTGTGCCATTTTAACACACGTATGGATTGATTCACTTAAAAAATTTCACCACATCTGTGAGTTGTGAAAATAATCAACACAATCTCATTGATAGAACATAATAATTTTTCCATTAAGGAAATAATTTTAATATGTATTGCATACTTATCTTTAAGCTATATAAAATCATGTTTAGTCTAAAAAAAATAATCTATCGTTCATTTTCAAATCAACTATAGTTTATTTGCAAGAGAAATAAGATGGGTAAATGACATTAGAAAACCAAAAGATTGAATTAAGCTTAAACAAGGACCAAAAGATTTACAACCATCAAATCAATAAATTGTATGTGAAATTTGATAAATTTATAAAAGAAAAACTTGTCAAACTTATAATCATTTCTAGTGATCTTCTTCTAGTTAATTTGTGAAGGAAAACAATTTCCAAGTAGTGATATATTTGATAATCTTGTAAGTCATCCTTAAAAAAATTTCAGCTTTTGTTAAAAAATTTATTTATTTATAAATCACAAAAACATTAGTTAAGTTGCAAATTTATGGAGAATATATAAATATCAAAATTTGACTTGTGAAGTGTATGTGAAGATTATTAAATAATAATAAGAGTAATATTTATATTATTATATATTAAAGTATTAATATTTTAATTAACAAGATATTATTAAAAATATAATTTTTTAATTACTTACTAGTGTTTTTACCTGCAATGATTATTCAATAATTACCTAGTATCTGGTTAAAATGACTTTTTGTCTTTTACATGGGTAAGAAATAAAATTAGTCTTTCGTGGTTTATTTATATTTTAGAAAATTTAATTGATATTAATTTTATTGTAGGATATATATTTATAATTTTTTTGAATCTTTTTCTGCAATTTTTGATGTCCTTTTTTATAATTTTTTGAATATTTTCCATGCACCATTTCTTAAATGTTGAATGGGACATTATGCCATAAAAAAGTTGGGATATCATCATACCTCTTATGTGAATAGTTGAGAGTTAAAAATATCATTTAACCGAATAAAAAATTAAATTTCATATAGAGCTATTAATGAAAGAAAATGCTATTTTATTTTATAATATATATATTTATATATATTGATATAGAAATTTCATTACAAAAAGAATTCCATAAAACATAGCCCAAAAGAATTAAAAAGCTTAAAAAGGATTTTAAAAATTTATTTAATTTTCCAATCATAAATGAAAAATATTTAAGTATACGAAAAATGTAATTCAAAAAATAATAGTTAGACTTATCATTAGACACAGTAATCTTTTCACTCTCAGGGATGTAGAGATTTTTCCTTTTATATTTATTATCGATTAGATCATATGAAGCTTAATGTGCATAATTACCGCATGAAACTAGAACCATATTTTCAAGTGCAAGTTCTATGGAGTGAATTCCATGAGAAATTGTTAAAAAAATTGGGAAAAAGTTATGATGAAAAAAATACATGAACATTTTGACTTACGTCAACTATCCTCTCTTCTGTCAACTTAATTACTTTGATATGCATCTCCCCAACCCACCCAGTGCTTTTACCCCTTCCAACAAAATCATAGGAAAAAAATTAAGTCTTTGGTTTCAATTTTTTACCGAAGTTATGAAATAGGTAGGTCTCTATAATTTCTACTTTTAGAATGACTCCCTGAAAGCTGTGCTCAAATATGTCAGACCCTTAAAGTGCAAAAAGTGCATCAGTATATTTTTTTCTTGCACAAAAATTAATTATTAACTAAAAAATTGACTTGTAAAATGGTATGTGAAATATTTTAAATAATAATAATTATACTCTCATTATTTTGATCAAAACTACATTTTGACCAATTCCAACTGATCAAATACATACCATTTATTCTTTTTGTTATTATGAGAGCTTTGATTCAACAGACCAATAAATACCACCTAAGAAAGTGATAGAAACTAGGTTAATTGACATTGCATGAATGTAATGATGAAGAGTACAGGAAACTCTTTGCATTTACAATGTTGGAGAAGATATTGGCGCACTTTATCAACTTGTTAGAAAGATACAAAGGCCACATAATTATTGCCCCACTTCGTCCACGCCAAGGACAAATGACTTGGAAATACAACACAATTTCATTAATTATAAAATCAAATTTATTCTAAGAACTGTTAGAGACTAATGTGTGCCCTAGTTGGATTATTCTAACAAAAGACAATCTACATTATTGTGTATTGTTTTTCCATAACATAAGTATATTGATTGTCTTGACTAAGAAAATTATGTATAAAATATGAACTGTCACCATTCATGACTTCTATTTCTCTTTGACTATATTAATAAGTTGTGTAAAAAGACAAGAAGATATCCCAATTCATAAAATTCCACATTATCAATGAAATGACTAAAACAAATATACATAACTTATTTTTATTCACCAGACCTATAATTGTGTAATTTTGTTTATGGAATGAGTATATGAATACAAAAAAAAAAAAAGATAGCTACCATTTGTAACTTTTTTCCTTAAAACAAAATAGATTGGAGGTCGGTCATTAGTATATTTTAAAGATAAATTCAAATATAATAACAAATAGAATTTACAATATAGTGTGGAACAACTTTGATTGAATTTGAAAGCAAATAATAGCGCTAACATATTGATATCAATGATAAGTCCCAGGAATTGAATTAGTAATAGTAATAATACTAATACTAATAATAAAAATATAAAAATGGAAAATATAAACTTGGTGGTCTATGACGTTGAATCGATAACTAGTTAACTATGAATTAATGATAATTAATGGATGAATGTGAAAGGGAAAATTAATTATCTGGTCAGGAAAAGATAATTAATTGAACCTGCTAATAAAACATATTTTCAGAATTTTTTGGTCATACTGAAAACATGTTATGAAAATAAGAAGAAAGTGGGGAAGAGACTAGCAAGGCAAGAAGAGTATAGTTCATTCACTTGGGTACCCAATGCTTTGTATGTGGCCTCTATTTATAGGCCTTCAACTATTTAAGCCTAACCTTAATTTTATAAATGAATAAAGAAGGACATAATGGCATAGTATGTAACCTTTAGAGGTTATAAAGTATTTCCCTTGAAAAGCTCCTTCTAAATCATTCATTGGGAGGTTATGAGAGATGAAGAATCCTAAGCATTAGGAGTTATGGGCATCTAGTCATATAATCATATAATATTCATAATAAGCTAATAATTATAGAATCCCAAAAACATGTATTTGCCTCCCTATAGTAAACGTGTGTTTTATTTTCTGAATAGATAATTACAATACATTTTATGTTCGTGTCTTTATGTTTTTTTAGTGCTTGTAGGCATCCTCCTATTGGAAGCAATCTTATTCAAGGCATGGTTAAATAGTAAATGTGGGCACCTCTTCTAGTGGAAATTTGAATCTTGATTTGCTACATTGTAAGAGACTAGTACCTTCTCCTAAACCCAACTCAAGTTAGTTTTTTGAAGTTTTGTTTTATTTTAAATGGTTTGTTACTTACCTGAAATTTATTTCTGCCGATCATAGAATAATTTATTTTTGACTAATTTGTATGTAAAATAATTAACATTCATCTTATTTCAACATTAATAACATAAAATATTATTTTCAAGGAGGACTATATCATTGTGCCCCTTTTGTATGCTAGTAATGATATATGAGTTGACTTGACTTGGTATGTGAGTAGAAAAATGATATAAGATTCTTTTTCTTTGTTCACACCATCAATAAGCATTGTAATGTGCAGGGAATTTCCTCACTTATTTAACCTCAATAGATTTGGTTATCATTTAAAATGACAATATAGTATACCTATAAAACATTGAATTGAAAAACTGTTTTGATGTAAAGGTGTTTCGTTGTTAATTTAATTTTGGTTTATTTTTTAAGTAACAACACTTATTTTCTTCTAATTATAAAAAATAATATATATATATATATATATGTATATATACAATAATAATTGTTAGTGAATGTGCAACATATTTAAATTTTAACAAAAAGTCAACATCATTGTATCATTTGGTTTTATTGGAAATTTAATTTTAATAATAAATGTTTATTATAAAATAATTAATCTATGAAAGATCAACATGTCTTGATTTTATTGGGAAAAAAAAAACACCTTAAGTATGTAAAACTAGGTATCTAAATTTTTTCCTTAAAACAAGATAGTGAGGAGCTAGGTTGGTCATAGGTTATTTTAAAGATAAATGCAAATATAATAACAAATAAGACTTAGAATATTATAGCGTGGATCAACTTTGATTGAGTTTAAAAGCAAATATGGCGGTGCTTAGCATCCAATCCATACCTCATTAATTAATGATAATTAATTGATGAATGTCAAAAGGATAATTAATTATTTGGTTAGGAAAGATAATCAATTGAACATGCTAACAAGGGGAATAGATCCCATGCAGTGGCTTTTGCATTCTCGTTTTGCGTTTTATCCAGTGGTTAGGAAGATAGAGGTGCGTAAATGGCCTCTCATTTGCAAATCACACCATCATGTTTTATCCACTATGATTTTGACTCTTTTAAACTCCATGATTAATTCAATTCTTGCTGCCATTGTATTGTATTTTTTTTTTGTTTCTTGGATGAAATAATTTTTAAAAAATATAAATATAAATTTTTTAATAAATCTACTTTATTACCATATGGACAATCTAGACTTAATTTGGATTGTTCAGAATCAATATTAAATTTTTATAAATTTACTATCCCAAATTTACTCCTAGACTTACAAATTTTATATTGTATTTATCAAATTAAAAATTTATAAAATTAGGCTAAAGTTTACTTTTGGTTTTCTAACTTTATATAAGGTTTTAAGTCAGTCCCTTAATTTTATGAAATATCCTTTCTATCATTTAGCCCTAACGCCATTAGTTTTTAAAGATTATCCTTTTTATCAGATATTATTATTTTAAAAAATTAAATTTAATATGTCAACATTTGATTATGTTTTATCAATTTTTAGAAGTTAAGTGTAAAGATTTTTTTGGATGAAACTAATAATGTTAGGGTTAAAAAATTTTATGAAATTAAGGGGACCAAAGTGAAACCTTATGCAAAATTAAAGAACTAAAAGTATACTTTAACCTAAAATTATAAGAAAATTTAATATTATATCTCGTCTATCCAAAGTATATCTAAATAGTCAATTTATAAAAAAATTTAAAAATTAATATTAAATTGGACAATCTAAATTAAATATGTATTATCCAGATTAGTGATTGATAGATCTATTAAAAAATTTATAAATTTTATAAATTTTATTTTAATAAATACAAAATAAAATTAAAAATAAAAAACTTTAAATTTAGATAAACATGATTATATGCTTTAAAAAGCATATAAACATGACTGTATGCTTTGCAGATAAGAAGCCTTTTTATATATACCTCTCTTCCCGGCTACTGGATAAAACACATAGTGAATATTGCCCCACTTCTTAGCCATTGTACAAAATCGACTGCATGGGATCCATTCCCTGTTAACAAGAAGAATTATTTTGGACGAAGTATTTTCAGAATATTATTAAGTAATAATTCTAGTATCTCAACAAATATGTATTTGCCTCCCTTTAGTCAGTATGTGTTTTTTTTTTTTCAAAATAATGATAATGACAATACGTTTTATGTTTGTGTTATTATGCTTTTTCTGAGTATTATATTATTTTAAATGATTTGTTAATTACCTGAAATTTTTTAATAAAATATAGAATAATTTACTTTTGACTAATTTTTATGTAAAATAATTAATATTCATCTCACCTTAATAATTACAAAAAAATATAAATGTGAATTCTTTTGGTAAAATAATTGAGAAGGACTATTTTATTTTTAAGAAGGACCATATTGTTGTGCCCCTTTCTCTAACTAGTAACTGTATATAATTGACTTAACTTGACATGTGGGTAGAAAGATGATATAAAAGTCTTTTTCTTTAACCATAATATCAATACGCTATGTCACATATAGGAAATTTCCTCATTTATAAAATATCAATAGATTTGGTTATCATTTAAAATGACAATATAATATAGCTAAAAAACATTGAATTGAAAAGTTATTTTGATGTAAAAGTATTTCATTGATTATTCTTAATTTAATTTCGGCTAATTTTTTAAGTAACAACACTTATTTTCATCAAATTATTAAAAAAAATAATGGTCAGTGAATGTGCAGCATATTCAAATTCGAACAAACAGTCCACATCATTATCGTGTTATTTGTTCAATACTAGGTATATAAGCTGCTTTTTTTTTTAATTTATTTTTGTGAAAGATCAATGATTTCTTTTAAAGATCAATGATTTCTTTTTTTTTTTTTCCCTTCCAGTATAATGGGGGCCCAAGGCCCAAATACAAAATCAGAAACCAAAAGATGAAATAAAACAATCCGAAGCAACCAGTAAGATACAAAAATAGGCTACCCATTAATAAGAAAATTATGAACAGTAATAAGAGATAGATTTTCATCTACCTCCACCCACCATTAGCTCGACCTTTTTTTTTTGGGTGAAAATTAGCGACCTTTTTTAATTAGTAAGTTGAAACATGAAAACATCCCAATTTATAAAACCTCAATATTATCTATGGCATTGTTAAAATAAATGTACGTAAATTTTCTTACATCATTTACATTATATCATTGTGCCATTTTGGCCGCACAATGAGTACAGTAATAATATTATTATTAGAGAAGGAAAAAAAAAAACAGATGCATGTTCACTTTCCTCAATTTTGTTTCATTTCGTTTTTTGTTTTTCTTTTTGGATAAAAACTTCCATTTATCTTATTTCATTCTAGAATATATAGGCTAACATTGTGAGCTATAAAAGCTAGAGTGTAAATTTGCAGCAGTCCTGATGAAAGCATTAAGAACTGGTTTTATACTCTCCTGAACTTCCCGCACAAAAAAGCAAAAAGAAATATGCATTAAAATATGCCTGTAATACTAAACATCTTTGCTCCCAGAATCCTATCAGAGCCTAACCAAAAAAAAAAAAATTAATCAAGCTTATTTTTTTATTTGGTGTAAAAAATTAAACAAGCTTATGTTGTCAAATCGATCATACAATTAAAAATTAGGGAGAATCTCAACCAAGGCCCTCAGAAGCAAATTAATCACATGTAAGGCCCAATAAAAATTCTGAAGCAAATTAATCAAAACTCATGAAAATGCTTAAAAATAAATTTACAACACATATATTTTGTATTTAGTATAATGTCGATAATATGTCAACACTTAAGGAGAAAATTGTTAAAACAAAAAAAAAAAAAAACAAGCATGTGTTTAAAAAAATTTGTAAATTTTTTATGCATGAACAATTTATATTTGAATATTTACAAGTAATTATTTAGATATAAAAAACAACACGTCCATGACTTATGACAAGTCACATAAATGTTTGAAAATAGGTTATATATATATATATATAATATTTTGCTATGTATAGCTAAAAATGTTTGTTGGTTCAATGGCAACATATTATTCAAACACTCAAGGGATCAAAGGATCAAACCCTGTTTTGGCCTCTTTCTTCAACTGATTAGCTGTTGACTACTTGTTGGTCATCAGGGAGCTCCAGCAGCCAGCAATGGCTCTAATGAATGTGAGGATTTTTTTTTTCATAAATCAAGAGTATTTTAATAATTGGACAAAAAAATTAATTACAATTGAGGCCCTTAGGCCTACAGAGGTGTTTCAAAAAATTTTGGGCCTTGTATGTTATTAATTTGCTTCTGAGGGCTCTGGTTGAAATTCTTCCTAAAAATATAGTAACCCAATCAGTCCAACGGTGGGCTCACATTACATAATCTCTTTGGTCTATGTTTTATATCAATGTTGAAGGATAAATGGACCGTGATTTTAATTCTTAATCCAGAAAATCGTCTTATATATCAAGCCTCTGTAAAGTTCCAATCAGCATGAGCATCCGTACTAAATATAAACCAAAACGGGAGAAATGAATCATGCTTTGCCAGTCATCCCTGAAATATATAGTACTCATCTCCTCATCTTACTGATAAAACATCAACTCACCTAATGAGAATACAATCCTTTCTGGTCACACACACACACAGACACAATACTCTTTTGTGTGTTATTCTTTTGGCCAACACTTCTTTGTGAATTATTTTCTTTAATATTTAGAACTTCCCACCATTAGATTATATATTATTAAAAATATGACAAGGATTTGACAATAAGAAGTTAAATGGTCGATCGTCCTATTCAATATAACCCAAAAGGAATGTGTAGGCTAATATGTTTCTACATGTTAATTTTATTTGATCCTTTGGGTTAAAAAAAAAAAAAAAAAAAAAAAAAAAAAAAAAGAAAATGTAACGCATGTGAACGTGTGGAAATTATTCTGACAATTACTCAGTTGATCAAACTACACTGGAACTATTGATTGAAAAAAACTAAAATATACAAAATTCTCCTTAACTTTGAGGCAGTTGCACAAAACCCTATTCACCTTTAAAAGTTCAAAATTAACCTTCCTAACTTTTTTTTGTTTACCAAAAACTCCCTTGTTGTTAATTTTTAGTTATCTTACTAGCATAAGTGGTCATGTTATATTAAGAAATCTTTGTAATTAAAACAAAATAGATAGGAGATTATTCATTAGTATATTTTAAATAGATAAATTGAAATATAACAACAAATAGGAATTATAATATAGTGAACATGTCAACTTTGGTTGAATTTAGAAACCAAATATATCAATGCTCACATATTGATATCAATGCCAAATCTAAGGAATATAATTAATAATAATAATAATAATAATAATAAGTGACGAATCTATAAGAATTTATTATAATGAAATGATCAATACCGAATAAGGCCCAGGTCATTGTGATAGTGTTATGGACCCTCCAAGTTTAATAAAAAATAAATATTAAATTTGGACCCTCCTAGTTTAATGTAGAGGGTCCAAATTTTGCTGCGGTTGCAGCCGAGGGGAGGATGAGGGAGGCTTCAAAGTAGAAAAGCCAAGTCCTGCTGGAACGGACTAAGATAGTTAAGTACCCAAGGTGCTTGGGATGAGCTAAGTCCTCCTTGATTGTGAATTCAGTAGCTATTTTGAAGACCCAATGTGATATAATAAGCTTTTGAAAAATGGGACGAGGATATGGATATCACAGATTTGGGCTTTGTAGGACTTGCGTTTACTTGGATGAGGGAAGGCATGGAAGCTCATCGGTGGTTTTTTTTTCCCTAACAGCCAATGGATGTAGAAATTCAAAAATGTCACTATTTCTAATTTTCCAAGTTTTAAGTTCGATCACCATCCGATTTGACTCTGTATTGCTCTTAGCATGAGTTGCATGCATGAGGGGAGGGCCGCTTCATTTTATACAGAAGGTGAGGCAAAACTCAAACAATATAATGACAAGTGACCTTTTATATATTAAAACTAACCAATACAAAATGAAATCTAGTATCTACATAAATTTGTATCCACTATTTTTGTTATGAAACAAGAAGTAGGTAGTAATAACATTCATAATTTAATTGGAGGAGAAGGATCATCAACATAAATACAGTTTGATCATATAACAAAAATATAATTATGTGTTATCAATCACTGTCTCTTCACATCTTCATTCATTTTATTTTATTTTTATTTTACTATTTTCTTATATTTTTGTTATCACTTTTACTCTTCTTTATTTAACAGTGTATAAATAAAAATTAAGACTATAAAATTTTCTAGTAAAGTTTGATTATTATTTGACCAGTAGATCATAAACCAGTATAGCTCAATTGGTTTAATGATTTAATGATTAGTCTAGTTTTTGATACATTTTTCTTGTTTGTTTTTTGCCCAATTTATTTTCTATTGATATTTCCTTATGCCTAAAATTAAATCATTGATAATTCTTAACTAATTTTTGAAGTAACACAACACTTATTTCTATCTATTTATAAAATGGAATTTATAATTATTGTCAAGAAATTTATGGCATATTCGAATTCTAAAAAAAAAAAAAGATCTACTTTATGCCGATTGTTCTTTTTTTTTTTTTTTTTGAATATCAAAAGGGGGAACTAGCCCCATATTACAAACAAATCAAAGAGAATGGGAATTCAATCCCCAAGCATGACATCATTCAGCATCACAGCCCCTGAGAAAGTAGGGGCTATGTAAAAAATTTTAGAATCAGTGAAACCATGTTTTGCCAGTGAATCTGCAGCTCCGTTGCCATGTCTTGGAAAATATTTCAACTGAAAATTCCTCTGAGACCTTAGAATGTCTCTAATCTCCATGAACACTATACTGACTCTGCCATGGTTTTAAACTTCACCTTCAAGAGTCTCAACAAGTAACTTTGAATCAGATTCAAAGATGATCCTGGTGTAGCCTATATCGAAAGAATTTGAAGACCTCTCAATAAGGCCCATTGTTCTGTCTCCAATACAGTACAAGAACTAATATTATAAGAGAAACCTACTATACATTCACCCTTCCCATCATGTAGTAATCCACCAAAGACAGATTTGTTATCAACACTTGACATTGCCTCATCAACGTTAAATTTATACCATTGTGGTGGAGGTGGGGACTAGTCCTTAATAACAATATGTTCTTTATCACAGGAATCAAAAGAAAAATCCATCACATCATGTTTCCATGTATTGATAATAATAGAAGTGGGATCCAAAGGTTTTTGGAAATCTGGTCTGAAAATAATTTCATTCCTCGAGTTCTATAACTTCCATAATGTTACTCCCCAAACTAAATTCCAAATAATAAAGAAAGAGGAGCCCAATTTCCTTTTCAGATTCATAGAAAACTAGAATCATGAAGTGATGCAAAGAAGAATTCTAAAAAGGAACCATGGATTAACAAGTTTACACTAGATTAGTGTTTTGCAAAATGGCATTCTCTAGGAATATGAAAAATACCTTCCTACTCTGGCACCAGTCACATTGCGAAGATGATTGTGCCCATTGACTCCTCCATGCATTAGGTGGGAGTTTATTGTGGAAAGCAGCACTCATAAAAAATTTAATCCTTTTTGGCCCTTGCCATTTCCAAATCAGCTTATAAATTGGGCTATACTGAGCATTATTAGTGATTTCAATCATCTCACACACACTCCTTAGTACGAACTTACTTGTGGGGCTTGCATTCCATGCCATTAAAACCTACCCTAGGCACTGGACTGGTGGTAATGTCGCAATCAAATACTGCAAAATAGTGTTATTGACGATCCCCAAAAGCCATGGAAAGTCCAATGTGCCATACTTTACTAGACTCTTCTACGGGTGTTAATGGCATTATTATGCAAAAATCTTTGATTTTCCTCCCTTGTGGAAGCCAAACATCATAAAAAAAAAAAAAATTGACAGAATTACCATTTCTAACCTGCTATCTACTCACAAATGAAATGCCATAAAGGTGAGTCACCTTTATTAGCAACTAAGAGATTTTGTTCATCATGCAACATATATTTTTGCTGCACACCTCAGCCCAAAGACCTTTTGAACTAGAAATAATATTCTGAGCAAGCTTTCTACCACATGCCTCATTGAGGGAGATTAAATTATGGGATTCAAGGCCCCCAAACTATTTTGATTGCTTGATATTGTCCCATTTTATTTTTTTAGAAAATAAAATAAAAATAAAAATACAGGAAAGGAAAAGGCCAAAAAATCCTTCAAGGTCATTAATGTATAGTTTGTTGAACATTCACTACAAAAAAAAGTTAAAAGAATTTTGGTAGTGACTTTTAGTGGTGAGAAAAAAAGTCACCGTCAAAGATTTAATTTTGATGGCAATCATTAGGAGTCACCACTAAAAGTGAACCAATGTCACAACTAAAAATGAATACCAAAAGTAGATTTTTAACAGTGACTTTTAAATGCTACTGCCAAAGGCCACCTTTTAGGGGCGATTTTTAATTGTTGTCGCTAAAAATCAATTTTAGCAACGATGAATTGTCATTGCCAAAAGTATTTACTATACATTTAGTCTTTTAACTTTATACAATATTTTATTTTAGTCCCTTAATATTATAAAATGTCTTTCTAGTCCTTCGGCCCTAGTAATGTTAATTTTATTTCAACAAATTTTTATATTAAACTTTTAAATATTGACAAATATTTTCAAATATTGACATATTAAGTTTAATTCTATAAAATAACATTAATTAACACAAAAAATAATCATTTAAAACTAATGATGTTAGGTTTAAAGGACTAACAAATATTTTATAAAATTAAATGATTAAATTGAAACCTTAGATAAAGTTAGAGAAGTAAAAGTATATTTTAGCCAAAAATAAAAAAAATTAAAAATAATTCATGTAATTACTTTTGGCAGCGACAATCCATCGTCCCCAAAAGTATTTTCATAAAAAAATTAAAATAATTTATAAAATTACTTTTTAGTGGCGATAAATTGTTGCTGGAAAAAGTATTTTCATAAAAAATAATAAAAAATTAAAAATAATTTATGTAATCACTTCTAGTGGTGACAAATAGTCTTCTCCAAAAGTATTTTTGTAAAAAATAATAAAAAATAAAAATTATTTATGTAATTACTTTTGGCAGCGCCAAACGCAGTTGCCAAAAATATTTTCTTAAAAAAATAATTAAAAATGCTAAAATAATTACTGTAATTACTTTTTAATGGTGACAGTGCAATTACTTTTATCGGCAACATTTTGTCGCCGCCAAAAGTATTTTTTATAAAAAAATAATCAAAAACTAAAAATTATTTATGTAATTATTTTTTAGTATTTTCATAAAAAATTAAAAATTAAAATAATTTATGTAATTACTTTTAGCGGTGACAAACTATCGCCACCAAAAGTATTTTCATAAAAAAATTAAGAAATTAAAAATAATTTAGGTAATTACGTTTCATGGCCATAGTTTGTCACAACCAAAAGTATTTTCATAAAAAGAATATTTAAACAATTGAATTTTTTTATAAAAATTAATTTATATAATTACTTTTGGCAGCAAAATTTGTTGATACTAAAGGTATTTATATATAGAATTAGAAATAAATAATATTGAAATGTTAAAGTTATATATAAATACTTACTTACTTACATACATATACATAAATAGCATTAGAATGTAAAAAGTTTTATAGATATTGTAAGATGTAAATAGCATTGCAGGCTACTTGACACATAGCGCACTTGATACTTGGCTTGGTATACACATGGTGTCTAATCTGTTTGTTAAGCTCTACTTTTCACTGCCACATGATTATTTAAAATAAGATGCTTCATATTTAAAGTTATTTAAGATAAGCAACAAATAAATTAGGTGGAGAATAATTGACAGTTTTTTAAATTATGGATGAAATTATGTATAAACTTATTAAAGTTTATTTATTTTAAATTGTAAAGTTATTGGGAATTATTCTCAATTATCTTTAGATTGGCTATGTTAAAAAGACTTCAATAAAAGTCTAAACTAATTTAGATCGATCAAAGACAATATTTCTTCTATTTTAATTATGAAATATTCACTTAAGTTTTTAATGTGAATTTTTTTTCTCTTTAGCATCTACTTTTAGTTTATTACATATCCACCCATTTCCTATCTTAAATATAATAAAAAAAATTGTTCAAAATGACTATTAATGAAATTTATATGATTAAAATAATTTTTTTATTAAAATATTTTTTAAGATAATTGAAAAGTTTTAAATAAAATTTATTTTAAATAAAAGAAGGGGAGGTATTTAACTTGGAGAAGATAAAAGTTTAATAATTTATTTATTAACTTTTGAGAAATTATAGAAAAAGGTAAAAGATATTTAATATAAAGTAATATAATACATACTTATAAATAAATTATATAATTAATTATTTTTATTTAAAAATAAAATAAAATTTAAAAATTGGTGAAAATGTTTATAAGAAAATTATTTAATACTTAAAAATAATTTCATTTTATGTTCATTTTCCTAACAAAAATAATTTTATTAAAAAATAGTATATATATACTCAGAAATTATTTTAACATATTAATAAATGAAAACAAAATAAAATATTTATGTATATATTTTTAATAATATATTATTTGATATATGTATGTAGTTAAATAATATATATTTAATTTTGTATATAATAACTGTAAGTGCATTTTAATTGAACTGGTAAAAAAAAAAAGTACTTAAGGCTTGAAGGTGCAGGTCAATAGCTCAAATTCTAACTTGGGCATATTTTACCATGAATATGTAATGTGACATGTGGTGGTGACGTGGCGTGACATGGCACAAGTTGTCAAGTGATGTAGCATGATGTGGTGCACACATGGCAAACCAAAAACTATTAGTGATAAGATTTTTGGTGGTGATCCTTTAGCGGCGAAAAATCGCCACTAAAAATCTTTAGCGACCAAAAGTTTTTTTTTGCAGTGATTTAAACAAGGTACATAACACAAAGTTACTAGACTAACTACTTTGAAAGGCCTGGACCATTGAGCTATAGCATAAATATAAAATATGTTCACAATTTTATAATTTATCATTCAATTTGCTTTTAAAAAATAAAATTAAAAGAAAAGAAAAGTCCTATATATGTTAAAAAATGGGAGTTTTTGGCAATGATGAGATTGATTACAACCTTCAGGCTAGGGCTGAGGGTACTAATACTCAAGGGAGAAAGAAAGAAAAAGTTTTTGGAAAATGTGATAAAAACACAATGAATTATAGAGGCATAGGATAAAACAAACATTACAAAAACGTTTGGCAATGATAAATATAACAATAATTGTTTTAATAAAGAAATAATTATTTGATAATTAGTTAAAAATATAAAAGAATCAAAATAGAAGCGAAAACTTCTGTAAACACCGATCAAGATACCTCGCTGGATCAAGTGAAAATTGTAGGAATTATCTAGCTAGACACATTCTTGTAATTGTATTTGTGATTCCTATACTAACATTACATTTTTCTATCTTATTAATTTATCCCTAAACTTTCTTTCATTCCAATTAATTTGTGTATATTTGTATTATTGAAAGTAATTTTAGGTGAACTTAAATTGTCTTAATATATATTAAATACTTACCCTAGAAAATGATTTTAATTAAAAGTAACATTGTTTAAAGCTAAAAAAAATATAAAAATGTATTAAAAAAATCTCGACTTGGACGTTCAAGATCTCTTCTAAGTTCAAGAAGTAGCTGAGATGCATTACAGCACAGACATCCCTCTATTGCCTAACACTTTATTTTTCTTCATTTTTCATATTCTTTCTCGTATTTAGTTCTTATCCTTCCATACTCATTGATTAAGACAAGTTGAATTATTAGATTGTGGTTAAAGAACCTGCTTTTGGTACTTTCTTGCTATTTGTCTTGTTAATTTCTTCGTCAATTTATTGGAAACAGCAATGTGAAGTGTATTTCTGTTCTTCCACGGAACCTGAGTGAATATTTTTTTACAAAATCATGGATTTGCTTGATTTTTATTTATGCTTTTCAATTATACTTTCCAGTTATGGTTAATCTTAATAAATTATACCATATAACATAATCACTTATATTGAATTAATCATATTAATCAATTTATTTATAACCAATTTTTCATGAGGACATCCAAATGAACCCGATGTCATTATTGTGTTGTCTTTTCACGTGGATCTTTGTTTTCTTGTGTAGTCTTTTAGGACAATTGGCCACAAGAACAAAAAATTTAAATATTTGGGCATAAGTACAAATACTTAAATAAAGTTTGCAAGGGACTTTGATTCTTGAGGGATAATATTTTTTCAGTAAAAATATCAAAATACCGTTCCTTTATTTGCATTCATATCCAGAATATAGATTATTGAAGAATTATAGATGACTTCAACATGGTTCCCTGTAAGTTTTATTTCTTCATTTAGAACTTGTGTCCAAATATTTGGGCTTTTTGGTCATTGTGGCCAATTTTCTCTGGTTTTTTTTTTTTTTTGGGCTTCTGCACTTCAAAACTTTTTTCAATTTTATAATAGCATTAATGTTACCACTATGATTGATTAAATTTAAAACTTGCTGAAATTCAGTGTTGAAAGTTAACGAAACGTGTTTTTTTAAAATGTAAATACTTTTATTTTTTATTCAATCAATGATAACTTCCCATTATTATTCAATAGTCTGTAGTTTAATTATTAATTTATTTTACTTGTATGATTCATTCATCAAGTTTTATGCATGGTCAAGAAAGTTAAACTAAAGTTGAGTATTTTTTTATTTTAGAAATAATAAATATTTTACAAATAAAGAGATAAGATAACTTTTACTCTCCAAAACCTTCTCTTTGTTAACAATTGAGTCTTTAAATTTTGATTGTATACAAATCAGTCATCATAGTTTATTGTGTTAAAGAATTATAGATTGAGTTATGCTGAATCAAAAAACTATGAGAACTGAGTTATTATGAGTCGATTGACTATATTTTGTCTGTTTAGAATAATTATTAAAAATCTAATATTGATTGTATAGCATAGCATTAAGCTACTTTTCAATGTTAGGCAGCATCTAGAATAAGTCACCTGTTTTTCAAGCTCTGCTTCTTCATGTCTTTCCAATATAACCTCATTTTCTTCTTGTAACATATCAAGTTATAATATCAACAAATCAGGTTCAGTATCAATCATTTAAAGATTGTAATACAAAATCCACCAAAAATATAGTTTAAGAGCTCGATTTTCCTATATAAGACTCATCAAATTTAATTGTGGACACAAAGTTATTGCATGTATAATGTACTTCAACACAGTGCAAAAACTTCACGCATTGTTTTGCATCAAATTTGAACCGTCGATGAAATCACAAGATTTCCTCTTCAGACAGCGAGACATGCTAGAGCTACCATGAATCATGACACGTGTTCTTTAAGTCGGTGCAGAGGTTTTTGATCTTGAACCAAAGAATCCATAGACCTGAACCTGAAGCATTTGAAGTTGACGAAGATTTGAAAGTAGAAATGAAAATCATTCGCCCAGTTGGACCCCTTAGTCCTCCAATCAGAAATCTCACAAACCAAAAGCAACCAATAGAAAACCACCTTAATCGATACTTCATGCGGATGTCTAAAAAACTAGGATCTTGCAAAAGAGAGAGATAAAGAAGACGCAGATCGACGACACTGCTGATGAACATGGCCAACTTCACGACAGTTAAAACAAATCATGTTGTTTAGTAAATAGTAAAATCATATTCATTCCCATCTGCAAAGGTGAGAACTCCTTGCAATTTTATTTGTTGAGAAATGTGTAAAAAAAACACGGATCCGCAATCCAAAAGAATTCATAATACTGGATTCATTAAAAGATAAGAAAGTCCCCTAGGTGTTGGCAATCAAGGTAGCAAAAGATTCTGTATAAAACTCTGTTGGCAAACCATGTAAATTAATCCATATAGGAACCTGTGAGAAAGAAACATCTTGAAGATGAAGAAATGGCTCCCATCCAGGTTTGAACATGGAGGGGGCAATTGCTCCTACTAGAATAACAAAAGTTTCCCTTAGTTTTCAGTTAAAATTACAATTTTTCCAAAAAAATTATCAAGTATGCATATCTAAAGGTACTGTTTACTCTTATATTTTTTATAAAAATAAATTTATGATACAAAAAAAATTAATATATTATTTTAAACTTTTTACTAATTTATCTATATATTACTTTAATTAATATTTAGATTTATATTTTCTTCAAAAGTATTAATATTTGTGTTTAGTTTAAATATTGCCCCCTGATGAATTTTTCTGTGCCCATCACTGGCACTGCTTCGATCTTTGTAAAATTACCAAACTTCCATTGAAAACCCATGGACCACCATTCCGCCTGAAGATTAAATCAAACAAACATCTGAAGAATAATGAGAAACAGTTATGAGAAGACTGGATGACTTGAACTTTGTCTCTTAGATCCCAAAACCTGCTTGGGATGTAAGCCTGAAATTTTGAAGGACGAAATCTCCTAGAGTCATGAACTTTAGCGAAGAGATAATGAGTAAGACATCAATAATCTTGATCCATGAATCTATATGTAATAACCCTAGCAAAGATATATATATATATAATGTAATAAATAAATATATAAGTTTGTGTTTTAATAATAATTATACTAATTCTTGGGATATATATATGTCAAGAAGGAAAGTTGTTGTAGTGGCAATTGAGCAAACATTCTCCCCATACGTCTAAGGTTCGAATATGGCTGAGGCAAAAAGGAGGAGATTTTTTTTATTTTCTTGCTTTCAGAAATTACCAAACTACCCTTATCCTTATCAAATCTTTTAAACTCTTCCTTCTTTTTTTGGATAATTCTAGAGTGGAAAGATTAGTCTAAGCTTGAGAAAATTATAACCATAAAGTGTTCGAAAGAGTGTCTAGTAGGAGAAGTATGAATATGGAATATATTGAATTATGAATGAACTTGTACACTTCAAAGAAATTGTAACCATGAAATTTTATGTCTGTATAGGACACGTGGAAGAAGAGAATCCTGATAGAAACTGAAAAAAGAATATTTTGGAGATTTGAAATTGCAATAAGTAAGTGAATAGAATTCCCTTTAATTTATTTTATTGTCATAGACTTTTATTAAAATAGTTTACTCTTATGAATTACATTAGTTTCGGAAATTATGGAACATTGATGAAGGATAATTTGATGATGATATGTGCATTTATTTTCTAAATAAATATATTTTGAAGAGTTATGAAATTATTTTGTTTATTAAACTCTGGAAATGTCTGGCTATTCAATTAACGCAATCTTGAATAGTTTTTATGACATATTAGTTTTGACTAGTATTAGATTGGAATTTGAAATGATTCATGCGAGTCAGATATTGAAAATATAAATTGTATTTCAGAAATAATTATTTTCTCACATCTTTGAAATGTGATTTTAGAGGACTCTAACAGAACACTGCTACTAACAACAATTTTGTTAGCCCATAGCGCACTGTGATTAAAAACTAGCGAATTTGTTTGGTGGGCTTTATTCTCACATTTGATATTCATGAGATTTGTACCTGCGTTTAATTTCGTGGCCTAAGCCGCGTTTAGTTATTATTACCCTCGTGGACTATGTGACCATGTTTGTTTTCATAGCTTCGATTGCGTTTGGTTAGTTACCCTTGTGGACTGTGTGTCTACATTTGTTTTCGTGGCATAAGCTACGTTTTGTTATTTAGCCTTGTGGACTGTGTGTCCACGTTTGTTATCTATTTTGTTGAGTTCTCAAAATTTTAAATGTTGACTAATATGTGTTTTTGAAGTTTCCATGGTTTTGGTTAACAATTATATCACTTTGATTTGTTTATGAATAAATTATTTTCTTTAAGCACGATAAAATAAACTACTTTCAATTTATTCTCATTTTATGGTTATGATCATGATTTACAGAATTATAAGTTTATTATGATGAATTATCATTTTTTACTAGTTTACATGATTATTTGAGTTTATTATTTTGATTATTTTAAATTTTTCTCCAGGAATGATATTTACTAGAAAAATTTATTTTGGTCTCAGATTTACTAGCTGACGTTGATCCCATCGACCTCTGAAAGGGCAATACAGCTATATAGGGTGGAATTTTTTGTTTGGTACTGTTATTTTGATGTCAATATTTAAACCTTATATATTTTGATTGTTGATAGATTTTATTTTGATTTGTATACTGGTTGCTAGATGGAAGGAGCTACGCTCCTAATTTACACTATAATCTGTAAAAAAAATTTGTTGTAGAATTTTCGGGAGATCCTATTTATAGGGAAGGTTCTGCCAAAATTTTTACAAAAATATTAAAATTTTCTTATGACAATTCATATCGAGCTATTAGAATTTTCATATAATCTGATTGATTCTTTAAAAAAAATTGGATTGCATTTTCATTTTGAGGCTTACGGGAAGGTGTGAAATGATTCATGCCTGTGCTGGTCACCTTTTATTTTCGGGGTGTGACACTATAACCCTTAAATGAATCCATGAAGACGCGTAGGAAAGCCCAAAAAGAAGAAAGGAAAGGTCAGTGAAGGAGGATGAAAGAGACCACAAGACAACCAAGGAGGGCAAGACAAGAAAGAAAATGAGGAAAGCCTCATAAGTTAGAGAGAAAAAACTCTTTCCCCAGACCTATTTTCTCAAATGATAAAGGCTGGATTCTATCTCAATTGGTAAGAGTGTATATCTAATATTAATTCTTAACTAAAATATGATAAATATTTAAATGTTTTATTCTAATGATTGTACCTGTGATTACCATATTGAAATTATGTTTTTCTATCTCACTAATTTTTTTTTTCCAATGCCTTTTCTATCCCAATTAGTTTGTCTATGTTTATATTATTGAAAACAACTTTAGGTTCACTTACATTATCTTGATCTATATTAAAGATTTACCCTGAACAAAGACTTCAATTAAAATCAAGTTTGTTTAAAGATGAAAAATACAAAAATAATGAATTTAAAAACAATTTAGACTTGGATATTCAAAATCTCTTTTAAGGAAAATCTTATGTGACATAACATTTGATAATATACAAGCCTGTCATTCCCGTTATTCATATACAAACTAGAATAGTTATAGCTGCGACTAGTAAAAATGGAGGAAGGGAAAATAAACTTGAGGACCTTGTAGTTTCAATGAAAAATAAACTCCTAATGGCGGCACAGCTTCAGCGAGAAGAGGAGAGAAGGCTGATGGGAGGAGAGAAGTCTTACTGTGAGAAGAAAAATCTGACAGTGTAGAGAAGAGGAGCACACTGTCAGTGGCGCGGGGGGGGGGGGACGCAGATGCTCTGTTTTCTTTTCAAACAAAAAAAAAATCTGATCTAAAGAAAAAATGGAAAAATTACAAGAAAGAGTGTAAGGAAAATTACAAAAAAGGGCACAAAATTTTCTCATTATTTAAAACAAAATAAAACCAAACTTTTGCTCTGTGGAATTCAAACTCTGGACTTTCAAGAAAATTTACTAGCATAATTTTCAATAAATTACTACTTTTCACTAACTATAAAACTAATTTAAATAAAATATTAATTACAAGATTTTTGTTTTTTAGGGTCATTATACCTACTATCCATTCACCCTTTGCATCACCTAATAAACCACCATAGATAGCTTTGTTATCAACACCTGACATTGGCCCATCAACATTACATTTATACCATTGTGCTGGAGGTGCGGACCAGCTTTTGATGACACTATGTTCTTCATCACAAGAATCAAAAGCAGAATCCATCACAAGATGTTTCCGTGCATTAATAATAATAGAAGTGGGATTGGTTTTTGGAAGTTTAGTTTGAAAATGAATTCGTTCCTCCAATTCCATAACTCCCATAATGTTACTCCCCAAACTAAATCCCAAGTAGCAAAGAAATAGGAGCACAATTTTCTTTTCAGATTCAAAGAAAACCATTCATGAAGTGATGTGGAGAAGAATTCCAAAACGGTAATGTAGATGAACAAGTTAACACTAGATTTGTTTTGCAAAATGGCAGTCTCCAAGAATATGAAAAATATCTTCATTCCCATTTTGTGCTCATTGACTCCGCCATACACTAGTTGATGGAAAGAAATCCACATAAAAAATCTAATCGTTTCCACCCCTCACCATTCCCAAATTAGCTTATAAATTGGGCTATATTGGGCATTATCAATGTTTTCAATCATCTCATACGCACTCCTTAATGTGAACTTACTTGCCCATGGGGCTTGAATTCCATGCCATTAAATCCTCCCCTAGGAATTGGGCTAGTGGCAATGTCGCAATCAAATGCTGCAAAACCATGTTATTGATGACCCCCACAAGCCATGGAAAGTTCCATGTGCCATACTTCACCCACTCTACTACTTTAGGTGTTGATGGCATTGCGCAAAAATCTTTAATTTTCCTCCCTTGTAGAAGCCAAATATCATCAAAAAAGTTGACAGAATTACCATTTCTAATATGCCATCTGGTTCGCCTTTCCACAATCTCCCTCTGCTCACAAATGAAATGCCATAGAGGCGAGTCACCTTTATTAACTATTAGGAGATTTTGTTCATTGTGTAACATATTTTTGCTACAACACCTCATCCCAAAGACCTTTTGAACAAGAAATAAGATTCCAAGCAAGCTTTGTACCGCAGGCCTTGTTGAGGGAGATTAAATTACAGAATCCTTGATACAGTCCCATTTGACAGGATGATATTGTCTCCTGCCATAATTGCTTCGCCAGATAAAATCTCTTTGTAATTTTTCTGCTGCACTACACATGCTAAGAGATAATTTAGCAACCTGCATTGGACAAATATATAATGGTTAAAATTGATTTTGCAAGAGTTTCTCTCCCTTTGTTGATAGGCGATTAGCGTTTCATTAGCCAACTTGGATTTCACTCTTTATATTATGGGGAGAATTACACTAAAATCTCATACAAGAAAATTAATTACTACAAGGTCCATTAACAACTGAACTAAAGAGATTGACGACACATTACTATAAGATCCAGTAACAACTGAACTAAGGAGATTGACAGTCAATATCCTTAGTCTTAGTTCAATTGTCATTGGGCCTTGTAGTAATGTGTCATCAATCTCCTTAGTTCAATTGTCAATGGACCTTGTAGTAATTAATTTCTTTGGATGAAATTTCAGTGTAATTCTCCCTATATTATATACTTAAACCTCTGTTGGTTTTCTTGGGTTGGAAATAGGAAACCGCAGATATTTTCCAATTGGCCAACTTGGATTCCACTCTCTTTCTATTACATTGTGCCAATTGTTGAATGCTTACACTAGGGAGGGATATACGTAGCCATTGTACTAACCACTCTAATAATGGGCCTTGACTATTGAATTATAGCACATGTATGTTGACCATTTATAATTCATCATTTGCTTTAGAAAATAAAATAAAAAAAAGGGAAAGGAAAAGGCCAAAAGGTGACTGTTTCTTTTTTAAAAAAAAAATTGGCAATGATGAGATGAATTGCAACCATGAGGGTCATCAACGTACAATCTGTTGAACCTTTAAACAAAGTATATAACATAGGACTACTGGACTAGCCGCCTTGAAAGGCATACACCATTGGGCTATAGCACAAATATAAAATATATCAACTATTATAATTCATCATCTGCTTTTAAAAAATAAAATAAAAAGAAAAGAAAAGTCCTATATAATGTTAAAAAAATGACCGTTTTTGGTGATGATGAGATTAATTACAACCTTCATAGTAGAGTTTATGGTACTAATACCCAAGGGAGAAAGAAAAAGTTTTTGGAAAATTTGATAAAAACCACAATGAACTACAGAAGCAAATGATAAAACAAACATTACAGAAACGTTTGGCAACGATAAATATAACAATAATTGTTTTATTAAATAAATAAGTATTTGATAATTAGTTTAAAATATAAAAGAATCAAAATAAAAGCAAAAACTTCCGTAAACACCAACCAAGATACGTTGCTGGACGAAGTGAAAATTGTAGGAATTAGCTAGGCACATTCTTATAATTGCACTTGCGATTCCTATACTGAAATTAAATTTTTCTATCTTATTAATTTTTCCCAAAGCTTCTCTTTAGTTCCAATTAATTTGTGTATATTTATATTATTGAAAGTAATTTTAGGTGCACTGACATTGTCTTAATTTATATTAAAGACTTACCCTAGAAAATGACTTCAATTAAAAGTAACATTGTTTAAAACTAAGAAAATATAAAAAATAATGAATTCCAAAAGTCTATACGTAAACATTCAAGATCTCTTTTCAAGAAGAAGTAGCTGAGATCCATTACAACATGCACATCCGTCTGCAACCTATAACTTCATTTCTCGTATTCTCTTTCATATTTAGTTCTTATCCTTCCATACTCATTGATGTTAGACGTAGGTTGAGGGAAAAGCAAGTTGAATTATTGGAATGTGGTTGAAGAACCTGCTTTTTGTTACTTTCTTCATCTTCCTCTTCCATATTAGTCTCATTGTCCATTTATTGGAAACCGCAATGTGAGGTGTATTTGTCTTTTTTCCACTAACTCTGGGTGAATGTTGTCATTGTGTTGATTATTTCGCTTGTGTGTCTTTGTTCTCCTTTGTAGTCTTTTGAGAAAACTGGGTATAAGGACTCAAAAAGCTTAAATAATTGTGTTAGATATTTCATTACATATATTTTATATATTATATTATATTATATTGATAGAAATTTTTTTAAATCTAATATTCCAATTTAAGATACCATTGAGTTATAAGATATCATTAATAATACCTTTCCTTTTTTCTACACTCATACCAAGTATAGATTATTAAAGATTCCTAAATGGCTTCAACAGATCAGTGCAGGAAAATTTAAGATTTTTCTTTTTGTTTTGTCTAAAAATATATTGTTGATCAAAGACCATGGTCCTTTGCAAGTTTTATACCTATATTTGGAACTTATGTCCAAATATTTGGACCTTTTGGTCCTTGTGGCATATTTTTATAGTCTTTTCTTTTTGGGCTTATGTAACATCCATAATTTCTAACCCTGCATTAATTACTAATTGCAGAATGAATTTGTAGTTTCATATGAGATTGGTGCCTTGGATAGTAGAATATTGTATTGACTCATTGGAATATTATATGAATAGATATGATTGAAAGAATGAGGTCTTGATGTAGAGCATGTGAGCATAGTGAGGATTTTTTTTTCAGTATGCCACAAGCTACTGCGGCTCATGGTGCATAAACTTGTTTAAGTAGAGCATGTCTAAGCGTGAAAACAGAAGGGAGATCAAGTGAAGAGAGGTCAGACGTGGAGAGAAAAGTTGTAATGACCCTAAATTTTAAATTAAATTAAATTAATTTTGTCTCCCAATTAATATTTTATTTAAATTAATTTTATAGCAAGTGGAGGGTGGTGGTTTACTAGAACTTATGTTAGTAACTTTCTTAAAGATCTAAATTTTGAATTTTACTAAGGAAAACAAAAACTTGATTTCATTTTTAATTATGGAAAAATTTTGTCTCATTCATTGTAATATTTTCTTGTGCCATTTCTTGTAATTTTTCCCATGGGTTTTTATTCAAATTTCACTTCTTCTTCTTTGTCGGTCAGACTCGCGAAACAAAGAATTTATTCATCTCATTTCTTTCCTTCTGTTCACCGACATAGACCCCTCTAATTCTTCACCACCATTGCCCTCTTCTAGCTCTTCATTGTCGGCCTACTCCTCTGGTTCTTCTCATCAATTTCAGTTTCTCACTGTCAGTTTGCGTCTATCCTCACTGCTGCGTCTCTGCTATTAGGAGAGTTGAGGTTACTGTTCTCTGCTCCAATTTGTTCTAGGTTCACAGCAGCAGTGTATTCACGTTCAGTTTGTAGTCGTCACCAGCAGAAACGCGAACGACAAGGTATGAATTGCTCGAGTCGTGAAGGACACTATCTTTAAGAACTATTCCGGCACACCCTCCAACGTCCGGCAGTTCCCCAAGATTAAACGAGCACCTCCTCGGCGGAACGAGGGGACAGAACAACAGAGACTAAAATGCAAGCACAGACGAACTAACAGAGGGAGGAGAGAACCCCGAAAACTCAAGAGGCTTTGGTGTACCGCTCTGTCTGTACCCATGGCTATATATAGCCTGAAGGTGGACATGAACGTTGGGGGGGTTACCACCGGATTAAAGGCTCGGTTACACTGTCATAAAAATCGTTTGAAAGCTTGTCTGGAAATGCTTGTTTGGAAACATTGGGGTTACACAAACGTAAAATGCATTTAACCTCCTGTCTGGAAACATTGGGAAGACAGAAAATTAATTTGTTTAATGATCAAAAATGTTCTTGGTTTGATTTCAAACTCCAGATAGCCAAATTTGAGTTTCTCTAGCAAGCCAAAATAATTATTTATTTTGTAAAAATAATCCGGTAAAAGGAACCCACTACCTCTTGAACTCACGCGCAGGGGGGCGAATCAGCTAATTTCAACTGCGATTGCCTTGAGTTGGCCTGTCTCATGTGCGCAAGGCTACTTCTCTTCTAAGCCCATTTTACTAGCCCACTTCATTCCTTAGTATATATATACTAGGAGAGTCTTTCTTTTAATCAATGTGGGACTTTGACACATATACACTTTTGACACACATAGAACAATCCCCCACATGTGTCAAAAAGATCTATGTTCGTCTGAGTTATTCACATGGAAGATAATCACTTTGAATTTGGTATCTGTCGACTTGAACTAAACCTAGACTAATAAAACTTAGCACACAGAAAAGTCAGTGTAACTTTATTATTGAATTAACAGATCTTGAGCATGTGCTAGAGGTCTTATTAATCAGATTATACCCCCACAGTCTCTGCTGTTAATGACGGTTTTGCACGTTATCGGCCATGCGCACGCCTGGTTTTAACAAATGCTCTAGAGATTTCGCCACGATCTCATAGGAGCAGCCCCACTCCACATTTGTATAGGTGTTTTCATCAAGTGTATCTGTAATGAATACACCATCCATAAGGACTATGAAAACATTAAGAGCTTTCACTCAGCCTCCGTTCAATACATTCTAGCACTTTCTTAAGCCATAAGAAGGGACAAAATTTAGTACTAGCAGAACTGACAAGTGACTTGTTCTTACCCATTGAACCTTCTTCATGAGATCTCCAATCATAAAGGTTGGGTTGCCATCACCGTTAATTTCAAACAGGCTTAAGTCCCATTCCCCTTGACGTTTCAATAATAAATTTCTTCCCTAGGGGTTTAGTTAGCGGATTTGCCAGATTTAACTCTAATTTCACATAATCGATTAAGATGACCCCATTTTTTAGCAGCTGCCTTATAATATTATGTCTCAATTAAATATGTCTACTTTTGCCATTAAAGGTCTTATTTTTAGCCGTTGCTATTGCAGACTGGCTATCACAATGTAAAGACACTGATGGTGTGGGTTTTTCACCTATTTGAATACTTGCTAAGAAGTTTTTCAACCACTCAGCCTCAGTCCCAGCCAACTCCATGGCAATAAACTCAGAATCCCTTGAGGATTTTGTGTTGATCGTCTATTTTGCAGACTTCCAGGTTATTGCACCACCACCAAGAGTAAATATATAACCACTAGTGGATTTTGTCTCTTCTGAATCTGAAATCCAGTTAGCATCACTGTATCCTTCCAATACAGTAGGAAATCCACTATACAATATGCCATAATTCATGGTACCTCTCAAATATCTTAAGACTCTCACCAGAGCCTCCCAGTATTTACTACCTGGACAGTGAGTATATCTACTCAATCTGCCTACAGCATAAGCTATATCAGGCCTAGTAAAGTTCATCAAATGCAACAGACTTCCAATAATCTATGCATACTCAGGTTGAGCAACTAGGTCACCCTTGTGCTTTTTTAATTGCACACTCGAATCATAAGGAGTACTCAGAGGAGCATCTTCAAGATGTCCAAACTTTCTAAGAATTTTCTCAATATAATGTTCTTGGGAAAGCAAGATTCCATTTTCATTCCTTATGATTTTTACACCCAAGATTACCTTGGCTTCACCCATATCTTTCATATCAAAATTTAAAGAAAGAAAATTTTTTGTTTCATTAACAACACACATACTAGAGCCAAAAATCAGTATATCATCCACATACAAGCATATAATCACACATTCATTATTCACAAACTTTGTATAAACACATCTTTCTACTTCAACAGTAGAAAATCCACCAGTTATTAAAACTTGATCAAGTTTCTCATGCCATTGCTTAGGCGCTTGTTTTAAGCCATACAAAGACTTCACAAGTTTACAAACTTTATTTTCTTGCCCAGGAATCACACATCCCTTAGGCTGTACCATGTAAATTTTTTCTTCCAAATCACCATTTAAAAAAAGCAGTTTTAACATCCATTTGGTGAACAAAAAGTTTGTAAATTGAAGCCAAAGCAATAAGAACTCTTATAGAAGAGATTCTAGTCACAGGAGAAAATGTGTCAAAATAATCTATATTTTCTTTTTAAGTAAAACCCTTGGCCACAAGCCTTGCTTTATACTTATCAATTGAACCGTCTGAAAAATATTTTTTCTTAAAAATCCATTTATACCCAATAGCCTTAGCTCCTTGGGGCAAATCTGATAAAACCCAAGTTTTATTTTTCCTTAAAGAATCAATTTCAATTTCAATTTCAATTGCTTCTTTCCAAAATTTGGCATCAGGAGAAAAAATAGCTTCATAAAAATTTAACGGTTCATCTTGTACTAGATAAGTGTAAAAATCATCTCCAAAACTTATTTCTTTCCTTTGCCTTTTACTTCTCCTTAAAACCAAATCCTCATTTAAATTTTGTTCAAACTCTGAATTCTCAACAGGTTTAGAAACATGCTTAATTTTCAAGGGAAAAATATGTTCAAAAAATTCAGCATCCTTAGTCTCTATAATTGTGTTTTGGTCTAAAACATCACTTTTTAAAACTAAAAAACGATACGCTGCACTTTGTTCAGCATACCAATAAACATACAATGAGAAGTTTTAGAGCCAATTTTCCTCTTTTTAGGATCAAGCAATAAAACTTTTGCAAGACACCCCCACACTTTTAAATACTTTAAGTTTGGGGTAAACCCTTTCCATGACTCATAAGGTGTTTTCTTTGTTTTCTTATGAGGTATCCTATTTTGTAAAAAACATGCAGACAAAATAGCTTCTCCCCACAAGTTATCAGGGGCAGAAGAACTCATAAGCAAAGCATTCATCATTTCTTTTAATGTTCTATTTTTCCTTTCTGCAATACCATTAGACTCGGGAGAATAAGGTGTTATCTCATGTATAATTCCTTCTCTTTCACAAAAATCATTTAACAAAACATATTCTCCTCCTCTATCCAATCTAACCCTTTTAATTCATTTGTTTAACTGATTCTCAACCTCTGCTTTATATAAAAGAAATTTTTCAAAAGCCTCACCTTTGTTTCTTAACAAGTATACTTTAGTATATCTTGAAAAATCATCAATAAAAGTGATATAATATTTTTTACCACCTCTAGTCATAGTTTGTTTTAAGTCACCTAAATCTGTGTGAATTAAATATAGTAATTCAGATTCTCTTTGACTAGAAAAATGAGGTTTTTTACTTTGTTTAGTTTCTGCACATACTTCACATTTTCCAAAATCATTGTTTTTAATTTCAAAAAGTAGTCCAAGTTGTCGTATCCTATTTATATAACCTTTACTAGCATGACATAGTCTAGCATGCCACAGATCAAAAGAATCAACCATATAAACAGGCATATACTCAAAAGATTCAGTCTTATTCATTTCATCAACATTCAAAACAAACAGTCCTTGATTACAATACCCTTTGCCTACAAACACGTTATTTTTTTTCATTACAATCTTGTTAGATTCAAATGACACTTTAACCCTAGCTTTCCCTAAAAGAGCAACTGACACTAAGTTTGCTCTAACTTCAGGCACATGCAGAACATCATTCAAAGCCAAAGTCTTTCCTGATGCGAGCTTTAAGACCACTTTTCCTTTTCCTTGAACTTTGGCAGTTCGGGAATCAGCAAGATAAATATGGTCTTCCCTTTCCTTCACAGGATTATAGGTGGTAAGCATCTCTTGGCTCGCACATATGTGCCTGGTAGCCCCGGAGTATACCACCCATTTCTTCATATCAGAAATCAAGAGAGCTTGTGACACCACTGTAGCAATGATGTCATCATCACTGTTACCATCTCATTGTACCAAATTTACATTTGGCTTCTGAGGCTTATCACGGTTTGCTCTCTTCCTACATTGTGCTGCATAATGTCCTAGTTTACCACAGACAAAACAGTCTCCTTTCTTTTTGAAAGAGGGGTTAGAAGTATTGGGTTTGTAATTAGATTTTCTATTCTTCTTGTCTTTAGTTTTAGAATCATACCCCTTGTTGTGAGGCTTTGTCTCTACGAAGTTGGCTTTGGATGTCATTTCTCTGGTTCGAGCTGCACGTATTGCCTTGTGGTTGGTGTCTTCAATGATGATGTGAGTGATCAAGTCAGTCAAGGATAGCTGCTTCTGTTTGTGTTTCAGCTGCTGTTTGTAGTCAGACCATGATTCTGGCAGCTTCTCAATCAGTATCCCAGCACCGAACTCGTCTGGAAGGTTGATGTTTTCAGCACAAAGCTCCTCCAGCAGCTTATGATATTCATTGATTTGCTCCTTCACATCCTTGTTCTCGGTCATCTCCCATTTATAGTAGTTGCCCACAATGAACTTTTGTTTGCTGGCATCCTCAGCAGTGTACTTTGTCACTAGGGACTCCTATATCTTACAAGCTTCCTTGTAGACACAATAGACATCGAACAAATCATTAGATAAAGTGCTAATGATAGTGTGTCGGCATACCTTATTTGCATGAGTCCATGCAACTCTCTGGGCTTGATCAACATCAGCAAGAGGCTCGGTTTGAGCAAGAGCAGCAGCCACACCATGCATGTCAAGAATGGTGAAGACTCATTCCTGCCAGCGTTTAAGGTTCCGGCCGTCAAAGACTTCTATCTTCGATATGTCTAGGAACGGCCTCGGCAGGGGGATGGCAACAGCGGTAGGGACTTACTGACCTCCAGCCGGACTACTTGGCACACCTTCGAGAGTGACATTGTCGGCACTGTTGGTCTCCATTGGGTTGAATAGTTCTTAAGACTGTAGTCGTCACCGGCAGAAATGTGAACGGCGAGGTACGAATTGCTAGTATTGTGAAGGACACTATCCTTAAGAACTATTCCGGCACACCCTTCGACGTCCGGCAGTTCCCCAGGATTAAACGAGCACCTCCTTGGCGGAACGAGGGGACAGAACAACAGAGACTAAAATGCAAGCACAGACGAACTGACAGAGGGAGGAGAGAACCTCGAAAACTCAAGAGGCTTTGGTGTACCGCTCTGTCTGCACCCATGGCTATATATAGCCAGAAGGTAGACATGAACGTTAGGGGGTTACCACCGGATTAAAGGCTCGGTTACACTGTCATAAAAATCATTTGAAGGCTTGTCTGGAAATGCTTGTCTGGAAATGTTGGGGCTACACAAACGTAAAATGCATTGAACCTCCTATCTGGAAATATTGGGAAGACAGAAAATTAATTTGTTTAATGATAAAAAATATTCTTGGTTTGATTTCAAACTCCAGACGGCCAAAATTTGAGTTTCTCCAGCAAGCCAAAATAATTATTTATTTTGTAAAAATAATCCGGTAAAAGGAACCCACTACCTCTTGAACTCACGCGCAGGGGGGCGAATCGGCTGATTTCAACTGCGATTGCCCTGAGTTGGCCTATCTCATGTGCGCGAGGCCACTTCTCTTCCAAGCCCATTTTACTAGCCCACTTCATTCCTTAGTATATATACACTAGAAGAGTCTTTCTTTTAATCAATATGGGACTTTGACACACACACACTTTTGACACACATACAACATACAACACAGCTTCCATTTTCTTCCTCAGTTGCTGAACATTGCGGGCTCGTGTATGGTGAGCTGAAGTCATTTTTTTCTTTTTTGAGTTGTTGATTTTTTGCTCATTCTCCTTCTTATTTGAACAGCAAGGACGAATCCTTTCTCCTCCCCTTTGGTGTCATCCGTAAGCTGATGAGTGAATGTTGTCACTGTATTTTAGTTTGTGGTAAGTCAATGGTCCTTTCTTCTTCCTATCCAAGCCGAATGATGCGTCTCTGCTCCTTATTATTGCTGTCATGACTTTTTGAAAAATTGAGGTGGTGTTTTGTTTATCCTGGGCGTTTCTTTATCTTGTTGTTGAGCTAAACTTTGGGTTTAGAATTAAATATTTGATGTCGTTGGAAGCTTGAATACTGGTTTTATAATTTAGTTGATGAAGAATGTCTCAAGGTGTTTATAAAAATGTCTAAGAGAAGAATCTAGATAGTGAATGTTGTTAAATGTCCATGTTTATCTTGAAGGAGCATGTGTAAATGTAATACCTATTGAAAACCTTAAGAATTTTTGTGGTTGATTTTAATTTCTTGCCAAATGTAATTTAAATGGTTAATTAGGATTTTGTTTAAGATGTTTTGTATTCTTAACAATGCTTAAGTAGTGTATGAAAGTTTGATATAAGAATTAAACAATGATATGAAGTGGGAAAGGATGGGAATTGATTATGTAGTGAGGAAATGAAAATGCTCCCAGGATGTTTGTTTGGATGTTTAAGAGAAGGGTAAGGTTGGTTAATTGATATAGTTAAATTTGGGTTTGTAGATAGGAAAGGAGAAATTCATATTTTGGGTTGAAAGTTTGTATTGTTGATGTGAAAGATCTAAGAAATTACATTTGAACATAATATTATTGTCATGCTCATAATCAGAGGGTGACCGGTATGGGATGTGAACCATATCACACATCCCTCAAGCCTTAGATTGAGAAATCTTTTCATTTTAAAACATAATTGAATTTGTATTGAAAATTATAACATGATAAAAAAAATCATTATAATAAAAGTTTCAATATTTTCGTATAAATTTTGACGAAACCTTCCTTGTAAATAGAATCTCCTAAAACTTATACAACACTATTTTACATAAAAATATGGTATCATTCAGGAGCTTAGCTCCTTCCAGCTAGCAAAAAACATCTATCAAAATGTAAACCTAGCTATAAGCTATGTGGAGCACCTAACCTTACTTTTAAAATAACATATGAATTCAAGTATTTACAAAAATAATAATAATAATACTAGGCAAAATGCCGCCTAGACAAGTTATATGCCCTCCAGAGGTTAGCAGTGGGATCTATGACAACTAATGAATTTGAGACCAAAATAAATTTCCAGTGAATAACGTCCCAACAATAAATAATAGAACATAAATAAAATGAAAAGTTTGAAATAGTTATGTAAGTCAAAGAGACAACAATTTTCATAAAAATTTAATAAACTTCATAATAAAATGGCTCTATAAAATTTCAAATAAAATCTTAAATTATTGAACTATCATGGTAAATGATAATATCACTTGATTTCAAGAAAACACATAAATGAAATAAATCTTTTTACATGCAAATTACCAGATAAAAACCAATGAAATATATATCGTCAAATAATTGGATGTATAATTATGGGGACATATCAAAACAATTAACAACAGTGGACACACAGTCCATGAGGATAAATAACCAAATGCGGCTTATGCCACGAAAACAAACGTAGACACATAGTCCACTAAGGTAAATAACCAAACGCAGCTGAAGCCACGAAACAAATGTGGATACACAATCCACGAGGGTAATACTAAGCAAACGCGGCTTGAAGCCACAAAACAAACATGAGTACGATGCTCACAAATAACCATCCCTCTGTTCCACGTGCATTGGCCATCGCATGAGGCTAGCACCTCCTATGAACACCCTGCTAGCTAGGTGTACCATGGCGCGCTAAGGGCTAACAGAACTACCGTTAGCAACCAGTGTTCTGTATAAAGTCCCTTTTTAAAACTATTTTGAAACATGCGAGAAAATCATCACTTTCAACATACAGTTCTCATTCTCAAAATCAAACTCGCATGAATACTTTTCAACATTAAAACTTGCCAGAATAAAATTTCATATCCAATGTTCATGCTCGTATTTGTTGAATAATCAAAATTACCAATGCTAATAAAAAGAAATTTTATTAATCTTGAAAGGATATCTCATAAGGGGTAAAACATTCATATGCTATGATGAATCATTTTTCACCCCCATCTTAAAACTTAAAAATGAAGAAATTTAATTAACAAGATAGCCACTAATCAACATAATTATTATTAAAATAATCAAAGTAACAAAATAAATATTAACAAGAAAAATTAATTGATAAATTAGTTGGGACACTATCCACTTACCTAAAATTTCTCTAGAATTCAAATTTCTCCTCTCAACTTTAATCAAACTTCTTCTCTTCCAAACACCTTATAAATCATATTAAAATTTTATTTAACTCTCAGCCAGTACAATAATTCCATTTCAACAGTCTCACCGATAATCAACTATAATACATTTGAAACTTTAAAACCAAAGCTTTGTTTAAAAGATGTTCTTCATTAGCATTTTGTCAAGATACTAAATACATCCTTTCCAATCTCCTAAAAAAGACTCTAGCATTTAAATATTTTCTCAACAAACTATCGATCCCCAAGCATTCCAGTAAGCACATATTATTAATTTCATAGTCAAATGTTCTTTGCAACTTTCAAGTCAAGTTTATAAATTAATAACATCTAAGCTAACTCTACTTTCTACGAAAATAAATGAAATTTTAAAATCAAGTTCAATTCTTTTAACAAGCATTTTAACAAACCTCTCATAAGCACTAATCTCCAAGTGTCCCATTTAAGCTCTTCTCTTCCACTTTCATTCTAACAATTACTTCAACACCAGCCATTTCAAACACATTACTCTAATCATAATCATTTACACAAGCATCTTGGAAGCACCCAAAAATTCCCATAATGACATTGTATCAATCTATACAATAGTGTTCTATTTAGCCTTGAAACCAACAACCCAACACCATCAAGAAAATGCATTATAACAGCACCATATACCACAACTTATGCATTTAAAATTTTTTCTCATGTCTAAATAAATAAATATAAGGTATTTCTTTCAAGCAAATTTCCATCTTCAAGCCTAGAATAAATAAAATTCCCAATTCACACTTCCAATCAGCACCTAACAATAGGAAAAGAATTGATTTTATTTTATCAATCTCAGCAACATTCCCTAAATTCTCGGCCACATAGCATAAACAAAGAAGCAAAAGTTCAGATCTCATACCCTTTCAACGATGAGCATGCCAAAAACTAGAGGAAGAAGAGATACAATATGAAACTTATCTAAACCATGAGTCTCCATCACCACCTTGCACCCACAGCCAACAAAATCATAGTATAAGAAGGAAGCAAGACAGAACCAACTTTAAAAAATGATGAGAACTAAAACACTATACAGCTCAACACTCCCAACGGCTGACCGAAAAATTAAGGGGTTCGAAGATTTCAACTCAGCAACCAACAACAATGAAAGAAAAGAAGAACAAGAAATCTATATCATTCACGGCTGTGCAGAAGATTTCTTCTTTTTTTTTTCAGCTTTGCTTCACCGTTCCCCTCCAAAACTACACGCACACAATAATAGAAAGAGAGTGAAGCTTCTCACCTTAGGGAGTCGATGACGCATGCGTAGGGAAGAGAAGGGCAGAACCTACGACTGAACAGGGGATGAAGAAGACAACAAAATTCCAACCTCCAACCCATAAATTAGTTCTCTTACAACCTCAAATCAACTCTTTACTTGCTTCATCATCAGCGAATAGAAAAAATGGAGGAAGAAATATGGTCAAGAACAAGAAACAGAGCAAACACGAGTTGTAAATTGTGTGAACTAGCAACAAAAATGCACAGTATCTCAGCTCTCTCATCAGCAACAGTAAAGAGTGAACGATGAAGAGAAGAGATCAGAGATGGCAGAAGAACGAAGACCAAATCGCACGAGTTTCAGAACATTCTCTCCCTGCCCCTCTGTCAAACCGAGATGGAAATAAGGAAGAAGAAGAAAGAAAAATAAATCTGATATGGGAGGGGTATATTGGTAATTTCACAAAGCTAAAGTCATAAAAATCAATTCCCTTTTTGTTTCAACAGATTCAAACTCTGGACCCAATGGATGACTTATGCATGCACTTCCACTATGCCAACACTTATTGTTGTCATAATTGCTCCAAACAGATATAAAATACACTCTAAACAAATTATTATGTGTTTATTTTTATTTTATTTTTCTAGGTCATTACATCCTCCTCCCCTTAAAAAAATTCAGTCCTCCAAATTTAAATTTGTGCTTACCTCAGTTCTCAAATTGGTGTGGATACTTAGCACACATTTCACTTTCAACTTACTATGTAGTTTCATCTTGAGATTGGTTATGCCACAATACTTTCACTGAAATAATTTCTTTCGACTGCAATTTCTTTACTTGTCTATCTAAAATAGCCACTATGTATAAATGATTTTAAGATTATGATTTATTTGTCAAGAAATTAAGGGCGTCACTAGAATTAAAGTGAAAAGTTAAGAGAAGCAAGCTTTAGAATCCTTGAAAACCCCTCAGGTGCGTGAGTGCGTCCCCATTAAATTTTCTTAAAATGTTTTTATTTAATACTTTATTTAAAGTCTTTGCTATTATTCTTTTATGATTTATAGAGTCCTCTCTACTTATTTTATTCAATTGATTTATTATTGAAATTATCCTATTTTATCAAGAAGTTATGCTATTGAAATTTAACATGCAATAATTCCATTATTTATTCAAAATAATTCTACTGTTTAAATTTTATATTTGATTTGGAAATATGTTTTTACGATGATTCATGAAAAAAATTATTGAAAAGGAAAGTTGATAGTTGAATCTTATTTGAAAAGAATGATTTTAAAGTGGATGTTTAAATCCATATATGCTTGATTTTGATTAAGGGGACAAAGTTCAGAATGCTGGATGCTAACGGTAGTTCTATTAGCCCTTGACGTGCCATGGTACACCTAGTTAGCAAGGTGCTTGTAGGAGGTGCTAACCCCGTGTACAGGTCAATGCACGTGGAACGAGAAGATGGATATTCGTGAGCATCGTACTCACACTTATTTTGTGGGCTTCATGCCTACGCTTGTTTCATGGTTTCTAACCACGCTTGATTATTTCGTGGTTTTAAGCCACACTTGTTGGTGACTTACCCTCATGGAATGTGTGTCCACGCTTGTTAGTTATTCTAATTAAGTCTCGTTAAAGAAGGAATTTTGAAACTAGTTTTCTTTAAATTTGATCTCTAAAAGCCAATTGCTATTTTTACTATATATAAATTTTATATTGAATGATATATATATATATATATCCCAAAATGTTTAAGTATGTATAGAATTTTATTAAAAAAAGTAGAAGGAAAGGAAATTTGAACTTCTAATAACTTTTATTAGGATTTATATGTTCATTGATTATGATTTACTTAGTTATTGATGTTGATAAATATAAGGCATGTGTTTACATTAATATTATCAATTGATTATTTTAGTAAATTTATAATTGATTCATTGATATATTTTTCATTGTTTCCTTCAACTATAAGTTGAGATGTTACTCACTAAAAAATTTTCTTTGATCTCAAATATTGTACTTGACCTTGCACCTCCAACTAAACATTGAGGGGCTCTATTACTTTTTGAAACAATGAAAGCATACATTAGTTGCTTTGAATGTAAATATATTTTCTGTTAGGAACATTTTAGTTTGGCACTCCATGTATACTGTAATTAAGTCCTAGTTTTATTTTGTTGATATATAATATGTTGGTATGGAGCTAGTCTCCTTTGCTAGATTGGCTAGCAGGGTTTTCTATTATGAAAATTTCAGGAGGTCTAAATTATACGGGACTTTGCCAAAATTTCTACAGAATATTTAAGATTTTATGAACTTCATAAATATATACATAAACTAATTATTGATATTTTATCTTAATCTTTGATTAGTCAAGGCTTATGGAATATGAGTTTATCTCATATTTTGTGCTAGTCATACTCTTAGTACTGAGGTGTGATAAAAGCCAAGCTCTGTTAAGGCAAGCAATTTTGAGAAAAAGGATGACATTTTCGACTTGTTACTTACCAGGTAAGTCTTATACTTTCTTGAACTTCAATTCTACCCCACTTTCTCTTAGTTTTAACTATTGAGAAATTGAAGTAGGAAGTTTTAATGAGTCAATTTTTTTACCCTATAGTAACAGAAAGGTTCTCTGGAATTAAACTAGAACTTTGTGACTAGTCTAAGTCAAAACGATAAAGATTTCAAGCTGTAGGCTCAATTTAACCTAAACTAGGGAGAAAGTAATGAGAGAAATTAGGTTAGATAAAGGTTAGTATTGGTGGTGAATGATAATCGGCCATAATGTGCCTGATAAGTATGAAAAGAGGAAATGTTAGCAATTATATTTTTAATTGTGGTAATTGGCACTTTTGTCAATGGTAAGATTGACTTTGGTTTACTAATTTTGTGTAGATTCTTGAATACTATGAGTTGGATGGCAAGAGGAACTTGAATAGGATTATGGGACATGGGTAAACCTTTCTACTGAATAGAAGGGTTGAGGTAACTATATAGTTTATTATGTTTATTAAATATTATAACTGCGTAGAAGTAAATATGAAATGGTGAATTTGTTATTTTATAAGTTTTATGCATGATTTGACATTGTAAATGATTTTAGCATGAAAATCAATTTGTGTAATGAAATTTGAAAGGTTATTAGTTTCAATTGATGTGTGTGTGTATGTGTGTGTGTGTGTGTGCGCTTTATGTATAAAAATGTATAATGCAAAAATGTGAATGGGTAGTGAAACTTATGAGAAAAAGCATGATCATAGAAGATGGGAGTTTACTTAAGACATGTGGAGTTGTGTGTGTGTGGAGATAGGAGTGAAAAATTCATATGGTTGAGTTAGCACCATTGGACATTCGGTGCAACATTATATGGGCTAGTACCATAGCTAATCCACTACAGCATATTATAGGACTGTTACCATAGACCATCTAGGCAGTCTAGCCATTCTCTAGCACCCGTTAGGGTGTGGTTAGGAGTTAACGATGCCTCTATCATCTATGTGTGAAGTGGAAAACTATAGTTCATAAGTGGCATAGATTACCTTTAGCCTAGTGTTTCTATCACCAAAAGTGTGCTCGGGTGAATGAGTGATTGATCTAGTAGAGTCTATGGTTTTGTTTCAGGGAGCCTTAGAGGTTCGGTGACTAGATGATCATGCCATTGTGTATTTATGTGAAAATGCTTTGAAAAGAGGAAATTCCTACATACTTTGAGATAAAATTGGTGTTATTCTAGTTTTATTACTTTGGCATGGTTATCTATGGTGATAGATAATAAATAAACTATATTGGTTGTTGAGATTTTTATCTCACCTGTGGTTATTACATTTTTCAAGTGCTGGTAGTGGTGGTGCAAAGGAAAAAGGCATAGGCTGAGTTGACACCTCTCACTAAAACCTTTTTATAAAAATTGGTGTAATGAATTTGTATATTATTAATTATGAGCTTGTGTATAAGTTGTCATAGGAATTGAGTACATGTGCATAAGGTTGTGAATATTGTATTTGGTATTTTTTGTTTCCCTAGCCTTGTGTATATGTGTGAATGATAAAATGATAGAGTGGGCTAGTGGATGAATGTGAATATGTGTGGATATGAGGTATGCTCAATATGTATGTGGAAATTTGGCCTTAGATAAGAGTTAAATGAAAATGTCAAAATTTTGCCTAAGTTATGTGTAATGGACAATTTACTGGCCAATTGTGTGTATGCGTGTTATATTGTTTATATGATTAGTCAATTAGGTGTGTATTTTCCTTTTGGACGTGGTTAGGGCCCTAGAAGTGGCCAATGACTTTTGATTTCGATTAGAGATGCTCAAGTGATAAATTTTGACTTAAAATGGTTAACATGCACTTGAGTGTTCAATTTTCAAATGGGATATTAAATTTAAATGTAACCAGTGTCATTAGTTAGATTTTGAAACAAACTTCATATGGGCTCTCGAACCATCTTAATCGGACATCGGATGAGAAAATGGCACACATCTGAAGTTCACACCAGAAACTACTAAGTGATAGCAGAATCAAGTGCATGCTCCACAGTGCATGTATCCACACATGTTTTCTTGTTCTTTGATGCACTATTGCATACTGCTTCCATTGTATAAGGTTTTTATAATTCGAGTAATTTATGAAATAATTTTAGAAATGTTTTATATGGGATCCCAAAGTTTTCAAAATAAATAATTTGAAATTGATCGGTAAATTGTGTGGAAGGTTGTATAGTAATATTAGGGAGGGCATTATAGCTTATATGCTTCAACCTACATAACCTTTTTCAATTTTATAATGATATAATATTTACCATGGTAAAGTTATGACTAAAGTTTAGTATTTTTATTTAAGAAAAATACATATTGATTGACTTATTTTTTTCAAATAATTTAATTTTAAATAAGTTACATCTAATTATCTTATTAAAATTAATGAGAGATAGTTAAATTATTCACCTTATTTGAAAAAGAGAGAGACATTCTCATGTTTACTCTTATTAAATGCATCATAGTTAAAAAAAATGTTATGTCTCATATTTAAACTCTTAAATATTAATCTTTGGATAAATTTAGATGGATGTCATTGATGAACCATCTTTGGATACAAAGTGACTTATAAAAAAAAAAACCATTAACTCTTTTTAGAAAGTGACTTATATATGAAATTGGAGGGAGTATTTATTTATTGAGACCTTCTCTCTACACTTTCATACCACTAGAATGGGGCCCTCCCTCTTCATCTCTATCATCTCCATGAAATTCAACTCTTCGTTCTAGATCAATTTTTGATATAATTCTATAAAATCCCTTTATTTAAATTTTACTTTTATTTCTTTATAAATTGTACAAATATTCTTGTTTATCTTGTTCTAAAAATTGTTTTATTTATGAACACATGTTGATTTTACTAAGGATTTATATTGTCGATAAAAAATGATTAAAACGGATATACAACAGATGGTATTATTTCTCATAAGTAACTTAATTATTTAATTCTACATTGATATAAAATTTTTATTGCAATAATTCATGTATAGAGGAAATGATAATATATTTGGATAATAGAAAATGATAGTTAGACAGTATTTACTAGTGAAAACTTTGAAACTATTTTTTTTCCCAAATACAGCTTGATTTTAATGAGGAGTGAGTTCAAAATGCTGGATGCTAACAGCAGCTGCGTTAGCCCTTGGCGTGTCATGGTATACTTAGCTAGCAGGGTGTTTGTAGGAGGTGCTACCCTCGTGTGCAGACCAACGTACGTAAAATGGAGGGATGGATATTCATAAGCATTATATTCATGCTTATTTTATGGCTTATGCCATGCTTGTTTCGTGACTTCTAGCCGCGCTTGTTGGTTATTTACTCTCATGGACTGTATGTCCATGCTTGATTGGTTATTTTCCCTCATGGACTATGTGTCCACGCTCGTTATTCGTTTTGATTAAGCCCTCCTAAATTTAAATTTAAATTTATCATTTTTTGTTAATTTTTAAAAGTATTTTATTGAATTGCACTATTATTGAAAATGCTTATATTTTATGAATTTTACAAATTTTTAAACATTTATATGATTTTAATAGCATTGTTTAATCTCACAATTATATTATTGAGATAACTTGTTATTTATTGTTAGATTGAGTATATATTTCATCATTTCATTAAGTCATTTTAAATTAGATTTATTAGTTATTATCTTTAAAATTTCAATAAAATTATAATGTTGATTGAAACACTACTCACTAGAAATTTCTTTAGTCTCAGATATTGTAGTTGACCCTGTGCCTCTTATGGATCATTGAAGGACCCAATACATTTTGGAAAGAAAAAGCACATGGTGCTTATCCTTTTTAGTGAAACCTTGTACTGTATTTTATGAATTGCAAGTTAGTGTTCCACATATATCATAGATAGTTTTGTTATTATGTAAATTACTAGAATGGAGCTAGTCCCCTTACTGGTTTGTTGACAAGTTTTATTGTTAGGAAAATTTTGTGAGATTTAAATTATAGGGGAGATTCTGTCAAAATTTTTACAAAATATTTAAAAACTTACAAAATTTATTGTTATTATATAAATATATATAACTTACATGTATTAATATTTTAGCCTAATTTTTGGTTAATCAAGGCTTATAGAATATGAGTTCACCTTATATTTCATGCCAATCATACCCTTTGTATTGAGGTGTGATAGAAAGCTCCCTACAAAATGGCTCCTTTAGAGCTAGTTGAATTGAAGAAGCAACTTGAGAAGCTATTAGACAAGGGATTTATTAGACCAAGTTTTTCTCTTTAGGGGCCTCTTATCTTATTTGTACAAAAGAAGGATGATAATTTGAGATTATGTATCGATTACAGGCAATTGACTGAGGTTACAATGAAAAACAAGTATCCACTACCTCGCATCGATGGTCTCTTAGATCAGTTGGTTAGTGCTTCAGTTTTCTTTAAGATTAATCTTCATTCAAGATACCACCAGCTGAGGGTTAGTGAGAAGGATGTGGCAAAGATAGCTTTCAGGTCTTGATATGGCCATTATGAATTCTTGGTTATGCCATTCAAGTTGAATATGCTTGCGGTTTTCATGAACTATATGAACCACATCTTTCGACCTTTCTTAGATTAGTTTATGGTAGTTTTATTGACGATACACTAATCTACTCTAGATATGAAGAGCAACATACACTAGCCATTTAAGGACTGTCCTAAGGTTTTTACAAGATCAAAAGCTATATGTCAGGTTAAGCAAGCGTGAGTTTTGGGTGAGAGAGGTCAGATTCTAGAGACATATCATATCAACAAATGGTATTTTTACCCTTGATCTTTTTACAAGGAATGTTGGGCACCCTGTACTAATAAGTAGGGAAATTTTTCTTGAACAATATTTTTGAGGAGTAAGAAACCCCTTTTGTTAAACACCTGTTAACTTTTCTATTTTTATTAATGCGGAATATGCGTGGGACCCACATGTAATAACAATATTCTAACAATGTCTTTTGGTGCTAGTTTGCCCCTGAGCTCTTTTTAAAGGAGCGTTTTGTAGCTAAAGTCTTGTTAAAATAAATTTAATAAATATTATTAAAATAGTAAATATTTTAATGTTTAATAATTTGAATGTTATTACTAAGAAATATTGACCTTACAAGAAAATTAATATTGATTTAGTTCCTTAAATTTTTTTTTAGTTCTTCTCTGTAATTTTTTTGTCAACTACCAATCTTCTTCCAAGATATTGCATCATTCAATTTTTTTCTTCTAAAAAAAAAAGGGTTGAGAGAAAAATTGCAACTTACCAGTATAGGGTGTCCAATGCTCCTTGAAAAAAATTGAGGGGTAAAAATGAACCTTAACCCAAAAACATAACCCATAGGAATCAAAGTTTCCTTATTTTATCAATTTCATATTTTCTGTCCATGATTAGGATTGCAAATCACTAAACACACTGCTTGATACTAAAACATTCCTCAATCAATTATATCTTCCTCTTGCTTTCTCGAAAGATAATAATGCATTTTGAAATATTCCATGTTGATTAGATTCATTCATCTGGAATCCTCCATGGTTCAAAGGAACATATATGCTAGAAAACAAAAGATGCCAAAGGAATTTGTTGTGTTGCTACTATAATTAGTTTTAGAACCTTTTCAAAACAAATTTTTTTTCTTGTCTTTGATGGACATCTAACCTTAATTTTACTTGATGTGAGTATAAACATGAGAGACGTGTGCAAGTTTTGATTTAATTGTAGACTCTTTTAACAAGGGAGCATCTTCATTCTCATTGCTCTGTGTCTTAAATCTCATTCTTTGCTTTAACAATTCATAGATATATATTCTAAGGGCTCCATAAAACTCTTCCAGATATGATCTGCCACCCTGAAACCTTTAAGCATCATGTGAACATATTCTTAGCATTATTCAGAGATCTTCAATGTTTGGGGAAAAATAGACATTTATCTGTAAGGCCATCTAATATGTTTTTTTCTTGGAAAAGATGCCAATAGAAAAGAAGAATAGAGAACAATTTTCATGATGTGGTAAAGAAAAGAGTCCTAAGGGTATATCTATATCAAATGGTTCAATAATTTTTAATTTGCAATAATGAGCTTAAAACCTTATTTGAATAACACCTTGAGATTACTAATACCCAAATGGAGAAAGAAAAGACCTTTGGAAGTTTTATCAAAGAAGTGGTTCAGCTTTATGTGAAGGTTTCTAGGCAATCTAATAGAAAGCTCTAGCATCACTCATGGGGATTTCGTTTTAAGTCGATGTATAGCTTCCATTAAATAAATAAATATTTGGAATTTTATCTTCATATGATTTGTAGATTTTTTTTTTTTGGTAATATGAGATTTGTAGATGTTGATTTGCATATAAGTCCAAATTGAAGATTAGGTAAGCAAGACCACCCACTAATTGAACTACACACCATATGTTGTGAAACCCAAAAAAGGCCCAAGGTGTAGTCCTTTGTTAAAAAACAAACCGAAAGACCAAAATAATTGAAACAGTTATAATTAAATTATATCCTTTTAGTTTTAATGGTACATTAATTAAAATATTATCAACAAAAAGAAACTTGTATTAATATATTTCCATCATTCATGACTTAATATTCAAATTGAAGTAAATAAATACACATCTATAATCACAAATTAAAATAAAACGTAATTAATAATCAAATATTATAAAATTAATTATGATTAAATTCATGAAGTTCTGGCAGCTATTGTAACACCTAAGGCATTTTTATTGGTCTAAATTTTGGGTTAGAAGAATGAGACTTGAAATGGCAAGCTTTTGCTAGATGCCCAACGATTTTTCCTATGAAATTGTAGAGATAAACTAGGAACCTCATGAGTCTAAGCTTTAGAGAGTAAGGAATGCCATATTAGGTTATTTACCAATAAAATTTGAGCAACCTTCTAAATTTTTGTCCAAAGTAAAAACTTGACTGTCCTCCACTGTTTTTGACATAAAATCGAAGCAAGGATCTAAATCTCTATATTAAGGCTTTTATGACAATAAAAGATGCCAAAAGGGATTCACTACGTTATTATTAGATTTGACGATCCTTTTAGTAAGTTGAACTATTATGAAAGAAAATATTTTCTTTTCTTGTCATTGATGGACATCTAACCTAAAGTTTACTCAATATGAACAAATTAAATTAGCTCATAAGTGAGGTGTCACTTTTGCAAATAGGCTCATCCATGCATTTTTTGATTGAAAATGTAGTTTGTAGAATCTTCTTCAATGTATCTCGAGTTAAAAATATTAAAAAGAACAATCACCTTGTTCCATTCCTTCCAAATTAAATTATGTTGTATTAGTTTACTATAATGACCCTGAATTTTAAATTAAATAAATCCTCTTCCAATTGATATTTTAATTTATTTATTTTAATTTTTTGACAAATGAAGAGTAGTGGCCTAGTTAAATTTATACTAGTTATTTATATGGAGGTCTAAAGTTTGAATCTTACTTAAGCCAAAGGTTAGTTTTATTTTCTTATATGTGAAATTACTAAAGTACCCTTGATTTTTTATTATGAAATATTATAATAAAAATTATAAAAGTTTGGTGGGGTCTCCTTTTGAAATTTTCCCCAACAAGCTTTGGGTCTTGTTTTTTAATTTTATCAATGAGCATATTATTTCATTCTCTCCATTCTTCTTGTCGGTTAGAAGCTGCAGGACACACACAGAGAGGGATCATTCCCATCTGTCTCTATTAAATAAAAATTTTAATTTATTTTATTTAATTTAACATTGCATTTGTTAAATAAAAAGTTTAATTTATTTAACAAATGTATGCACTCCTTTGTTGCTCACAAGTATCATCAAACATGTCATATATGATATAACAGTCATTACAACCACTACATTTTCTTCCATGTTTGGTGAGAAAACATGCATACAACATACAAGTAATGTGCCAAGCATGTTTTTGAAAGGAAATATACAACATAAATTGAAAATAAAGTATTGATTGTTTAATGATGCCAATGATGTTGCCTTTGCATAATCATGTTCTTGATCTTGTTTAATGACACAACAACATCTGTCATATTGCTTCGCATTTCAGGAAAATCAATGCAACAATTTAATGCCAATTCAAAAATACTAGATGTAGAAGTCAATATATCACCAATATATTGATCATCTCCCTGCAATAAATTGGAATCTATGACATTAATTATTTCATGTAGCATTGAGTCACTTACCCAACTCTTCAAGTTCAATCCTGAGACAAACATGTCTTCTGTTGGTTTTTTTTGTGTGAACACTTCCATTAATATAATATAATATAATCCCATAGCTATACACATCTACTTTTGTTGAAACAACTCTAGTAGATCCATATTCTGCATAGAATTGGATTCAAGCACCAAAAAAATCATTTTATTTCTCATAGTCATAATTTACAAACTAGAATAAACTAAATACACATTTAATTAAGATAAATTGTTCAAAATTGATCATTTGTATTGGTGTTTCTTGTGTAATCATTACACTATTATTTTTATATACATTTACAATATAGTAATCCTTGAGAGGCTTGTTTTTAGATTCAACAAAAATGCATGCTGTAGTGATTTGCATCCCCCCTCTCTCATATCATGTACATACACATAGAAATAATTGAAGCAACCAAGCTCAATGAATGCAAAATATTGAAAATAAGAAATCCTTTTGGTTGCCTATTTTATGAAAGAACCTTCCTCAAATAAAAAATTAGAATACATATATATATATATATATACATATATTCGAGTATACTTTCTCTCTATATAAGAATTTGGAAGAAATGGTTTCAAGTATTTATTTAACAAGTGACTTTAATGAAAATCAATTAAACTTCTTATCAATAGAGACTAAATCAAGAAGATCTAATGCTTTGTGGACACAATCATAGTATTGCTCATAGAAAGTAATGAATATTTTGTATATTGATTTTTCTATGATATTGCTAATTTAAATAATAAGTGATAGAGTATGAAAGATTTCATAAGTATCATTTAATAAGGTGACCTCAATGTAATCTAAAAGAAATTAAGGAAAAAAAAAGCATTCTCAAAATATAAATGCAAAAAGAACATGATGAAGCTAGGTTTAGAACAATTACCAGGTGCTATATATCCAATTGTAGGTATTGTTTCTGTATGTATTTTACATTGCCCTTCATCTAAAGTTTGGAAATCCCAAAGTCAGTCACATGAGCAACCATATCACCATCCAACAAAATGTTACTTGGCTTCAAGTCACAATGAATTATTGGTGCTAACAAGCTATGATAGAGATATTCCAAAGCAGATGCTACATTTATCATTACATTTAGCCTTTGTAAAAAATCCAAACAATAATTGTGAGAATACAACCATTTTTCAAGACTCCCATTAGACATGAACTCCATTTTCAAACATTTGAAATCAACATTGAAACAACTACTTATGATCTTCACCAAATTATAATGACCCATGTTACGCATTGTGTTGCATTCCACTTCAAAGCACCTTGACATTTTTTCAGAATCAAAATTAAATACTTTGATTGCAACCATCATCCCATTCAAAAGCATTCCTTTGAACACTTCACCATAACTCCCCTTTCTGTGAAAGTTACTCTCATCAAATCCTATTAGTTGCTTCTAGAATTTCAAAATAAGAAATCCTCCTTAGCCCTCTTAAAATAGATAAGCCCCTCTCAATTGGTTCTCTTAAATTTGATCATCTTTGTCTTACAAGAATAATGCCCAAGACAATTAAAATTATTGACACAACCATGGGTAATATGCGTTTTATTAAAAGTGATTTTGCCCATGAACATTTTCTTCTTCCTTTTTCACAGCGAGGCACTTTTAGTTGTGGATGGCCACAAAGAGCTTCATTCATGATGAAAGATTTAGCAGTCAAATTTGCAAAAACTCCACCACTTGGAATCTCTCCTTGTAGTTTGTTGTAAGAGAGGTTGATACACTCAAGATAAGTAAGTGACTCCAAGGATTTGGGGATCTCACCAGATAAATTATTCCCAGAAAGGTCCAAATTTACTAAGCTCAGCGTATTTCCAAATGATTTTGGAATGTTTCCTTGCAAATTGTTATGTGCTAAGGAGAGATCTTGCAAGTTCTTTAGTCCACCCAAAGCTGTTTGAATATTGTTTGAAATATGATTTCTTGACAAGTCCAGTGATATAAGAGCATTTAAGTTTCCAATACTTGAGGATACATTTTCAACTAAAATATTGGAAGATAAGTTTACTTTCAATATATCCTTCAAATTCCAAAAGGAGGAGGGAATTTTTAAAATTAACTTATTAGAGTCCAAGTAAAGTTCTCATAAAGAAGTAACATTTCCTAAACAATGTGGCATTCCTCCAGAAAACTTGTTTCTGCTTAATGATAAATAGGCAAGCTTTGTGATTTCACATATCTCATCAACGATTAGGCCATGCAGCTCATTACCTTCAAGACTCAAATATTGAAGATCTTGTAAGCCACCTATTACTTTTGGAATTGATCTGTCAAAATATTTTCTCCCAAGTATAGTTCATAGAAACTAGTGAGATTCCCGAAATTTGGCAGAAGATTGCCAATTATAGAATTGCTTCCAAGATTTAAGTATGTCAAGGTTGAAATGTTAAAAATGCTGGACGGAATAGATCCCCTCAACTTGTTATACGACAATTCTAAGTTCTCAAGCTTATGGAGATTGCCTATTTCCATAGGTATTAAACCTATATTCGACATATTAATTTTAGTGAAGTTATTTAAAGTGAATAATAAAAATAGTAAATAAGAGAAATACCTAACAAATGAGATGTATCATTGTCCATACTTCTTTATATATTAGGTCAGTCAAGTTCTACATATAGAGTTTAGCTTTCTTCCCACACGCACGCACATACTAACAAGATGGACACTTATCTTTGACATAGATTCCTTAAATTATTTTTATAAATGTAATTCAACTTATAAATAATTAAAAATAATTCTGTTAAAATAAATAAAAGATAAAGACTTCTTATTTATTTGTACCATAGTCGAGCATTGTAATCTAAATATAAAAATAAATCATACTCTTGGTTTTTTGTCTTAAAGATGCCTCCACTCCAACATTTAATGGTTGAAACTGAGAAAACTTAATTAAGATTTAAGATTAAATTTTCAATTTCAAATATCGCAATCTCTTATGAAATATCTTTGTAATGGTGTAATTGACAAAAAGAACTAAAAATTAATGTTTTTCATTTTGCACAAAATTAAAAACATGTGAACTTGAAAAAATGATTGTAGCAATTATATATAATTTTTTAAACTGTTAAAACATGTCTGCAATGTTTAGGTTTTTAAGATCACCAATTTTATTTGGAATATTTCTTGTAATTAAGCAACAGATAAAATAAACATATATAACAATGTTATGCCTTGTTGAATGAATACCTTCCAAGTTATTGGAACCCGCATTTAACCCTCGAAGCATGGTCAAATTTCCAATACTCTTGGGTATATGACCTGAAAGAAGATTGAGACTTAAAAGCATAAGGGACAGTACCTTAATTAAAGCACAATTCTCTAACGCCATTTAGAAATCACAAATTGGCTAGGCATAAGGTATTCCCAATATTTTCACTTATTTTAAGAAAATACTATTACATTGTTAACTTTATTAAAAATCCAAAGATTCTAGTTTTATTTGTTTTTTGATACTGTAGTTTTACCTTTCTTAAATAAACAAATTATTCTGGGACAAAGGAATTAAATAATTTTTTAGAGAAATAATACTCATCAGGCTTATGTTTAGACCAAATAGCCTAGTATTCTAACAGGGCATAACATATGGTATCATAAGTTAAGTAAGACCCATCATCATCATATAAATTTTGGCTAATATATATTGTATGAGAATAAGACCGTGTAGTTTGCTTAACTAAAAAAGTTGTTTTTGCGGTGACAGTTCATGAGCTAATAGCATGAGCTCACTCTAGATCCTGAACAACTCATATGATGACATCATATATATATATATATATTGTAATATTGAAGGTCATAATTTTTAAATGTCCATTATCTTTGCAATTTCTCTAAGAATATCTCTAACAATATTATTGTAAAAGAACAAACAAAAATGAAAATAAAAAGGCAATGTTTTCATTTAAAATGATGCAGAGAAAACCATTTAAGACAAATACGTGTAGTAATGCATGGGCTATTGAGTTTTTACGTATTTAATTTTTTTATATTTATCTTAAAACAGCTTTGATAGGGGCTACTTGTATATTTATTTATTTATTATGAAAATAATTTGATTCGTTTAAAAAAGAGCTTCATTTATGTAAAAATGAAAAAAAAAACAAAACATTGTTTATTTTCATTCTCCCTTTCTTCTACTCTCCTCTTTCTTTCTAATAGATGTGAAATCTTTTGAATTATTACTTGATTTAACTCGCTTATTTCAAGATATGGAATTGTTTTGAAAACAAAATAGAAAATTGGATATATAAAAAATTATTTTAATCAAAATATGTCATTGAGGTTCATATATACAGGGGTACAAACAGATAGTTTTTTTAGTATGTTTATAGAAACTGTTTTTAATTTAGGCTCATATACAAGGGTATGTAATATGTTTGCCATATATGAGGGTGGAAGATGGAAACAGGGCAGTTGGCTGTGAACTGATGCAAGCTTTTTGGGAAAAACAAAATTTAAAAATTATATAAATTAATTTTATATTTAATAAAAATGATATCAAATTTTTGTTTTACTTTATATTTTTTTCCAAAACAGGTTTGATACGGGTTCCTTAAATTTTGATTACTTTTATAAATATGAATTAATTTGTCAAGGTAGATTTTCGTTTAAATGAAAATAGGAGTTAAAGAAGTCCTGTTTGTTTTATTGTTTGGATCATTACCAATGTCAAATGCATAAAAGTGCAATCAAAATATATCTGACAAGATTGAATTTAGAAATTTGACATAGTCAGTAGTAGTACATACCTGTGAATAAGTTGTCATGTAATACTATCCTTTTGAGCTCCTTGTATTGTGTCCAACCAGCTGGTATAGATCCAAATAATTTGTTGCCTTGAAGAGCCAAAAATTGTAAATTTGGAAGTCCATTGCACATATTAGAAGGAATGCCTCCCAAAAAATTATTCCAACTTAAATCAATTTTCCGCAACTCAGACATATTAAAGATAGCTGATGAAATTTGGGCAGAAAACTTATTTTCGTCTAAATATAAAAGTTCTAGACTTTTAAGATTACCAATCTCTTCAGGAATATCTCCTACAATGTTATATAAAACAGATTCATCAAATTTATTGTAGTCAATCAAAATATAACTCTTGAAGTTGGAAATAATATAGGAAAGTAAAACGTAAGATAATTTTTTAACACTATTAATAACTAATTCTTCATCAATATTTGAATTAGAAAAACGGAAGTCAAAAAAAGATAAGATAATGAAAACAATAAAGGAGAAGAACTGGAGATAGAGCTATAACATAGACAACCCATAATCCGATAGTTCAATAACTATCTCTCATCTATCTCTATGTAGAGAATTAAAAGGAAAATCTTCATTGTCTTGATGTGTGAAAAATAAATAGAAGAAAAAGAAACTGTTGAGAGATTCAAAAGAAAAAAAGCATGGGGTTAGATGGGAAATCTTCATAGAATCATCAAGAACAGTATTATATTATTACCTATATTCTTTAGCCAAGAAAACAGAGGTAAACAGAGTAAAGAATTCTTGTGCATGTGAGCTACTAATCTGAATGCATAGTTAAGTTGAAATTTTGACGGTAAGGCGTCATGAGCTATTGGGTGTATAATTAAGTTTTCAATGTTAATTAAGTCAAAATTATTACAACAACAAAAATAGAAATCACTGAAAATTTTCATTGCATATAACAACATCATATCTCGGTCCTGTCTAAAAATTGGCTTCCCGAGCTAGCATCCCTAAAATTAAAAATAACCAAATTTTTATGCATAAAGAATTATTACGACAGGAAATTTCACAGATGCACAAACTTATTGATACCTTGTAATAAAACAAAAGATGAAAATGAAAAATAAAGTGCATCTTGTTCATAGTAATTCTTAGAAAATAATCTAAAAATGTTGCAAATAAGAACAGAATATGAACAAAAAGAACTCAAATGCTGCCGAAGAGAAGACATCCTAACCAATGTTACTAAAGTTAACAATAACTAAAGTCTCTTTTTGGCTAAACAAAACTAAAGTATTTTTATGAATAAAGAATTATATACATGGAATATTTTGCACGTACATAAATGTAATAATAACCCAATAACTTGAGTAAGAATTAAATTTGATGGCAAGGTATTTTACGAGTATTTTTATAAATTTTGAGGTAAATCTACCAAGAAAAATGGTGGTTCAATGGAAACTCTACTGGCAGCCTATCATGAGGTTCTTTGTTCAAAATCCTTGTTGTGAAAGAAAAGGAATTTTATTTTTTTGATTCAGCCTTGAGAAATTACTAGATTTGATGGACACCAAAGTGTTGCAAATTCACAACACAATTCTTGTGAATTTAGAGCCATGAATCTGAATATGCAGTTGAGGGATCTAAAGTATAATGATCAAAGATAGTGAAGATGTAAATAAAAAAAAGTTTGTGGAGTATTAATTGAATTAAAATTAAAAAAAATACTCATGCATACCTTTCTAGGTATTAAAATATAATTATGTTTGAAGCAAAAAAAAAAAAGGTAGAGATGAATTTAAACTAAAAAAATGACAGAAATTTTACTAACACATTTTCACTGCACTATTATTCATATATATATATATATATATTTATTTTTCACAAATGGTTTTCCAAACATGAAAAAACCTTCTTGAAGCATGTTCTAATTAGAATGAGTTAATCAAATGATTGTCAAGGCATTATTCTTACACATGATTTTTCCTGGAAATATAATTTCATGCCATGCGCATTGTAGTTCGGAAAAAAAAAAAGAGCTCATTTTAGTACTGATGCATAATAAGATATCGTAAAAACAAAACTGAGTAGCACTTACATATTTTGTTAAAGAAGAGCTTGATTCAATAAAAATAAGATAAAGGTTTCTCATTTTATCTAAGAAAGAAATATATCCCAAGGAATATATAATACAACAAGATAGATTAAAGTACAGGAAATTTGAATATAAAAATCGGAACATAGCCTTGTCATTCCCCCCCCCCCCCCAAACAATTCGCTAGATAGAGGCATGAAGAAAAAAGTAACATAACAAGATAGATAGCAAAAAATTATATACGTTTTATGTATGATGTACAGGTTAGACATTAAATTAAAAAATTTTCAAAATATTATACTTCATTATTAAAACATTTAAATCTAACTGATAAAATAAAATATGGCTTTTTTGGCTTTTATATATTCTCTTTTACTCTTCAATTTTTATTACATATTTTGTTGAGCTTCGCATAACTTTTACGAAAAAATTTAGACTATACGTACAGTGATGGTTCATGTTTTCAATTTTTTTTTTTTGGGTGATATCACATATTTGATTTTAGATAGAAGGAATTTGTCCATGTTGTATTATTCATTTGACAAACTAAGAGCAACCGGTTTAACTAGTAAACTCAAACTTGTCTTTATGTCTGGCCGAAAAACTTTTATCTCAATTATTAAACAACTGTGATAATGATTGGACATTTACAGTACTTCAACATTAATATATAAATCTATATATACACACATTTCAAATATTATCTCCAATTTTGAAATTCTAATCAGGATCTAAATAATAATTATGTAAATAATAACTTTCATTTCAGAGAAACTTTATATAAAAAATATTACATATTCAACATCATTCAACAATTCTATTTTTTTAAATTTTTTTTATCAAAAATTGGCTTTCCAAACAAGCAACAAAGAACGACTTCTGAGATTGAGAAAAGAGAAGTCAAAAGAAGATAAGATAACAAAAACAGTAAAGGAGAAGTTGAGATAAAGCTACAAATTAAAGACATAGACAACCCATAATCTGATAGCTCAAATTAAAAGGAAAATCTTCATAGAATTGATTATTGAAAAATAAATAGAAGAACAAGAAACTATTGAGAGACTTAAATGAAAAGAGCACGGATTTGGAAGGATAAATCTTCATGTAATCAATAACATTATTGCATGCTTACCTCTGTTTTGAAGTCCAAAAAACAGAGGAATACAATTCTATAATATTTGATGGACACCAAAGTGTTGTAAATTTCACAACACAATTCATGTGCATGTAAGCCACAAATCTATATGTGTAACTAAGGGCTCTAAATTACAACGATCAATGATGGTGAAGATATAAATGTAAATAATGCCTTTCTTGTTGCTTGCAAGAGCATGAGAAGGTACAAAGCAAGAAATAGATAATGATGGGTTGTGATGTGAATGTGTTCATCCTTTTAAATTTGGAAGATCACCCAAAATTCCTTAGGATTATTGCTTGTCATATGATTAAAGAACTCAAATGAAAAGGACAAAAAGAAAAAAACCATGTTTCTAATGGTGCGAATAAATTTATTTAAAAGTCTAAAAAATATTAAAGAGCATAAATATTATATTTTTTAGCATATTATATTTTTTATGAAGGCATACCTTGTAAATTATTCTCACTAAGGTCTAACGTTTGAAGCATATTCAAACTCCCAATTGCTTTGGGAATATCTCCTATAATTTAAAAATAAAATTTTGCAAGGAAAAAAAATTATACATAATATATTTTAGCATCATAATAAAGGTATAAACTTAAATACCAACAACGATTAATGATGACATGATCAAATGAAAAGTTATGGTCTTAAAAAATTGAACTGGACCAGCCAATTTATTTGATTGAACTGGAACAAGCTCTTGGCCCATTCCAGTACAATGATCAAAAGCGGTCACTGAGTGAATTGGTTTTGATCGATGACCCAAAAAGTGATATAATGTTACAAATGAATTCTTACATAATACATGATGTGGTTAATTATTATGTATTACTAAAAAAACAAAATCAACAGCCAAATTTTGAAGTCTCTTTGTCTTTCCTAGGCCTTTGCCTTACACCTCATATATAAACAAATCTTGGCACTATGCATTGAGGAATATGCTTACCTCTTTTTTTCAGCCCATAAAATAGCGATGTTGATTCTGGTTTATAGGGACTAAAGTTGTCTATTTTCCAATTTTGTAATTCTTGTTTACCGTTTAAGGAAAACAACTGATATGAAGATTTTATATTTTAATGTTGGTGTAGATATTAACATTGTCACACTAGTGATTATGTTCCAATGGACAAAAAAGGTAACAAAAGGAATAAAATGATCGATAGTACCAAACTATCATTTAATAATAGTATATCAAATTTCCAATGCATCTTTATGTTGCCAAACAATTAATTAAAACCCAAAATTGAAGTCATATCAAAAGTGAAAAAGAATAAAGCATAATATACTAAACAAATAGTATTAGACAAAAAACTTTCTTCATACCAAGAGACAGATTTTATACTTTTAAAGTTTCATGAAACGTGCAAAATGATGCAGTATAACTTTGAGATAATTGAGAATATGAAAAAAAAAAAAAGACTACTGACTTTTGGAATGTATTCCATGGGACGATAGTGCTATAAGTGAGGGAGTTAACTAGCACATGCAAATCATTTTACATGTGCCTCTATTAAACTTGCAAAAACTAAAAACCCCTTTTGTAAATTCAATGGAAAAAAAAATAAACATTATATTTCAAACTAAAAGGACATGCAGTTCAATATAAATTAAATATATTGAATCATAACACAATTCATAAGCCAAATACATCATATTGGCTTTTTATACAACATATATTATAAATGGATAAATTTTGATAAAACAAATATAATATGCCATTTAAATTTCACTTATATTGAACTTTATCACTATACTGAATGTTGTTGAACAATCTTTCAAGAAAATGTAACATCCAAAAGACTAAATATAAAATATTAAAGGAATTATGTTAATGTCTTTCTAAAATAAAAATACTTAATAAGTACATGTATATTTTCAGATATACCAGTTCAAATTTTAGTTTATACAAATAGATTGATCCATGCAATGTATAGAAAGAAAAAAGTTATGTTGTAGTGCAATTGAACTAAGAAAATCAATGATAATTTTATTAACACTTTGATGTCTTTGATATGAAATATGAACATATTTTGAACGTAGCCTCACATCTAGAATTCTGGCAATAGTAATGTATCGAAAACATTAATTATACAAGAATTTAGATTGACCGATTAATGAAAGTTAAAATTGGAATTGCAATTAATATCATGGTAGCTAGCATAGAGTGGTGACATAATCTAATAGAAAATGTGAATTATGTTGCAAATCCTACTGCAAAACTTTTGTTGCGCCACTTATTATTTATGGTTCATTTTATCCGACTTTAAAACTGAAGTATTTCAATAATTCTCTAGTTCTAATCAATGTTTGCAAATAGGAATTAAAAAGAATCATTCATATATAAAAATAGTAGTTCTAGGACACACACAGATGTATAACCAATAGGAAAAATTGGTAGAGAAATATATCTATATAGACACACACACACACACACAATGAGAAAGCAACTAAAGAGGAAAAAAGTATAGTAGCTATAACATCATAATTTGATGAAAAATTACCTGGTCTATTGCTTGGAAAAAGGTTAATGCTTAAAGATATAAAATTTAAATTTGTCACACAGAAGTTATATTGAGAATATTTTCTATGTATTTGATAAAGATATAAGAAAAGTTTCTAATGCTCCAAGTGTTCATGTATGGTTAATCATTTTTAACAAATCAAACTTTTAAAATTTAGAAGAAATGTTTCGGGATCAACCTTTTAATTTTCTATAAACTTGTAAAGAACAACTTGAAGACCCTTATTTCTAGGGGACATATATATTTATATGATATAGGCCATGAATGAACTTTCTAAAAAAATAGCACAAATATCGCAAAAAGTTACGCGTTATGTGATTACGATTAGTTGAAAGTGCACCTTCAAAATTATTTCCACTAAGGTCTAGCCCTTGAAGTTTTGCCATGTTTCCAATACTCCTTGGTATTTGGCCAGACAATTGTTAGCACCTAGATATATAATTTTTACGTTTGTGAGGTCAGCAATTGTTTGAGGAATATTTCCTGCAATATGATAATAAAAAACCACATGATTATGAATTCTATGTATAAGATTATGATAAAAGAAAAATAAGTAACAAACATAAATTTATGAATGCATTTTTCAAAATTATTGTGATTATGACACAATAACTCTTGAATTTTGTATTTAAAAGAAACCAGAGTCGGAAAAATAATGAAGCTCTTAAATCATACAAAATTTTGTTATATATAACCTCTAATTTGAGCTCCATTGTTAACTGTCATAAAACAATTCATTAGCATAAGTATATAAACTTTGAAATTGTACTGATTTATTATAGTGCATAAATAATTAGATAAATACAAAAAGGGTGCATTGTTGCGTACTTGCATTGTTCTGTACAAAGGAGGGGGGAGAGAGGGTGATATAGATTAAGAATGAAATTAATGGTGTTTAACAAGAGTAAACAAGTTTAAATTGCTAAAATGCACCTTTTAATAAATAAAAAAGTATTTTTGAATCTTTGATGTAATATTTTTAAAAGAGTTAAAAATTAAATTTAATTGTGCACTTTTGAAAATTATGTGATGGCTTATGTAATATTAATAAAATTAAATATAAATGAATATATTTCACTCTAAAAATGAATCATAAATAATATGAAAATTTTCTAACAATATATATCAAAATTTGGAAAATGCTTTGATCATAAAGACTTACATATATAAAATTGTTTTTATATTAATAACAATAATTATAATGTAAAACGGAGGTGAAAATAATGTATATTATATATATATATAATATTAACAAAGGATTGAATTTGTTGAATTTATATATCATTGTATCTAGATCATTAAAATGTGAATTCCTTTTATATTCTTTACGAAGTTTTTTTTATTCAAGTACTATTGTAAAGTTAAATGTTGTTACTATTTATATATTTGTATTTTTAAGTTTTATATTATCGTACTTCATCTATTATCTGATATAAAATTCATCTCAAATCATAATATTAATTTTAAAAATATTGATAATAAAAATTAAAAAATAAAACTCAAATGAAGATTGCCTAAAAATATAGTTATCTTTCAAAAATGTATGTTTTAAAGAATCCATATATAAAATTATTGTGTGTAAAGAGTTGTTAGTTTGATAGATTGATTACACTTATAGGGTAATGCAAATTCTAAAATTAGTCAAAAAGGTAATGGTTGTTGATGGGCATAGAGTAAATACTAAATAGTTTAACTCAAGGAAAAAAAAAAACTTGAAAGCCAGCTGATAACAAATATTTAATTAATTTCTACCCATCATATGTTTGATTTATGTATTCCAGTGGCTGGCCCATATATTATATAGCTTGAACTTTTTGTTTTGATATTTTATACAGAAGATTATGTTTTGTTCATTTAAAGCCTAATATTAGATCCTACAACAATAATTACAAGATCCAAAGCTAGTTCATCTTAAATATTAGGTCCCTTTCAATCAAAAGCTAGTTCCATGCCTTCTTATTTCTTTCCACGTATCTCAATTAAAATTCTAATGATGTTAATAGGCAAAATGAAAAAACACAAACACTTAAGTCATACAAACACCTAAAAAATTGTTTGAAATGATTTAGAGAAAATATGAAATGATCTGATATTAAAAAAAAAAATACCTATTAAGGAGTTGCATGACAAAGACATCTGCTCAAGTGAGGATAAGTCAGAAATAATTGAAGGTGTTTTTTTTTTTTTGAAAGATTGTTCCCTCTTATACGTAAAATCTTTAAATGTTGAGCCTTCCAATCTCAAGTGGAATAGATCCATGGATAAAATTAAAGGTCCAATCCAGTGACTCTAACTTTTCATAAAACTATTATTATGAAAAGTCAGGTGCTGAAGAGCAAATAAACCTCCAATCTAAGCTGGAATTTTCCCATCAATTAATTAACAGTAGGGATTCTGAGAAGCAAAATTAAAAGTTGAGGCGTTAGTTTTAAAATTTAAAGGTGAGAGGGTTCATCTGCAATTTTTTCAAAGTTCAAGAAGGTTTTATGTATTTTAGCCTTACAATATATCATAACGTTGACCAAATCATAATCAATATAATATATTCTTATTTAACTTTTAAAATAATTTTAAATAAAAGTCCTAATTTCCAAATCTTTTAAATTTTAAAAGTAATGTAAAAGCTGATAAAAGTTTCAATCCTAAATGGAAACAATGCATACTTAACTATTTAAATATGTATTATTTTGAAACTATTACTCAAAAATATTACATTTGAAAGTTAAAATATTAGTTTTTTTTATTATATAGGAGTAATAAAGCTGAATCAAAACAAGAGAAAAATGAAAATTGAAAAGATAGATGAGTTTTGGATTAAGTGAAAAACAATACGTGAATTCACTTAGAATATTTTAAATTATAAAATTTTCATTTAAATCCCAAGAAATTTTTATAAAATTAAAAATAAAACAAAAATTACTAAAATAATCGCCTTTTTTTATAAAATACCTTCCTTTATTGAAATTGTGGATTAGTAAATAAACTTGATTTTTTTTTTATTTCATTGAAGTCCTTCACAATTGAATGAAAATGTCCATACAAAAGACCTAACCAGAATTCTCCCCTTCTATATTCAAAAGCTTTGTAAAATTAATCATTCATTAATAATTTTAACCTAACCAGTATTCTAACTTTTAAGAGCTGGTTGTGAAGCATTCTGTCTTCCTAACAGCTCACGTTGTTGATTTTTCTCTATTTGTACTGAGGGGATCCTGAGTTGAATTTTTATATGTATATTATTCTCCCGTTTGGTTTGATGTCTAAAATTTTCGTGATTTTTGTTCATGGTCAAATATGCTGGTTTTTGGAACTGGTCTTGGAAAGCTTTCCTTCCTGATTCCTATATTTTTGTGTGCTGATGTAGAGGTGACCTTAAGCTATTAAGTACGTAAACAAAAAAAATGTGGTGGCAAAGATAAACGCATGCCTCCATATATTTGGTCTTATTAGTTAAGAAATTAAAGGCGGGAATCATCTAAGATTGCCAACATCTATGAAGTATCACTTATATTGACCAATACAAAAAAAAAAAAAGAATAAGGAACTCAAACTGTACACATAAAGGAACACATTATATTTGTGTTGTGGCGGCAAGGAGTGGCTACATAATCTAATTGGAAATTTGCATTTGCAATTATATTGCTCGTGTAGATATTAGCATCAGAGAAATTAACTTTTAGACATAATACTTGGGCATGACAACACTATAAAAAAAACAATATTAGATGACATTTTGAAAAAAAAAATCATTTTGTAAAAAAATGGGTATAAATTTACTCAAAACAAAAAGTTGAGTTTCACGAAATGTTTGTGAAACAAATGCTTTATTTTGAACCAATAACTTCGTAGTAGCACACCTGTAAAGAATTAGCGGTATTCTAACTGTAAGCTTTTGAGCTTTTGCATTGTATCCAATTATATGGCAGATCTAGATAATTAATTATTATTTTGAAGATATAGCATTTGTAAATTTAGAACGTCCATGACATATTCTTCTTATTTTTTGTGAATTACATTCAATTTTAGATGAAAGGAATTTTGATATTATTCAATAAAAAACTAAAAATCTTATACTATGTTTTGCTAAAGGTGTACCTTGTAAATATTTACACTGAGGTCTAACTCTTGGAGCATATTCAAATTTATTGGCAGTATTCGTGACGAGATAGCTTACTGTCTAAGAGCTCATAATTTTGAAATCTCACCTATGATTAATTTTTTAAATTATTTATTGACATTATGGTTCAAAAATCCCAAATGAATGAAACAAGATATAAAAAAGCATTGTAGTTGTTTCTAATTGTGCAAAGAAAACCATTTAAAAAATATGACAGTAACGTATAATGAGTTTATTGTTTTCAAAAAATTATTATGTGGGTTGATGCGTGAAAACATTACGTCTGAATCCTCTGTTAGTTCTGGTGATACATATAGGTTTGCCATTTTTATTTGTAGTTGAGGTGATGCTAGCAGAAAGTTAAAAAAGAAGTAAAGTTTTCAAAATTTGGTATTGTTTCTTTTTTTCTGTTTTAAGGAACACATAAAACTCTTTACCTCTAAATCTTATGTAATTCATTCAAACAAAAATTATATTCTAGTATTTTTTTTTAAGTTGTTGAATTGATCTGCAAATTTTTAACAGTAATTTTTTTCTAAATAAAAATTTATGATGAACATTTTTGAAGTATTTAGAGAACAAATTCATTCTTACTCAGAGCAATTGCATTAAAAAGCATATAAAAAGTAATGCGTGCATACACAGAAGTTAGCACATCATAATTTATTGGCACTAATTAAGATATAACTATTGAAGCATAGTCAAATTTCCAATGCATCTTGGTATATGAAAGAAGATGAAAACTTAAATACATACACTTTTGAATATATAGTTTATTAAAATTAAGTTTTTAAGAAATTAAAGTATAGAAAATTTGAATATAAAAATTGTAGCATGCCTTGTCTTTACTCTGTATATCCACTATATACATAATTTTTTATTTAAAAAAATCCTCTGCTTCCTATGAAATATTTCATGGAAAGTGTTAACAAAAAGTATGATGTTTGTTATTATTCACCAAAAAAATGTGAAAAAGGAAAAATTAGTAATTCTTATAATTTATTGATTGCGGTCTAAATTGTCAAAGTATAACGCATGACACGTGAAAGAGGATCCCCTGCCGTGCCATTTGCGCACAACTTTCCTTTCCAACATCACACACACACACACACACACACACTCTCTCTCTCTCTCTCTCTCTCTTGCTGAAATCATTACACACTGTTAACATCACAAGTTATATGCAGCCAAAAAAATTAATATAACTAAATAGAATATATTTTTTTACATAACTTGAATACTAAATTAAATTTTTAAAATATTATACTTATTTTTTCAACACGTAATAAGCTAACTAAGAGAAATGTATGGCTTTTGGGTTATATATATATATATAAATATATTCTTTAATCTTTTAAAATACGTTTTATTGAGCTTTGCGTGGCTTCAAAAATATTTAAGATTGAACGTTGAAGGTCCACAAGAGTAACTCACAATTATCATGTTTTCTTCAAAATAATGTTGGTTGGAAATTATGGAGATGGATAAAAATTTTATAAAAATAGAACCAAAAAAACATTTGTATTGAACTTTACTAAAAGATACGAGAAAACATTACAGGATTAAATATATATAGAAATATGAAAGAATAAACAATTGTATAAAGACGGAGCAATATCTTTTATATTTTCAGGTTATATGAAAATTCCAATAAAACATATAAAAATTTAAAACAAATATAAAAATTATAAAAAAAAAACTCAGACATCTCGCCTATTATAAGTAGGATTTAAATACTGAAAGTAACTATTCTATAGATTTGTAATTTAGCATCTAATCATATTATGTTTTTCAAACTGCTACTATGACATTTGTGAAGATTGTGTACAAACAAGACAAATTCATTGGTGCAGTGGCCAGGGGGAATTTAAAATAACTGAAACATAGTCAGGTTTCTAAGCTTTTTGATATGGAGCAAACAATCTTATTAAAAGGAAAACTTAAAGTAAAATCTGCCTTGTGATATCACCAATTTGTCTCTGCCTTGTGATATCACCAATTTGTTAGCAAATAAACAAAAACGTACTAAAGCTGTTATTGCAATCATTAAAGTGCAATTAAAATATATTGGCAAAGAAATTAAAGTTGAAGATTTAAAATAGTAGGCCGGTGGCAAATACCTGTAAAAGAATTGCGTCCTAAATTTAATTTTTTGAGCTCTTTGCACTGTATCCAATTCGATGGGAGGACTCCGGATAATGCATTGTCTTGAAGACGTAGCACTTGTAATTTTGGAAGTCCATGGCATTTACTAGAGGGAATACTTCCAGACAAATTATTCCAGCTTAAATCAATCTCTTGTAATTCTGAAATATTGAAGATATTTGATGGTATTTGGCCAGAAAGCTTATTTGTAACCAAATATAGAAGTTCTAGATTTTGAAGATGGCCAATCTCTCTTGGAATATCTCCTGCAATATTATTTGATGAAGAAAAGAAAAGAAAACTAAATGAGGTAGAGAATTAAACCTGGAGATGTGATGTATATAAATACTCATTGCTGTATAAATACAAATATAAAACATAACTACAATGGAAATTCCATATTAATATATCGTGCAAGAGATTGTCAAAGAACATATGATTAATATATTTATTTTAATTAAAAATATTTAATCATCACAAACATATCATAAATTCATAGTGTGATAATTAATTAGTAGAGTCATCGAAATTGTTTGTGATGATGCACAACGAACCCATGAGAAAAGAAAAAAAAAAAAAACTTATGTAGTAACTTCACTTTGTGCTGAGCCTCTTAGATAAGTGTATATTTTATAGTTAAATAGGTATGGATTTTGGCTTATATTTGACTAAATTTATTAATATTCCATACCTATCTAATTAATATTTATTTATTTTCTCTTATCACTTAATTATATGTAAAATATACTTATTTTCTTCTTTTATATTTTACAGGAAAATAATAAATTAAATTAAAAAAGAAAAATATATACGGACTGTTGACGTGTCACAATTACATCCGGCCTTTATTCCCAAGAGGAGAACACTAATGGGATAATGAACATGTTTGTATTGTTGCATTGTGAACTTGTTTCATTATCTATCAATGCTATATCGGATATTGCCATGTGTAAGATAGAAAGGGAGAACTAAATAAGGAATTAAAGGAGCAATTATGATATCTTTTGTTGGCCATATGTACATATTTAATTTATAATATAAGCCTTTAAATGGTGTTAATATTCCGTGGCAAAAATAATAAGATGTGACACATCTAGGAAAGGTGTTTCATCGAAAAAATTCCTTAAAAATGATTCGATGAGCAACTGATTAATTTGTCTTTCTTGAATGAACACGTTTAAGTACCATAAATAGCGTTTCCATGTAAAATTATTGCAGATATTTAATGCTCACTAAACTATTATTTATTTCTTATAAATAGATTGAAGGGATTATCATGAACATGTTGAGTAGAGGAGTTGTTTCAGGCAATGCATTATTGAAACCATTTGAACAATATGACGATAACACAATATGACTTATTGAGAGCATGCTTAAGTTTTCAATGCTTCTTCAATGAGAAGGCAAGAGAAGTTAAAGACATGTCATTAAATATATAATTTTCATATTTGTCAGATGAGAAATTTTTTTTTTTTCAGAGTATCTCTTTCAGCATTTCTTTCAATATGGCAACAATTGGCCTATGTAGATTTGGGAGGACAATATTCCAGATCGATCACCTATAATAATATATCATAATTTTTACCGAATCTGTTTGACACAGTATTTAACTTTGATGATTTATATTGATAATCTTCATTTTAGTTACTATTAAAATGGCACAAAGTCATTAAATAATTGAGGCACTGACTTACAGTTCGTTGATTCAATTGTGGTCAAACCAGTTGCTATTAAAATGAAAAACTGTGAAATTTATAAAAGGATAAAAGTAAATAAATTAAAAAGAAAATAATGACTAATAACTTCCCATCTATTAAGTTTAGTATAGAATCTTATAATATACCACAGTTACTCCAAATATGTGTAATAATTATGAGTCCATACTTATTATATATATAAAAAATGGCAATGCATCAAGTAATTTTACAAAATATATAAAAACTAAACTTAAAGGATTAAACCAAAGAAAAATATAAATAAATACTTTGTATTGCCTAGATTTAATAGATATTATGAGTGTAGTCAAAAAATTAGTGAAGATCGAAGAGGAAAAAAGAAGTGAAGCTCAGCTGCCTTCAGACAGGGAGAATAATGAAAAAGTGGTTGGTGAATGTCCTACATCGATCGTTTGAGAGTATTAGGTGGAGAGCATCAGCATGTACATATGTGTGTTGTTGGGTTTACTTCAATGGAGAAGCTGGGTTCACATGTGGGGTTGTGAAGATTTAAAGAAAATCACAGCTATTGGCCCCAAGTTTGAAAAATTCTATAGTTGTGACTTAAAAAAAAAAAAGATAACATGTATTTTTTATTTTTTATCTTTTTTTTCCCCCTTAATGGGAACTGATCAGGTTTTTACTAAGTTTACTGGTTATTTACTGACTTTCTAGTCTTTGACCACTTTTGGAGGCCTTATTGGTGCCTGGGATTTGGAGTTTTATCGGTTTGGACTAAAAGCTAGTTTTCAGTTTGACTAGTTGACTTTGGCCTGGATTTATAGAGGAGTGACATAGTTCAATAAAAAATGTACAGTGATACTATTTGAAAATATATATTGCACGTGCACAAAATTAATTATATGCAAAGCCATATATTATATATTGTTCATTATTTAAACTGGATCCCTTCATTTAAAAAAAAAAAATCTGACATCCTGAAAAAAGGAAGCAAAGAGAGAGAGAGTGCTAATTTTTTTTTTTTCAGTAGTTAAAATGCTAATTTGTTTCTCAATTTTTTTAGGTACTCATTGGGCACCTCAAATCAAGGGTGGCTCGATGTTGCGCCTATACTTTAAAAGTGGAGCAACGTCATCCCTCCATTAAATATTTGTTAATTTAATCATTAATTGACTAAAAACATTATATAGAATGACCTAAAAAAATATAGAAAAAGACCTAAATAATTATAGAAAAGGACCTAGATAATTACAGGAAACAAATGGTTTCCTGTTTCTAATTCGCATTTTGTGTTCTGTCTTTAGCTAGCAATATTTATTTAGTTTTCATTTTTTAAAAAGAATAAAGATTCTCATTTTATTTTATCTAATGTGGCACTAATAATAAGACTGTCAACTAAGCAATGCAACACTGTTAACTACCATAGATGCCACATAGGATGAGTTACTAAGGACTTATTTACTTTTTTTAAAAATAGGAATGAACGGAGAAGACAAAAGAAAGTATAAGGATTGAGTTGTGACAAGTTAAATTTTAAGGAATAAGTCACGAACTAGATGGAACTATAAGGGTCAAATAATTGATTTTTTCATTAAAATTGCTTTGAGGTCTGTGTAAAAACAATTTAGTTAAAAAGTAAATAATAAACAAGTAACTAACAATAACTTTTGTAATTCTTAAAAACAAATAAGAAGCTTGTAAAATGAAATAAATTTTCTTATATTATATAAAAAATAAAAATTCACTCTCTCACATGCATCTTTAGAATAATTTTTTTAATGTCATGATGTGAAACATTTATCATTTATATACCAACTCATGACATAACAAGGTATAACAAATCTAAAAGAAATATAACACATAAATAAAATCTGACTAATTTATGTATCTGAAACAAATAGATTTAATTATTGTAATTACATCATGCAATCAAGGAATAATGTTTAGCGTTATCAACAAAATTAATAATTAGTCATTGCCTTGAAGTTTGAAACCCTTGAAGCATAATCAAAATTTCAATCGCTTTTGGTATGCAACCACAAAGCTGATTAACACTAATATTATGGTCAAATTTACCAAATCACTAATTATATTGGGAATATCTACTGGGATGTGGTCATTGAAAAAAAAAAACAATGAAGATATGCTATAAGACCATAAAGTATGAGCATAATGAGACCAAGGTTGAAAATTCGACAAATAGTTGATCTTATATGGTAATAAACAATCTTTGATAAAAACTATGATACTTTTATTAGTTTCAAATATGACGATTGCCTTTTGGAATAAATTAATCCTGCAATATCTGCAGACTCGTTTTTTCATTACAGTCCATGTATGGTAAAGAGATCATAACAAAAGAAAAAAAAGCAACGAAGAAGACAAAGCTCTTGAACCCAATAGGAAAAAAAAGTAAATAAGATTGATGTATCTTGATATGTATCCATTAATTTGAACTCTGTTTAGTGCGACCAATCAAATCCTCATACGCGAAGGGTTTTATCCAAGTCTTTGCAGTATAATAGGGCCACATATATTCAGAAAGTAAGATATTTTTTATCATATATAGCATGATTAAAGGGGCTTTTGCAGATATAGCAAACCAAGCAAACATTCTAACATTTATTATATTTTGTGTTATAGCCAATTTGTTATATTTGTCAATAATATATCATTGTATATTAATGATAAACTCTGGTAAATTTTCAAAATTTTAATGATAAATCCTTTGTATATCAATATGAACTGGCCATACTTCCAGTGAACCAATTTGTCCATAATTAAATAAGGCTATAATAAATTAATTGAGATGAATAAAATTAGTCAAAACCCTTACAGCACACAAATTGATAGAAATATATTATTTCGTTATTTGAAGAGTTAGTTTTATGCATATATTTAAACAACTGTTGCCCTATATAATTATTTTAAGAGCATACGAACCTTAAAACATATTATGGCTGCATGTTGTACAAAAGAAATCAGACGATGGAATGATCAAATTAGTGCTCCAAAGTAGACATTTTATTAATAAAAAAGAGATAATCTATTATTTTTATAACATGAAAAATAATGAGATATTGACAGTCAAACTGACAGTTTGGGTTGTTTCAGATCTTTTTTTTTTTTTTTTAAACATGAATACACGAATCCATAATCATACCTATTTAGCACGCAATTATAAACTTTAATGTAGCTTATATCACAGGGAAAAAGTCATAGAAATCATTTGAAGATTTTCCTTCATTATGTTGATCTAAATTTTTAATAACTTTTTCACAATCAGAATCATTATTAGATAGTTATTTCTTATGATTTTCTTTATAAGATTGGGTTTGGAAAAAAATAAGAGAATGCTTAAGACATGTCCTTTAACAAGCATATGCAAATATTTGACAAGTTTTTAATGTTATAAAAAGTAGATTATATTATATGAGTAATAATTTATAACGTAACTACAAAAAGAATTCTGAAAAATATATAACTTAAAAACATAAAATTGTCTAGCTGGTTGAAAGGCGATTTCAAAGAATATTTGATCAATTTATCTTTCCGCAATAAGAATATTTTATTATCACCAATATATCATAAAAATTAACTGTAAAATAATTATCAAACGCACTAATTTGCTTAGGTGAAGTTAATTTGGGTATATAGGAAGTATATACTTATGCAAAGCTGATTCCATGAAATGCAGAAAATGTGCTAACTTTGATAATTTGAATATCCTTAAAGCTAGGAGGGTCATGTAGAATGATAATTAACATAATTTTGTTGATGAATTTATTCTGACAAATATAAGTGAAAATTTTACGCCAGCAAAGATCAATTAAGCTTGATAACAAGGCACACATAAATCTACATTAAAATTAAGCAAAAGGAGTTCCAAATAGAAAATAAAATTATATCATTGCAAAATAGAAGAAATGCTAATAACACATTATGCAAGGCATACCTGTTAAGGAGTTGTAGGCCAAAGACAACATCTCAAGTGAGGATAAGTTAGAAATCATTGGAGGTATTCTTCCTGAAAGCTTATTTTCCACGATCCGTTAAATTTTCAAACTTGATAGTTTTCCAATCTCAAATGGAGTGAATCCTTCAATTAAGTTACCATTCCAGTTCAAAGTCTCTAACTTTGACAAGTTGGATATGCTTTTAGGAATAACACCTCCAAAACTATTATTACGGAGGTGGAAGTGTTGAAGAGTGAACAAGCTTCCAATCCAAATTGGAATTTCTCCATTGAATTCATTGTAGCTCAAGTTAAGAATTTGCAGCTTGTGTAATTGGATCAACTCTTTTGGCAATTCACCATAAAGGTTGTTACTATGAAGGTCAAGTTCAAGCAAGAAAGACAAATTCCCAATTTTTGAGGGTAAGATCCCCTTGAGACCCATCTCACCAAGATTCAAGGCTATTACTCTCTCATGGTGAGAATCACACATAACTCCAACCCAATTGCAAATGGAAGAAGAGTTGGACCAGCTAGCCAAGTGATTGTAAGGGTCCTTAACAGAAAACTTGAAAGCAAGTAGTGCTAATTCATCATTCGTAGTAAAATTGGTGAGGCATAAAGTGAATTGAAAACAAAGCAGTGAAAACATGAGGAAGGGGGAATGAAAACAAAGATTTGCCATGTTGGGTAGGTTTCAAGGCTTCTTTGATTGATGAAGAGGTTGGAGAAGAAGTTTATACTATATATGTATGTATATGTGCGCGCACGCACTTAGAAATTCATAATCACAACTAGATATTTTGGTATTTTGTAAAAGTAATTAATAATATTTTTTTAAAAATTTTCCTAATGAATATTTGAATTAATGAGAATTTTATATTTATTATTTATCAAATTATCCTATTAAAAAAATAGACATAAAAAGAGTATATAATTTTTAATTATATTAAATTTTTTAATAAAGTTTGGTTAAAATGTCTTATAAGATTGAAAGAAAGATATACACCTTTATAGCCTCATTTACAAGTCTGGGAGAATAATTTTTTTTAGTCATAATAACGCATGCAATTAATTTCTTAACATATGTTTTTTTCCAATTAAATATTAGTGAGAGAGTATGTTGTTAAAGTATGTACGCCAACAATAAATTATTTTTTTATTTTGCATTCAATTTCATAAGAAATTCTAGCATCTAAACAAACACAATATTTTTCCAGTTTTAAAACTAATCACATATTCTTGTTGGCTGGAAAACACATGTTTTTTTTTTGAGACTGTTTTTCTATTTGTTGTATAATTCTTTAATAATTAATATTAATACATCAAATTTTAACATTGTAGGAACTTGGATGTAATAGAATGCAATTCTTTTAAAGACATTTTTCGCAGTCTTGAATCTAATAGCCCATGTTTAAAAAACCATAACACTAATAAAATTTTATACTTAATTATTTTAACATAAAATTAGGAAGAATTACAATTAAAATTCTTGTAAAAAATCAATATAAAATAAAGGTATTCAAACTACGAATGTAGAAATTGATGTTATAAACTTCCATGAAGTTGCACACAAATTCTTCTTTTACAGATTAATTTTCTTTTGACACGGTCAAGAAAGGAAGTTTCATTTCACTTCCACCAAGAATTTCATGTCATGTACTGCGTTTGAAATGTTAAGTAGGCCTTATACGTATAAAGTGCGTTGTTGCATTTACAGGCAGGCCTCATTGTTTTCCTATTAGACTGGCTCCGCATAAATTCATTGTTGAAATTACCTAATTGCCCTGGGCTTTTTAAAAAAAAATTTGGGAGAAATATAGTTTCATTAACAAAGATAAATCATTTTTTTTCTTAATTTTGAAATTATAGAGATGAAAAAAATTATAAGAAGGCCCATTCATTAATCCTTTGTCTCTTAATTATAAGGTATCAAACAAAAAGATGAAATAATCTTCCAGTTTTACTCTTTAACTTAATAAAGCATTTGCATAAATAATAAGATGACTCATTATCTTCCTCTAATTAATATGGACATAATTGAAATGTTGAGTTATCTTTTTCAATAAATAAAAAATTAACTAAAATAAATTCAAGAATAACTTTCCCATTTAACTTTAGATGACATTTGCATAAATAATAAGATGACTCATTATATTTTTACATAGGGTTAAAGGGCATTTTTGCCTATAAACTATTTGCTTAGGAACATATGGTATCTTAAATTTATATGTGGTAGTTGATCAAAAAAAAATTATTTGTGGTAAATTTTTCTCTTCAACATTTGAAAATGATGCATTGAGCACCCTATTAATAAAAAAATTAACTCTAACTATTAGTTGACTTCAAGAATTATAGACAATATCTTAAAATTATAGAAAATGACTTAAAATTTACACATAAGTACCCCATAAAAACATAGTAACGATTAAGTTCAATAAATTATATATAAATACTCGATACAAATGTTATTTCTTACTCTTGTAAAAGACCAAATATGATTTGACTATCCACTTTAAATAACTGCTAGGTTAACAAATTACCATTTCTGGTTAAACATTAGTAAGTAATTAAAACATTGATATTTCAATATATAATAATTTAAATATTATTATTATTTACAAATTATCAATATATTTACTCCTTAACTAGTCTTTGATCCTATGACCCGGGAAGTTTGATCTCATAACCCCTTCATCACATAAAAAGCTGAATTAATTTGACAAGTGAATGAGACATTCACAATTAGTTATTAATCTATACAACCACATATATCTACTCGAGTTCAGTTCATTTTATTATCTTACGTTAGTCTGAAAATATTTAAAAAAAAATATCATCATTCAATATTTAATATAAAAAATTAGTCTGTAAATATTTGAAAAAAGCATAAAAATTTTAGCATAGTCAATTGACATATATATATATATATTTAAATAATCTAACATCATTTATTCCTTGTTAAACATAGGAAATCTAGTTGCAAATGTTACTATGCAAAGTTGCATATGCTTGAGTAATTGAATGTTAGGAAATTTTGGGAGTTTTAAGTCATTTTATTTTAGGATATTCACGATCCACCTAATAATTTTTGGAACTTTAATTTGTTGATGTTAATTTATTGGAACGTTATCGTTAGTTAATGACTCTCTTAAGACTTAACCATGTGCATATGAAGAAAAAATCTTGAAGAGATGCCCCACACTCCAACACTCTTAATCACTCTCTTAAGACTTAACCTTTTGATAAATCATACGCCATTAAAATCATTCGCTGATGCGAAGTCAATGAGGGTTGTGGAAGCTTTGGGAGATTCGACGAGGAAAGCTTCTACATAATAAAAAGATAAGAAATAGTTAATAAAAAATATATATTAGGAAGTTGCTACATAATAAAAATTCATGAAATTTCGTACCACAGCTTGAACTAGATTCACAAGTCTCTTGGGCCATAGGATAAAATTGCCAACAGCTTCAACCACAGTTTTCACCTCATTAGTAGGGAATGGAACCAAAGCATCTGATACTTTTGGATCTGCAACCACCACTCTTACTTGATCATCTTGAATTTGCTTGTGGTGGATGGTTGACCCCAAGCTATAGATGCTACCAAAAGCAACCAAGCATTTATCAGGATCTTCTAGAAATATCTCACACGGTTCACCAATGTTGTCACCAGAAGGACCCTCTGACACATGCTCAAGAATATTACTCCCTTTTGTATTATGAAATGCAGGAGATGTATGAACTGGTTTAGCAGTTGTCTCCTGTCGTGAGCTCATCATGCTCATCATCTCCTCCTTCATTTGCTCTTTCATTTGTAGAAGCCGAGCTTCAAATGAAGCTTCAAACTCATCCTTAGTCTATTGCCTCATAGTGGATATCAATGTATCAAGCTCTTTTCTAGTCACTACACCTCCTGAATTGGGACGTGCAGGTGCTCCAAAGTAGTCATTAATACCCACACTATATCCAACGCCCCTCACACAACCCAGATGCTCTGGCTTGCCTGTAGCAACTGTTAAGATATCATTTCTGCCCTCTAAAATGAAGCTTCCTTGGGCTTGTTGCTCCTTAAGAGTATCCTATAATATAAAAATAACAATATTAATTAATAATATGTACAATTGTATAGAAATTTAAAGGGACAAGGAATAATAATTTTACTTACAATCCTCTCGGCAATCTCCCGTGCTGTCTCACTTGTATAGCCTCCTTTCTTGTACTGATGTCCATATCTCCATTTCTCCTTTCGAGAGACAGGTGATGGTGGAGAAAGGAGTATGGAAGGATCAGACTTGGCTTCTTCTTCTTTCTTCTTCTGTTTCTCTGCCATCAGTATATCATCAGCTCTAGCATAACCTCTACGAGATAGGGTGTAGGGGCATTGATTCTGCCGAGCAATTTCTCGCCCTTTAGCTCGTTTTTCCTGTTAATAAATTAAATTTTAGATTTATAATTGAAGTAAATCTAAATAAAACTTAAATAAATTAAAAGTTAACAAACCATAGCCTTTTCAGAAGTCCAAATCCTGATAAATTCTTCCCAAGTATCTTCATTAAGGAACTGGTATGTATCAAGAGGATTGGGACGAGCCTGACCCTCTGGCACCTCGATAAAGATATATCTTCTAGCAAGATCAGTCTTAAAATTTCTCCAATGTGTTCCACAGTAAGAAATCAATTTGTGTCGGCAATCTTGATTAGATGGAACATCGTATGTGAGCTATAATGAAGACATAAGATAATAATCAATAATTACCTAATAATATATAACTATAAAAAAATTTTAATTTTTAATTACTTACCTGAATACTTTCCCAAATCTGTTCCTTCACACGTTCTGGCACATCAGGCCAGTCCTCAAACACAATAGGAGGCTTGGTACGCGATAGGAGGCCAAGAAAACTAACAAACTTGGCTTTATGTGGCCCTATCGGATTCCATCTCCGGTCAAATTGAATTGGTAACCTACACCCAGCACTCCTACTTAATGTCAGATCTCTTAATCGTGTGCCACGTCTCCCGCTCCTCACAGACTGGCTCTTACTCGGCTCCTCACTAGGGGTGCCTTGACTTAGCTCCCCACTAGGAGCAACATCACCAATTGATTGGCTCTGAGTGTCATCACCTTAATTCTCCATATTCCTATTAATTCAAATAAATGAAATTAATTAAAAAAATAATCAAAGATAAGATAATTAAGAAAAACAATCCCACAACATAAATTTAATTGAACTAAATTAACATACTTTAATTTCAAAACTAAACTCATATAGGGATATTCTCCCATATCCCTTCATGGTGATCACTTCTTATGGCATGTTCATCATCTACTTCATCTACCACATCCAAAATTGGTAGCCCACTTGAGAAGTTAGGAGTTTCAGAAATATCAAAATTTGATTCATGATTATCATTACTATCAATCATCCTTTTTCCTTTAAGTGCTATTGACCAATTTTTATTTGCTGGATCCGTGACATAGAAAACTTGTTTAGCTTGGTCTGCCATAATAAATGGCTCATCTCCAAAAATTAGTTTTTTAAGATCAACCATTGTAAATCCAAACTTATCATCATGAATACTATTGACGTCAACCCACTTGCATTTGAAAACAAGAACTCTAAATTTTGTATAATCAACCTCCCAAATCTCTTCAATAACCCCAAAGTAAGTCCTGGATGCTAGTTTAGGTTTCATATCTTTTGAACTAGAAAAGTGTATGGCTTCAGCCATTATCATAACTCCACTATTTTGCACCGTACTCTTCTCATCCAAAGACTTTGTATAAAAGGAATACCCATTAATATCATAGGCACTCCAACATATAATATCAAAGTTAGGACCCCCAGCCAACCATTTAATTGTTTTAGAAACACCACTTTCATTCAAAATTTTCTGCTTGAACCAATTCACAAAAGTCCTATTATGCTCTTTCAACAACTTTTGTTTTGTCATTCTCATTTGATAATTTTTTGCCTTTAAAAGTTCTTTATGAAAAGATATGTAATCTTTAACTTCATCAATATTATTCAAGATATATAAATGTGCTTTTTGTAATTCATCATGATTCATGCTCTTCACTGATACTCCACGTGTGCCTTGACCATATTGCCTTTTCTCATGACGAGATTTAGGAAGTCCAATTGATTCTGTACTTGACAAGTAATCAGAACAAAACTCCATAGCTTCTTCAGCAACATATTTCTCAACTATTGATGCTTCGGGTCGAAATGGATTTCTGACATACCCTTTCAGTATTTTCATGTATCTCTCAACTGGGTACATCCATTGCAAATAAACAGGGCCACACAATTTTACCTCCCTTACTAGATGCACTATTAAGTGAACCATAATGTCAAAAAATGTAGGAAGAAAGTGCATCTCAAGTTGGCACAAGATAGTACAAGCTTCTTGTTCTAACTCTTCCAGTTTATGAGGATCAATAACTTTACTGCATATAGCATTGAAAAAGAAACAAAGTCTGGTTATTGTAAGTCTTAAATCTTCTTTCAATATGCCTCGAATAGCCAAAGGTAATAGCTGTTCAGAAGCGTTCCAATAATACTATCACACACATTTTTCTCCACATGCATAACATCAATACAATGCCTTACTTCAAGATTGCGCCAATATGGGAGGTCAAAAAAGATAGACCTTTTTTTCCATATACTTTTTGCACCAGTATTCTTTTTAGTCTTACCAAGATAATATTAATGTTTTTCACACGTTCATATACTTGATCCCCAGTCAAAGCATCCGGAGCATCATTGTGTTCTTAGTGACCATGAAAAGCTTTCTTTAATCTACGATATGGGTGATCTCGTCTAAGAAACCTCCGATGGCCAAGGTAGACTGTCTTCCTTCTATGTTGAATGCGCTTTCTTCACAAATTGGACAAGCTTTATGACCTTTCACGCTATAACCAGACAAATTTTCATATGCAGGAAAATCATTTATAGTACAAAAGATCATAGCACGTAACTTAAAATTCTCCTTCTGATTTGCATTAAACATTTCCACACCTACCTCCTACAACACTTTCAAATCTTCAATCAGAGGTCTTAGGTAAATATCAATATCATTTCCCGGTTATTTTGGTCCCAAAATCAACATGGATAGCATCATGTACTTCCGTTGCATGCACAACTTAGGTGATAGATTGTAAATCACTAAAAGAACAGGCCATGAACTATGTATACTACTAAGACTACCATAAGGATTCATTCCATCGGTAGAAAGTCCAACCCTCAAGTTCCTTGGCTCATTGCCAAATTTGGGAAACAATTGATCAATTTTCTTCCATTGAGGAGAATCGGCTGGATGTCGAAGTTTTCCATCAGATATCCTCTCATTTGCATGCCACATCAAGTTCTCTGCATTATTAGTATTTGCAAACAAACGCTTGAACCTTGGTATAATTGGAAGATACCATAAGACTTTTGTAGGAGCCCCCTTCTCTTTGTACCGTGGTGCCTCACATTTTGGACACTTCTCCTCCCCTTCAAGCTCTTTTCTGTACAACACACAATCATTAGGACATGCGTGTATTTTTTTATACTTCATACCCATTGGACACAAGATCTTCTTGGCATCATAATAACGATTTGGTAGTACATTGCCCTTCGGAAACATTATTTGAAGTAACTCTAACAACCATGTAAAACTTTCATCACTCCACCCAGCTCTTGCCTTTAAGGTAACTAGTTTTAACACCCTAGATAACAAACTAAAATCAGTGCACCCCGAGTATAGAGGCTTCTCTGCGTCAGTGCACAAGTTATCATACACATGTGCTCGTTCAAAAGCCTCTTCCCCAACATCACGAATCATGTCCTCTAATCGATCTCCATTTATTTCTACTTCATCATCAAGATTATCAACTCCCACATATTGAGATGTGTTACTATAATTTTCCAATCGTTCACCATGCCAAATCCATATTGTATAATTTTTGCAAATCCCATCACAAACTAAGTGCTCTCTTATTTCGGGAACAGCTAATCTCCTCTCATTCAAACAATTAACACAAGGACAATAGAACCTTTCACTATTGTCAACAGTATTTTTCTTAGCAAATTCCAAAAATTCTTTCACCCCATTATCATTTTTCTTAGCAAATTCCAAAAATTCTTTCACCCATTATCATACTCGTCACTCGTTCGTCTAGCATTCATCCAACTACGATCCATATGTCACCTCCTAAAGAATATAACTAATGTTATTATTATCTTCAAACTATTTTAAAAAACTAAGTTCCTAATTAAATTAAGATTTGAAAAAATTTTGGCAGAATCTCCTCTAAAAATTGGATCTCCCAAGAGTTTTAAAAAAAATTTTACAAGAGAAAATTGACAATTTTAAACCAAATAAATGATCACATACAACAACCTGAGACCTTATGAAGCCACTAACAGCACTCTCAGCAACAATTAATATCATTAAAAACTAAATTTAAAAAAATTAGAGGAAAGAATAAATTAAAAAAAAAATTCGACAGAGTCTCCCCTAAAAATTGGACTTCCCAAAAGTTTTAGAAAATTTTACACAAGAAAATTAACAATTTTAAACCAAATAAATGAATCTCATGCAACAACCTAAGGCTTTATGAAGGCACTAACAGCACTCCTAGCAACAATCAATATCATTAAAAACTAAATTTAAACATTATAAAATTTAAAAATTTATATTCAACACATACCTGGGTGGTGGCAGCTGCAGCAACGGCTCAACACTGAGAGGGAGGGAGAAGGAGTGGTGGAGGGGGGCAAGAGGGAGGGAGAGGGGCAAGGGGCGGGAGAGTGAAGGGGTGGGCAAGGGGAGAGGGGGAGGGGGAGGGGGAGTAGGTGGCGGGACGAGGGGGAGGGGGAAGGCCGAGGAAGGGGGAGTGGGAGGGGGAGGGGGCAGCGGGACAAGGGGGAGAGGGAGGGGGTTGGGCGGACCTAAGGGAAGGGGAAGGGGGCGGCCGGGTGAACCGAGGGGGAGGGGGGGCGGCAAGAGGAGGAGGGGGAGGGGGAGGGGGTGGCGGGACGAGAGGGAGGGGGAGTGGGAGGCGAGGGGAGGAGGGGGAGCGACAGGATGAGGGGGAGGGGGCTGGGCGGACCGAGGGGGAGGGGGAGTGGGCGGCGAGGGGAGGAGGGGGAGGGGGCTCGGCGGACGGGTGGGAAGGCTGGACGGGGGGGAGGGGGGCCGGCGAGGGAGAAGACGAGGGGGAGGGGGAGTGCGCTGATGAAGGGGAGACGAGAGGGAGGGCGCGAGAAGGAGGAGACGAGGGAATTGATGAATGAAGGGAGGAAGAAATGAATTTAAAAAATACTTTTTACACCGGGTGCCTGGGAACCCGGAAGGGAGGAAGAAATGAATTTAAAAAATACTTTTTACACCGGGTGCCTGGGAACCCGGTGTAAAAAGGACACTTTTTACACCGGGTGTCCAGGCACCCGGTGTAAAAACTATACGTTTTACACCGGGTGGGGGAACCCGGTGTAAAAAGATAACTTTTTACACCGGGTGCCTGGACACCCGGTGTAAAAAGTGTCACATAATTCATGATAATTATAAAAATGCCACTGCCTTTATTTTTTACACCATTTTCCTTTCAACCGATATAAAAAGTACCCCATAAATTTTATATTTTGTACTAGTGAAATAAGAACAGAATATGAACAAAAAGAACTCAAATGTTGCCGAAGAGAAGACATCCTAACCAATGTCACTAAAGTTAACAATAACTAAAGTCTCTTTTTGGCTAAACAAAACTAAAGTATTTTTATGAATAAAGAATTATATACATAGAATATTTTGCACGTACATAATTGTAATAATAACCCAATAATTTTAGTAAGAATTAAATTTGATGGCAAGGTATTTTATGAATATTTTTATAAATTTTGAGGTAAATCTACCAAGAAAAATGGTGGTTCAATGGAAACTCTACTGGCAGCCTATCATGAGGTTCTTTGTTCAAAATCCTCGTTGTGAAAGAAAAGGAATTTTATTTTTTTGATTCAGCCTTGAGAAATTACTAGATTTGATGGACACCAAAATGTTGCAAATTCACAACACAATTCTTGTGAATTTAGAGCCATGAATCTGAATATGCAGTTGAGGGATCTAAAGTATAATGATCAAAGATAGTGAAGATGTAAATAAAAAAAGTTTGTGGAGTATTAATTGAATTAAAATTACAAAAAATGCTCATGCATACCTTTCTAGGTATTAAAAATGTAATTATGTTTGAAGCAAGAAAAAAAAAAGGTAGAGATAAATTTAAACTAAAAAAATGACAGAAATTTTACTAACACATTTTCACTGCACTATTATTCATATATATATATATATATATATTTCACAAATGGTTTTCCAAACATGAAAAAAAAAACCTTCTTGAAGCATGTTCTAATTAGAATGAGTTAATCAAATGATTGTCAAGGCATTATTCTTACACATGATTTTAGTACTGATGCATAATAAGATATCGTAAAAACAAAACTGAGTAGCACTTACATATTTTGTTAAAGAAGAGCTTGATTCAATAAAAATAAGATAAAGGTTTCCCATTTTATCTAAGAAAGAAATATATCCCAAGGAATATATAATACAACAAGATAGATTAAAGTACAGGAAATTTGAATATAAAAAATCGGAACATAGCCTTGTCATTCCCCCCCCCCCCAAACAATTCGCTAGATAGAGGCATGAAGAAAAAAGTAACGTAACAAGATAGATAGCAAAAATTATATACGTTTTATGTATGATGTACAGGTTAGACATTAAATTAAAAAATTTTAAAAATATTATACTTCATTATTAAAACATTTAAATCTAACTGATAAAATAAAATATGGCTTTTTTGGCTTTTATATATTCTCTTTTACTCTTCAATTTTTATTACATATTTTGTTGAGCTTCGCATAACTTTTACAAAAAAATTTAGACTATACGTACAGTGATGGTTCATGTTTTCAATTTTTTTTTTGGGTGAAATCACATATTTGATTTTAGATAGGAGGAATTTGTCCATGTTGTATTATTCATTTGACAAACTAAGAGCAACCGGTTTAACTAGTAAACTCAAACTTGTCTTTATGTCTGGCCGAAAAACTTTTATCTCAATTATTAAACAACTGTGATAATGATTGGACATTTACAGTACTTCAACATTAATATATAAATCTATATATACACACATTTCAAATATTATCTCCAATTTTGAAATTCTAATCAGGATCTAAATAATAATTATGTAAATAATAACTCTCATTTCAGAGAAACTTTATATAAAAAATATTACATATTCAACATCATTCCACAATTCTATTTTTTTAAATTTTTTTCTCAAAAATTGGCTTTCCAAACAAGCACCGAAGAACGACTTCTGAGATTGAGAAAAGAGAAGTCAAAAGAAGATAAGATAACAAAAACAGTAAAGGAGAAGTTGAGATAAAGCTACAAATTAAAGGCATAGACAACCCATAGTCTGATAGCTCAAATTAAAAGGAAAATCTTCATAGAATTGATTATTGAAAAATAAATAGAAGAACAAGAAACTATTGAGAGACTCAAATGAAAAGAGCATGGATTTGGAAGGATAAATCTTCATGTAATCAATAACATTATTGCATGCTTACCTCTGTTTTGAAGTCCAAAAAACAGAGGAATACAATTCTATAATATTTGATGGACACCAAAGTGTTGTAAATTTCACAACACAATTCATGTGCATGTAAGCCACAAATCTATATGTGTAACTAAGGGCTCTAAATTACAACGATCAATGATGGTGAAGATATAAATGTAAATAATGCCTTTCTTGTTGCTTGCAAGAGCATGAGAAGGTAGAAAGCAAGAAATAGATAATGATGGGTTGTGATGTGAATGTGTTCATCCTTTTAAGTTTGGAAGATCACCCAAAATTCCTTAGGATTATTGCTTGTCATATGATTAAAGAACTCAAATGAAAAGGACAAAAAGAAAAAAACCATGTTTCTAATGGTGCGAATAAATTTATTTAAAAGTCTAAAAAATATTAAAGAGTATAAATATTATATTTTTCTGAAGGCATACCTTGTAAATTATTCTCACTAAGGTCTAACGTTTGAAGCATATTCAAACTCCCAATTGCTTTGGGAATATCTCCTATAATTTAAAAATAAAATTTTGCAAGGAAAAAAAATTATTATTTTAGCATCATAATAAAGGTATAAACTTAAATACCAACAACGATTAATGATGACATGATCAAATGAAAAGTTATGGTCTTAAAAAATTGAACTGGACCAGCCAATTTATTTGATTGAACCGGAACAAGCTCTTGGCCCATTCCAGTACAATGATCAAAAGCGGTCACTGAGTGAATTGGTTTTGATCGATGACCCAAAAAGTGATATAATGTTACAAATGAATTCTTACATAATACATGATGTGGTTAATTATTATGTATTACTAAAAAAACAAAATCAACAGCCAAATTTTGAAGTCTCTTTGTCTTTCCTAGGCCTTTGCCTTACACCTCATATATAAACAAATCTTGGCACTATGCATTGAGGAATATGCTTACCTCTTTTTTTCAGCCCATAAAATAGCGATGTTGATTCTGGTTTATAGGGACTAAAGTTGTCTATTTTCCAATTTTGTAATTCTTGTTTACCGTTTAAGGAAAACAACTGATATGAAGATTTTATATTTTAATGTTGGTGTAGATATTAACATTGTCACACTAGTGATTATGTTCCAATGGACAAAAAAGGTAACAAAAGGAATAAAATGATCGATAGTACCAAACTATCATTTAATAATAGTATATCAAATTTCCAATGCATCTTTATGTTGCCAAACAATTAATTAAAACCCAAAATTGAAGTCATATCAAAAGTGAAAAAGAATAAAGCATAATATACTAAACAAATAGTATTAGACAAAAAACTTTCTTCATACCAAGAGACAGATTTTATACTTTTAAAGTTTCATGAAACGTGCAAAATGATGCAGTATAACTTTGAGATAATTGAGAATATGAAAAAAAAAAAAGACTACTGACTTTTGGAATGTATTCCATGGGACGATAGTGCTATAAGTGAGGGAGTTAACTAGCACATGCAAATCATTTTACATGTGCCTCTATTAAACTTGCAAAAACTAAAAACCCCTTTTGTAAATTCAATGGAAAAAAAATAAACATTATATTTCAAACTAAAAGGACATGCAGTTCAATATAAATTAAATATATTGAATCATAACACAATTCATAAGCCAAATACATCATATTGGCTTTTTATACAACATATATTATAAATGGATAAATTTTGATAAAACAAATATAATATGCCATTTAAATTTCACTTATATTGAACTTTATCACTATACTGAATGTTGTTGAACAATCTTTCAAGAAAATGTAACATCCAAAAGACTAAATATAAAATATTAAAGGAAATTATGTTAATGTCTTTCTAAAATAAAAATACTTAATAAGTACATGTATATTTTCAGATATACCAGTTCAAATTTTAGTTTATACAAATAGATTGATCCATGCAATGTATAGAAAGAAAAAAGTTATGTTGTAGTGCAATTGAACTAAGAAAATCAATGATAATTTTATTAACACTTTGATGTCTTTGATATGAAATATGAACATATTTTGAACGTAGCCTCACATCTAGAATTCTGGCAATAGTAATGTATCGAAAACAATTAATTATACAAGAATTTAGATTGACCGATTAATGAAAGTTAAAATTGGAATTGCAATTAATATCATGGTAGCTAGCATAGAGTGGTGACATAATCTAATAGAAAATGTGAATTATGTTGCAAATCCTACTGCAAAACTTTTGTTGCGCCACTTATTATTTATGGTTCATTTTATCCGACTTTAAAACTGAAGTATTTCAATAATTCTCTAGTTCTAATCAATGTTTGCAAATAGGAATTAAAAAGAATCATTCATATATAAAAATAGTAGTTCTAGGACACACACAGATGTATAACCAATAGGAAAAATTGGTAGAGAAATATATCTATATAGACACACACACACACACACAATGAGAAAGCAACTAAAGAGGAAAAAAGTATAGTAGCTATAACATCATAATTTGATGAAAAATTACCTGGTCTATTGCTTGGAAAAAGGTTAATGCTTAAAGATATAAAATTTAAATTTGTCACACAGAAGTTATATTGAGAATATTTTCTATGTATTTGATAAAGATATAAGAAAAGTTTCTAATGCTCCAAGTGTTCATGTATGGTTAATCATTTTTAACAAATCAAACTTTTAAAATTTAGAAGAAATGTTTCGGGATCAACCTTTTAATTTTCTATAAACTTGTAAAAGAACAACTTGAAGACCCTTATTTCTAGGGGACATATATATTTATATGATATAGGCCATGAATGAACTTTCTAAAAAAATAGCACAAATATCGCAAAAAGTTACGCGTTATGTGATTACGATTAGTTGAAAGTGCACCTTCAAAATTATTTCCACTAAGGTCTAGCCCTTGAAGTTTTGCCATGTTTCCAATACTCCTTGGTATTTGGCCAGACAATTTGTTAGCACCTAGATATATAATTTTTACGTTTGTGAGGTCAGCAATTGTTTGAGGAATATTTCCTGCAATATGATAATAACAAAACCACATGATTATGAATTCTTATGTATAAGATTATGATAAAAGAAAAATAAGTAACAAACATAAATTTATGAATGCATTTTTCAAAATTATTGTGATTATGACACAATAACTCTTGAATTTTGTATTTAAAAGAAACCAGAGTCGGAAAAATAATGAAGCTCTTAAATCATACAAAATTTTGTTATATATAACCTCTAATTTGAGCTCCATTGTTAACTGTCATAAAACAATTCATTAGCATAAGTATATAAACTTTGAAATTGTACTGATTTATTATAGTGCATAAATAATTAGATAAATACAAAAAGGGTGCATTGTTGCGTACTTGCATTGTTCTGTACAAAGGAGGGGGGGGGTGAGAGGGTGATATAGATTAAGAATGAAATTAATGGTGTTTAACAAGAGTAAACAAGTTTAAATTGCTAAAATGCACCTTTTAATAAATAAAAAAGTATTTTTGAATCTTTGATGTAATATTTTTAAAAGAGTTAAAAATTAAATTTAATTGTGCACTTTTGAAAATTATGTGATGGCTTATGTAATATTAATAAAATTAAATATAAATGAATATATTTCACTCTAAAAATGAATCATAAATAATATGAAAATTTTCTAACAATATATATCAAAATTTGGAAAATGCTTTGATCATAAAGACTTACATATATAAAATTGTTTTTATATTAATAACAATAATTATAATGTAAAACGGAGGTGAAAATAATGTATATTATATATATATAATATTAACAAAGGATTGAATTTGTTGAATTTATATATCATTGTATCTAGATCATTAAAATGTGAATTCCTTTTATATTCTTTACGAAGTTTTTTTTATTCAAGTACTATTGTAAAGTTAAATGTTGTTACTATTTATATATTTGTATTTTTAAGTTTTATATTATCGTACTTCATCTATTATCTGATATAAAATTCATCTCAAATCATAATATTAATTTTAAAAATATTGATAATAAAAAATTAAAAAATAAAACTCAAATGAAGATTGCCTAAAAATATAGTTATCTTTCAAAAATGTATGTTTTAAAGAATCCATATATAAAATTATTGTGTGTAAAGAGTTGTTAGTTTGATAGATTGATTACACTTATAGGGTAATGCAAATTCTAAAATTAGTCAAAAAGGTAATGGTTGTTGATGGGCATAGAGTAAATACTAAATAGTTTAACTCAAGGAAAAAAAAAAACTTGAAAGCCAGCTGATAACAAATATTTAATTAATTTCTACCCATCATATGTTTGATTTATGTATTCCAGTGGCTGGCCCATATATTATATAGCTTGAACTTTTGTTTTGATATTTTATACAGAAGATTATGTTTTGTTCATTTAAAGCCTAATATTAGATCCTACAACAATAATTACAAGATCCAAAGCTAGTTCATCTTAAATATTAGGTCCCTTTCAATCAAAAGCTAGTTCCATGCCTTCTTATTTCTTTCCACGTATCTCAATTAAAATTCTAATGATGTTAATAGGCAAAATGAAAAAACACAAACACTTAAGTCATACAAACACCTAAAAAATTGTTTGAAATGATTTAGAGAAAATATGAAATGATCTGATATTATAAAAAAAAAATACCTATTAAGGAGTTGCATGACAAAGACATCTGCTCAAGTGAGGATAAGTCAGAAATAATTGAAGGTGTTTTTTTTTTTTTGAAAGATTGTTCCCTCTTATACGTAAAATCTTTAAATGTTGAGCCTTCCAATCTCAAGTGGAATAGATCCATGGATAAAATTAAAGGTCCAATCCAGTGACTCTAACTTTTCATAAAACTATTATTATGAAAAGTAAGGTGCTGAAGAGCAAATAAACCTCCAATCTAAGCTGGAATTTTCCCATCAATTAATTAACAGTAGGGATTCTGAGAAGCAAAATTAAAAGTTGAGGCGTTAGTTTTAAAATTTAAAGGTGAGAGGGTTCATCTGAAATTTTTTCAAAGTTCAAGAAGGTTTTATGTATTTTAGCCTTACAATATATCATAACGTTGACCAAATCATAATCAATATAATATATTCTTATTTAACTTTTAAAATAATTTTAAATAAAAGTCCTAATTTCCAAATCTTTTAAATTTTAAAAGTAATGTAAAAGCTGATAAAAGTTTCAATCCTAAATGGAAACAATGCATACTTAACTATTTAAATATGTATTATTTTGAAACTATTACTCAAAAATATTACATTTGAAAGTTAAAATATTAGTTTTTTTTATTATATAGGAGTAATAAAGCTGAATCAAAAACAAGAGAAAAATGAAAATTGAAAAGATAGATGAGTTTTGGATTAAGTGAAAAACAATACGTGAATTCACTTAGAATATTTTAAATTATAAAATTTTCATTTAAATCCCAAGAAATTTTTATAAAATTAAAAATAAAACAAAAATTACTAAAATAATCGCCTTTTTTTATAAAATACCTTCCTTTATTGAAATTGTGGATTAGTAAATAAACTTGATTTTTTTTTTATTTCATTGAAGTCCTTCACAATTGAATGAAAATGTCCATACAAAAGACCTAACCAGAATTCTCCCCTTCTATATTCAAAAGCTTTGTAAAATTAATCATTCATTAATAATTTTAACCTAACCAGTATTCTAACTTTTAAGAGCTGGTTGTGAAGCATTCTGTCTTCCTAACAGCTCACGTTGTTGATTTTTCTCTATTTGTACTGAGGGGATCCTGAGTTGAATTTTTATATGTATATTATTCTCCACGTTTGGTTTGATGTCTAATTAATTAGTAGAGTCATCGAAATTGTTTGTGATGATGCACAACGAACCCATGGGAAAAGAAGGAAAAAAAAACTTATGTAGTAATTTCACTTTGTGCTGAGCCTCTTAGATAAGTGTATATTTTATAGTTAAATAGGTATGGATTTTGGCTTATATTTGACTAAATTTATTAATATTCCATACCTATCTAATTAATATTTATTTATTTTCTCTTATCACTTAATTATATGTAAAATATACTTATTTTCTTCTTTTATATTTTACAGGAAAATAATAAATTAAATTAAAAAAGAAAAATATATACGGACTGTTGACGTGTCACAATTACATCCGGCCTTTATTCCCAAGAGGAGAACACTAATGGGATAATGAACATGTTTGTATTGTTGCATTGTGAACTTGTTTCATTATCTATCAATGCTATATCGGATATTGCCATGTGTAAGATAGAAAGGGAGAACTAAATAAGGAATTAAAGGAGCAACTATGATATCTTTTGTTGGCCATATGTACATATTTAATTTATAACATAAGCCTTTAAATGGTGTTAATATTCCGTGGCAAAAATAAGATGTGACACATCTAGGAAAGGTGTTTCATCGGAAAAATTCCATAAAAATGATTCGATGAGCAACTGATTAATTTTTCTTTCTTGAATGAACACGTTTAAGTACCATAAATGGCGTTTCCATGTAAAATTATTGCAGATATTTAATGCTCACTATACTATTATTTATTTCTTATAAATAGATTGAAGGGATTATCATGAACATGTTGAGTAGAGGAGTTGTTTCAAGCAATGCATTATTGAAACCATTTGAACAATATGACGATAACACAATATGACTTATTGAGAGCATGCTTAAGTTTTCAATGCTTCTTCAATGAGAAGGCAAGAGAAGTTAAAGACATGTCATTAAATATATAATTTTCATATTTGTCAGATGAGAAATTTTTTTTTTACAGTATCTCTTTCAGCATTTCTTTCAATATGGCAACATTGGCCTATGTAGATTTGGGAGGACAATATTCCAGATCGATCACCTATAATAATATATCATAATTTTTACCGAATCTGTTTGACACAGTATTTAACTTTGATGAATTATATTGATAATCTTCATTTTAGTTACTATTAAAATGCACAAAGTCATTAAATCAATTGAGGCACTGACTTACAGTTCGTTGATTCAATTGTGGTCAAACCAGTTGCTATTAAAATGAAAAACTGTGAAATTTATAAAAGGATAAAAGTAAATAAATTAAAAAGAAAATAATGACTAATAACTTCCCATCTATTAAGTTTAGTATAAAATCTTGTAATATACCACAGTTACTCCAAATATGTGTAATAATTATGAGTCCATACTTATTATATATATAAAAAATGGCAATGCATCAAGTAATTTTACAAAATATATAAAAACTAAACTTAAAGGATTAAACCAAAGGAAAAATATAAATAAATACTTTGTATTGCCTAGATTTAATAGATATTATGAGTGTAGCCAAAAAATTAGTGAAGATCGAAGAGGAAAAAAGAAGTGAAGCTCAGCTGCCTTCAGACAGGGAGAATAATGAAAAAGTGGTTGGTGAATGTCCTACATCGATCGTTTGAGAGTATTAGGTGGAGAGCATCAGCTTGTACATATGTGTGTTGTTGGGTTTACTTCAATGGAGAAGCTGGGTTCACATGTGGGGTTGTGAAGATTTAAAGAAAATCACAGCTATTGGCCCCAAGTTTGAAAAATTTTATAGTTGTGACTTAAAAAAAAAAAAAGAGAACATGTATTTTTTATTTTTTATCTTTTTTTGTTCCCCTTAATGGGAACTGATCAGGTTTTTACTAAGTTTACTGGTTATTTACTGACTTTCTAGTCTTTGACCACTTTTGGAGGCCTTATTGGTGCCTGGGATTTGGAGTTTTATCGGTTTGGACTAAAAGCTAGCTTTCGGTTTGACTAGTTGACTTTGGCCTGGATTTATAGAGGAGTGACATAGTTTAATAAAAAATGTACAGTGATACTATTTGAAAATATATATTGCACGTGCACAAAATTAATTATATGCAAAGCCATATATTATATATTGTTCATTATTTAAACTGGATCCCTTCATTTCAAAAAAAAAAAAATCTGACATCCTGAAAAAAGGAAGCAAAGAGAGAGAGAGTGCTATTTTTTTTTTCAGTAGTTAAAATGCTAATTTGTTTTTCAATTTTTTTAGGTACTCATCGGGCACCCTCAAATCAAGGGTGGCTCGATGTTGCGCCTATACTTTAAAAGTGGAGCAACGTCATCCCTCCATTAAATATTTGTTAATTTAATCATTAATTGACTAAAAACATTATATAGAATGACCTAAAAAAATATAGAAAAAGACCTAAATAATTATAGAAAAGGACCTAGATAATTGCAGGAAACAAATGGTTTCCTGTTTCTAATTCGCATTTTGTGTTCTGTCTTTAGCTAGCAATATTTATTTATTTTCATTTTTTAAAAGAATAAAGATTCTCATTTTATTTTATCTAATGTGGCACTAATAATAAGACTGTCAACTAAGCAATGCAACACTGTTAACTACCATAGATGCCACATAGGATGAGTTACTAAGGACTTATTTACTTTTTTTAAAAATAGGAATGAACGGAAAGACAAAAGAAAGTATAAGGATTGAGTTGTAACAAGTTAAATTTTAAGGAATAAGTCACGAACTAGATGGAACTATAAGGGTGGTCAAATAATTGATTTTTTCATTAAAATTACTTTGAGGTCTGTGTAAAAACAATTAAGTTATGAGAAAAAGTAAATAATAAACAAGTAACTAACAATGACTTTTGTAATTCTTAAAAACAAATAAGAAGCTTGTAAAATGAAATAAATTTTCTTATATTATATAAAAAATAAAAATTCACTCTCTCACATGCATCTTTAGAATAATTTTTTTAATGTCATGATGTGAAACATTTATCATTTATATACCAACTCATGACATAACAAGGTATAACAAATCTAAAAGAAATATAACACATAAATAAAATCTGACTAATTTATGTATCTGAAACAAATAGATTTAATTATTGTAATTACATCATGCAATCAAGGAATAATGTTTAGCGTTATCAACAAAATTAATAATTAGTCATTGCCTTGAAGTTTGAAACCCTTGAAGCATAATCAAAATTTCAATCGCTTTTGGTATGCAACCACAAAGCTGATTAACACTAATATTATGGTCAAATTTACCAAATCACTAATTATATTGGGAATATCTACTGGGATGTGGTCATTGAAAAAAAAAAACAATGAAGATATGCTATAAGACCATAAAGTATGAGCATAATGAGACCAAGGTTGAAAATTCGACAAATAGTTGATCTTATATGGTAATAAACAATCTTTGATAAAAAACTATGATACTTTTATTAGTTTCAAATATGACGATTGCCTTTTGGAATAAATTAATCCTGCAATATCTGCAGACTCGTTTTTTCATTACAGTCCATGTATGGTAAAGAGATCATAACAAAAGAAAAATAAGCAACGAAGAGGACAAAGCTCTTGAACCCAATAGGAAAAAAAAGTAAATAAGAAATTGATGTATCTTGATATGTATCCATTAATTTGAACTCTGTTTAGTGCGACCAATCAAATCCTCATACGCGAAGGGTTTTATCCAAGTCTTTGCAGTATAATAGGGCCACATATATTCAGAAAGTAAGATATTTTTTATCATATATAGCATGATTAAAGGGGCTTTTGCAGATATCGCAAACCAAGCAAACATTCTAACATTTATTATATTTTGTGTTATGCCAATTTGTTATATTTGTCAATAATATATCATTGTATATTAATGATAAACTCTGGTAAATTTTCAAATTTTTAATGATAAATGTTTTGTATATCAATATGAACTGGCGATACTTCCAGTGAACCAATTTGTCCATAATTAAATAAGGCTATAATAAATTAATTGAGATGAATAAAATTAGTCAAAACCCTTACAGCACACAAATTGATAGAAATATGTTATTTCGTTATTTGAAGAGTTAGTTTTATGCATATATTTAAACAACTGTTGCCCTATATAATTATTTTTAAGAGCATACGAACCTTAAAAAATATTATGGCTGCATGTTGTACAAAAGAAATCAGACGATGGAATGATCAAATTAGTGCTCAAAAGTAGACATTTTATTAATAAAAAAGAGATAATCTATTATTTTTATAACATGAAAAATAATGAGATATTGACAGTCAAACTGACAGTTTGGGTTGTTTCAGATCTTTTTTTTTTTTTAAACATGAATACACGAATCCATAATCAAACCTATTTAGCACGCAATTATAAACTTTAATGTAGCTTATATCACAGGGAAAAAGTCATAGAAATCATTTGAAGATTTTCCTTCATTATGTTGATCTAAATTTTTAATAACTTTTTCACAATCAGAATCATTATTAGATAGTTATTTCTTATGATTTTCTTTATAAAATTGGATTTGGAAAAAAATAAAAGAATGCTTAAGACATGTCCTATAAGAAGCATATGCAAATGTTTGACAAGTTTTTAATGTTATAAAAAGTAGATTATATTATATGAGTAATAATTTATAACGTAACTACAAAAAGAATTCTGAAAAATATATAACTTAAAAACATAAAATTGTCTAGCTGGTTGAAAGGCAATTTCAAAGAATATTTGATCAATTTATCTTTCCGCAATAAGAATATTTTATTATCACCAATATATCATAAAAATTAACTGTAAAATAATTATCAAACGCACTAATTTGCTTAGGTGAAGTTAATTTGGTATATAGGAAGTATATACTTATGCAAAGCTGATTCCATGAAATGCAGAAAATGTGCTAACTTTGATAATTTGAATATCCTTAAAGCTAGGAGGGTCATGTAGAATGATAATTAACATAATTTTGTTGATGAATTTATTCTGACAAATATAAGTGAAAATTTTACGCCAGCAAAGATCAATTAAGCTTGATAACAAGGCACACATAAATCTACATTAAAATTAAGCAAAAGGAGTTCCAAATAGAAAATAAAATTATATCATTGTAAAATAGAAGAAATGCTAATAACACATTATGCAAGGCATACCTGTTAAGGAGTTGTAGGCCAAAGACAACATCTCAAGTGAGGATAAGTTAGAAATCATTGGAGGTATTCTTCTGAAAGCTTATTTTCCGTGATCCGTAAAATTTTCAAACTTGATAGTTTTCCAATCTCAAATGGAGTGAATCCTTCAATTAAGTTACCATTCCAGTTCAAAGTCTCTAACTTTGACAAGTTGGATATGCTTTTAGGAATAACACCTCCAAAACTATTATTACGGAGGTGGAAGTGTTGAAGAGTAAACAAGCTTCCAATCCAAATTGGAATTTCTCCATTGAATTCATTGTAGCTCAAGTTAAGAATTTGCAGCTTGTGTAATTGGATCAACTCTTTTGGCAATTCACCATAAAGGTTGTTACTATGAAGGTCAAGTTCAAGCAAGAAAGACAAATTCCCAATTTTTGAGGGTAAGATCCCCTTGAGACCCATCTCACCAAGATTCAAGGCTATTACTCTCTCATGGTGAGAATCACACATAACTCCAACCCAATTGCAAATGGACGAAGAGTTGGACCAGCTAGCCAAGTGATTGTAAGGGTCCTTAACAGAAAACTTGAAAGCAAGTAGTGCTAATTCATCATTCGTAGTAAAATTGGTGAGGCATAAAGTGAATTGAAAACAAAGCAGTGAAAACATGAGGAAGGGGGAATGAAAACAAAGATTTGCCATGTTGGGTAGGTTTCAAGGCTTCTTTGATTGATGAAGAGGTTGGAGAAGAAGTTTATACTATATATGTATGTATATGTGCGCGCACGCACTTAGAAATTCATAATCACAACTAGATATTTTGGTATTTTGTAAAAGTAATTAATAATATTTTTTTAAAAATTTTCCTAATGAATATTTGAATTAATGAGAATTTTATATTTATTATTTATCAAATTATCCTATTAAAAAAATAGACATAAAAAGAGTATATAATTTTTAATTATATTAAATTTTTTAATAAAGTTGGTTAAAATGTCTTATAAGATTGAAAGAAAGATATACACCTTTATAGCCTCATTTACAAGTCTGGGAGAATAATTTTTTTTAGTCATAATAACGCATGCAATTAATTTCTTAACATATGTTTTTTTCCAATTAAATATTAGTGAGAGAGTATGTTGTTAAAGTATGTACGCCAACAATAAATTATTTTTTTATTTTGCATTCAATTTCATAAGAAATTCTAGCATCTAAACAAACACAATATTTTTCCAGTTTTAAAACTAATCACATATTCTTGTTGGCTGGAAAACACATGTTTTTTTTTTTGTAAGACTGTTTTTCTATTTATTGTATAATTCTTTAATAATTAATATTAATACATCAAATTTTAACATTGTAGGAACTTGGATGTAATAGAATGCAATTCTTTTGAAGACATTTTTCGCAGTCTTGAATCTAATAGCCCATGTTTAAAAAACCATAACACTAATAAAATTTTATACTTAATTATTTTAACATAAAATTAGGAAGAATTACAATTAAAATTCTTGTAAAAAATCAATATAAAATAAAGGTATTCAAACTATGAATGTAGAAATTGATGTTATAAACTTCCATGAAGTTGCACACAAATTCTTCTTTTACACTTTAATTTTCTTTTGACACGGTCAAGAAAGGAAGTTTCATTTCACTTCGACCAAGAATTTCATGTCATGTACTGCGTTTGAAATGTCAAGTAGGCCTTATACGTATAAAGTGCGTTGTTGCATTTACAGGCCTCATTGTTTTCCTATTAGACTGGCTCCGCATAAATTCATTGTTGAAATTACCTAATTGCCCTGGGCTTTTTAAAAAAAATTTGGGAGAAATATAGTTTCATTAACAAAGATAAATCATTTTTTCCTTAATTTTGAAAATTATAGAGATGAAAAAAGTTATAAGAAGGCCCATTCATTAATCCTTTGTCTCTTAATTATAAGGTATCAAACAAAAAGATGAAATAATCTTCCATTTTACTCTTTAACTTAATAAAGCATTTGCATAAATAATAAGATGACTCATTATCTTCCTCTAATTAATATGGACATAATTGAAATGTTGAGTTATCTTTTTCAATAAATAAAAAATAACTAAAATAAATTCAACAATAACTTTCCCATTTAACTTTAGATGACATTTGCATAAATAATAAGATGACTCATTATATTTTTACATAGGGATAAACTATTTGCTTAGGAACATATGGTATCTTAAATTTATATGTGGTAGTTGATAAAAAAAAAAAATTATTTGTGGTAAATTTTTCTCTTCAACATTTGAAAATAATGCATTGGGCACCCTATTAATAAAAAAATTAACTCTAACCATTAGTTGACTTCAAGAATTATAGACAATATCTTAAAATTATAGAAAATGACTTAAAATTTACACATAAGTACCCTATAAAAACATAGTAACGATTAAGTTCAATAAATTATATATAAATACTGGATACAAATGTTATTTCTTACTCTTGTAAAAGACCAAATATGATTTGACTATCCACTTTAATTAACTGCTAGGTTAACAAATTACCATTTCTGGTTAAAACATTAGTAAGTAATTAAAATATTGATATTTCAATATATAATAATTTAAATATTATTATTATTTACAAATTATCAATATATTTACTCCTTAACTAGTATTTGATCCTATGACCCGGGGAGTTTGATCTCATAACCCCTTCATCACATAAAAAGCTGAATTAATTTGACAAGTGAATGAGACATTCACAATTAGTTATTAATCTATAAAACACATATATCTACTCGAGTTCGGTTCATTTTATTATCTTACGTTAGTCTGAAAATATTTAAAAAAAATATCATCATTCAATATTTAATATAAAAAATTAGTCTGTAAATATTTTAAAAAAGCATAAAAATTTTAGCATAGTCACTTGACATATATATATATTTAAATAATCTAACATCATTTATTCCTTGTAAAAAATAGGAAATCTAGTTGCAAATGTTACTATGCAAAGTTGCATATGCTTGAGTAATTGAATGTTAGGAAATTTTGGGAGTTTTAAGTCATTTTATTTTAGGATGTTCACGATCCACCTAATAATTTTTGGAACTTTAATTTGTTGATGTTAATTTATTGGAACGTTATCGTTAGTTAATGACTCTCTTAGGACTTAACCACGTGCATGTGAAGAAAAAATCAAGAAGAGATGCCCCACACTCCAACACTCTTAATCAGTCGCAGAGACAGATCCCAGGTCATGAAAATTAATAATAAAAAATAATATGATAATTAAAAAAATTACATCAGGGAAAATATAAGTCATCTTGTGAAGTTAATTACTACAAACTTCTGTTTTAAATATAAGGTTTTTTTTTATTACATAAAGGTATTATCTTGTTCAAGTTACAGTTAAGCACTAAATGTAGGTACCTGTTCTAGTATAGAAATTCAAATCTTAGTTTGTTACACTATGAGGAATTAGTATCTTATGCAAAACTCAATCCTAGTTAATAAAATATATTTAACATATACATAATTAAGAAATTATTAATCTTTCTTTTTCAACTTTCCCTTATCTTGTTTAACGCAAAGTAACAAATATACTTAGCTTTAATCAAACAAAATACGGGTTGTCAATAACGGTGAAACTCAAACAACAACTAATTTTTTTAAAAGACTAATGATAAAACTAACTTTTTAAAAAGTTTGAATTAGTTAGAAGTAACTTACTCCTTCCGTCTCTATATATAGAATATTTTCTAAATGCTTATTTTGTCTCTAAATATAAAGGATGTCATGATATTTTTGAGACAAGAGTTAATGAGCAAAATAAACCCTGAAGTATTGCCTGAAAAGTGCTTTCTAAACTCTTAAAATGTGTCAAATAAACCTTGAACTTTTAAATTCGTAGCAAAATGAACCCTGACCGTTATATATTTTATTTTAACACTGTTGATGAAATTATCGGCTTTCGCATCTATTGTCTATAAAATCCTATGATACTTAAACTTCTTTTTAAATGGGATCCCAAATTTTCACCATTAAATAAATAAACATTATTTAAAATAAGACTAAATTAGAGTTATAGAGTATACGGAAACATGAGATACCAATCGTTTTAAAAACATTACAAAAAAAGGGGCAAAAAACCATGCTAAGGCTAATTTGGTCTACGTAATAGTCAATATTTTATACATAAATGATGGGGATAATTTGCTTAAAATTTTAAAGTTCAGGGTCTAAAACACTGCTAACATGATAGTTTAGGGTTCGTAACACTACTAATATAATAGTTCAGGGTCTATGATGCTAATTCACAATGACACGTGAGCATTAAATAGGGACCATGGTGAACATTACCCGCACAAACAGTAACAGCGTTAAAATATTTAATGGTCAGGTTTCATTTTGCTATGAATTTAAAAGTTCAAAGTTTATTTTGTACATTTTAAGAGTTTAGGGTTGAAAGTGCTTTTCAAGCAATACTTTAAGGTTTATTTTGCTCATTAACCTATTAGACAATTCTACTTTTGTCTTGAAAAAAGGAGAAGAGAAATTAATTGTGTACTTTACACACTACCACCATGATATTAATTGACAGTATAGAAGTTTGTCGTACAATTTTCAATTTAAAATTTTTTTAAAATATTTTTTAAAATTATTTCTTCCTTCTTTCTAAAACTCTTGATAACACACATTAGATTTTGGTCAAATAAATTTTTAGGGAATAAATTAAATTTTTATGGGGTCACATGAATTTTCATTTCTTTTCTTAGCGGGTGGGGGCAATCAAAATTTTTTAATGGAGGCAAATGAAATATTTATGGTCACTGCATGTAATTTTCTCCTTGACTTGTGGAAAAAATTGCCTCACTGCCTTACACACATGGGTCCATCCTTGGTTGACTACGAGGATACATGTATACATGATAAAGAAAATTATCTTTGGTGCAGAAATAAATCCAAATACAATTTTAAATTCAATTATAGTTGATTGTAGGAGGTGAAATAAATTTACCAATATTATGAATGGGAAGTTTTAATTCGAAATAAATGAGCCCATACTTTCTCAGGCAATGAAATAGCATATTGTCTAGGCATTGATTTCTTCTTGTTATCAAATTTCCTTCTTCCATGGGTCAGAAAGTGACTTTAATACATTGATTCTCAAACCAAAATTATTCTTACAAGAAAATATTTCCACGAGCTACTAAATAACCAAAATCAAAGTAAAATTTACACAATTATGCTATGATGTACTAACTCAATCAAAATAAACATTTTCCTACCGTAAGTATCCAAAATATGTATATGCGTGTGTCAAAAAGTAACACTTATTTTGCTCTGTTTATAAAATCATATTTTAAATATTTAAACTTGGAAAAACAAATTTAGCTAATATTCAATTTCCAATATCATTCTACATAGAAAGAAATTTTTGTTTATTTTATTTGTAAGACATGGATTTTTTATAAGAAGCCTATTTAAATATTGTTGTGTGTTAATATATTAATTAAACATGTATATTTGATAAAGTAAAATTAAAAATTTCTTAGATGTTCCTCTGATAATAAAAGAAATTAAAAATTATTAATTTTTTGAAAATTTTGAAATTATCTTTTAAACACCCGTACTAAGTAGAATCTACTGTATATATTGTTTGCCAAAAACAAAATCCCCAATATTGTGTCGTTTTTCTTTTTCTCAAGATACTCCTTACTTTATTTCTCATAATGCAATTTTTCTACAAAAAGGTAGAAAAAAGAAATAAAAATTAAGAGAAAGAGAACTGAAAGAATAAAATGAATAATAAATTACAAAGGTATTTTTCAAGTAAAATGGGAATTATTGTGCCCCATTCTCTACTCTAAAGATATTCAAGTTGACTTGAGTTCAATCATGAGTGTAGGAAGCTAAGATGAAATTCTTTTTTCCAGGGCTACGTCAATGAGTGGGAAATGTCTAGGAAATTTCCTCAATTATAGAATCTCAATATTTTCATTATAAAAAAAAGTAAAATACACTGACCTTCCTTCTATTTTATCTTTTATTACAAATACCTCACTTTTATTTTTAAACATATACAAACCTCTTATAGAATTAATAATAACGAAATACAAACCTCCCTTCAACTTTTAGTATTTCATTTTCAATCACTCATCGTCATTTGAACCTTAAATCATATGCATGGGACCAAAATGCCCTTCAAAATTTGGTTCTTTCGTGGCTTCTATTCATCCTTGGTATAGTCTATCACTAATATATAAATAAAAAATAACATTTAAATAATATTAATTGACTTTAGAGCATTGAAATTATTATAAAATTACATTTGGACCAAACAAATCTCTCAATGGCACTTACTTATTTATTTATTTTTGTTAGTTTGTAAGTGAAATTAATAAAATTATTTTCTTCTCCTTTCTCAATGTCAATTCCAACCCATGACAAGTGGCAGAGCTGTTGTCTTGAAAGAACCACAACACTCAAATAAGAAATGTTGTGGACAATTCTAATTTCAACAAACATATTGTCCCAATTCCTCTATATATGCCAAGGAAATGAGTTTACTTGACTTGAAAATACTTCACTCTTTAATTCTAAAATCAAATTTATTCTAAGAATTGTATAGAGAGACTAATATGTGTCATAGTCAAATTCAATCAAAATAAAAATCTACATCATTGTGTAATGTTTTCCCAAAATATAGGTGTATGAATTGTCTTGACTTGGGGAATTATTCATAAAATTAAATAATTGTTGCCATTCATGACTTCTTTTTCTCGTTCGCCATATTAATGAGTTGTGTAGAAAGACAAGAAAACACCCCAATTCATAGAACCTCCATATTATCAATGAAATGACTAAAATAAATATTCAGAAATTACTTTTATTCTATTGACCTAACATTGTGCCATTTTCTTCACGCTAAGTGCAGACCTAGTTATATGTAATTAGGCCTCTACAACTTGTTCCCATTAATTTCCTCTTTGGTTTGGCACCCCCTATCCCATGGTGACCCATTCCTTATGTATTATATATATTATATTAATTAATATACATATATATAACGGACACTATATAATTCTTCTGGATATTATAAAGATATATGATTTATTAGTTTATTAAAATAATTTTGTAAATTAACATAAATTTTACATCAATAAAAGAACAATGATGCTTAATATTTTTTATACTAAAAGCCTTTTTTATTTTTATTTTAAGCAAATTATTCTAAAAAATTAATTATTATAAAAATGTATCATTTGCATTGATATATAATTAGTTTGTGATTTAATTTGCGCATACATAAAGGCTTTTTTTATTTTAAGTAAATTATTATAAAAATATTAATTATTATAAAAATTTATCATTTACATTAATATGAATTTTTTTATTTAATTTTCATATACATAAAATCCTTTTTTTCTTTTTATTTAAGTAAAATATTTTAAAAAATTAGCTATTGTAAAATATTATCATTTGCAATAATAGAGAATTTTTTTTTAATTTAATTTCATAAAATATTAATTAAGATTATTCTAAGTATGCCAAATATTTGTTTATAATTTGCATAATATATATATATATATATATTGATTTAAGTTGTTTATACATGTTCAATATTTATTATTCCCTCCAAATCATCAATATCTATTGGTTCCAAATTTTACATAATTTATTATAAAAAATCTAGGTTTTGAATTTATGTATTTAATGCATTTATCAATAAAATAAGTGGTATTGGATTTTAAATAAAAAATTAAAAATGTTAATGATAAGAAAGAGCTATAGATTAAGCGATGGGTTAAAAAACCACATATTTTTCTTTCTAAAATTATAGCGATGGGTTAAAAAACCACATTTTATCTTTCTAAAATTATCATTTGATTTTATTAAAACAAAGTGTATCTATAAGCTTGCATATCTGATTTTTTATTATGATTTGATTTTTTAAGTTATAAAAAACTTTAATTAAGAACATATATTGATTTCACAAATATACTTGACCCCCCTTAAATTTAGAAGTTGGTTCACACAATGAGTGTATGAATTGATTTGAGTTTACTTGACACATGAATTGCACTCAAACATCGACAGAGACAAATTACTGTTGCACTCCCTCCGTGCCAAGCACATATGAGTTTACTTGCTTGGAAATACACCACTCTTTGATTATAAAAATCAAATTTATTTGAAGAATTATAAAAAGTGGGAAAGATGTTATCTTGAAAGAAACTAGGCGCTCAAACGTCCACATGACCATTCTAATTTCAACAAACAAGTATTATTGTCCCACTTTTTCCATACAAAGGACGTATGAGTATACTTGACTTAGAAAGACATCACTCTTTGAACATAAAATCAAATTTATTACAGGAATTGTTAGAGAATAACGTGTGGTATAGTCAGATTCTAACAAAAAAGTTTACATTATAGTGTAATGTTTTTCCACAATATGATTGGTCCCCACACCTACTTCCCATTAATTTCGTTAATCTACATCAATCAATTTTATTCCATTAACCTCTCAATACTATGCCATTTTCTTTATGCCAGGGGCAGACATCAACTTTCTATTCCACATTAAATGTAGTTGGTCCTCACACCTCCTTCCTCTTAATTTCTACTTTCGTTTAGTCCCCCATCTAACAGTAACCCATTCCTTACTTTTTTTTCTTTTTTTTCTTTTTTTGCTTCCAATAATACTTACTATACGTACTATATGGAACAAAAACACACAAATGCAAACACATTATAAACTATATAATTCTTCTACACATTTTAAAAATATTTAATTTATTAGTTCATTCAAATATTTTTTAATTAACATTAAATTTTTATTAATAGAAAATATTATACTTAATATTCATATATAATTGTAAGTCTTTTTCTTTTTTATTTTAAGTAAATTATTTAAAAAATATTAATTATTATTAAAATTGATAATTTGAATTAATATATAATCTTTCTGTTATTTAATTTGCATATAATGTTAATTAAGATTATTCTATGCATGCCAAATATTGTTATTAAATTTTCATCATATCTATATTGATTTAATTTGTTTATAAAATTTCAATATTTATCATATTCCCCCAAATCATCAATATCTAATGGTTCATAATTTTATATTATTTATCATAGAAGAAACCTAGGTATTAAATTTATGTATTTAATGTATTTTTTCAATCAAATATGTGGAATTAGATTTTATATTAAAAATAGAAAATATTAATGATAAGAGAGAGTTATAGTCAAGTGACGGGTTAAAAATCATATGTTTTTTCTGAAAAAATATGAATTGTATATATAAGATTAAATATCTTATTTTTTATTATGATTTGTTTTTCTTAAGTTATAAAAAACTTTAATTAACACTATATATTGATCTCAAAAATATAATTGGCCTCCTGAAGTTCAAAAGTTGGTTCTGCTCCTACTTTATGCATTAAGTATATGAATTGATATGAATTACACTAATTAAAAGATAATCACAAATGAGTTTACTTTGACATATGAATTACAATCAAACATTGATAAAGATATATTTTTTAATAATATATTAGTAAAATATTAATATTTTAATATATAATAATTAAAATATTATTACTTCTAAATATTCACAAACAATTTACAAGTTAAGGGATTTGGATCTAGTGAGTGGCTTAAATCCACTTACTTAATGAGTATCCTAATTACAACTATTGAATTTCATCAACACTTGAAAATTATCAAGATATATTTTTCTCCAAAAATTCAAAAAATTCTAATCGGTTAAAAATATAAAGGGAAAATTCTCAACATCCCTACAATAATGAACAAATCATTGTGTTTGATAAGCTTAACTATTATTGGTTAATTATATTTTTTGGATGCTTAATTATTTTTTATTTAAGATTGACAAATTAATTTTTTTAAATCCTTTTCAAGATTGGTAATTTTTTTGGGATATGTTTTATGGAATTTTTTCGTAGTTGTATCATAAATCAGTGTTTATATCTCAATATATATATATAGTGTAAAATAAAATAATTCCTTTCATTAATATTTCCACATACAATCTCATCCTTTTTTCCCCCTATTTACAATATCAAATTTGGAGATTGCATCAACAATGTCTCATTTCCAAACTTCTTTGCAAGCTAATTCGTGTAATAACACGCCCCATCATCCGAATATCATGACTAGGGGCCACTGATTGACGGGAAAAGTACACGACGGACGTCACTTGAGCTAAGAAATCTCAACCATTAACATTATAATCAACAGTTTTAAATGCATGTACTCATCAGTCAAATAAATTACGAGTTGTGCTTCTGAATTTCAAAGCATATATATAGTATGGCCTTCTTCTCCAACCACTTCAATCTAAGAAGCCTTGAACCTATCCAACATGGCAAATCTTTGTTTTCATTTCCCCTTCCTCATGTTCTTCCTACTTTGTTTTCATTTCACTTTATGCCTCACCAATTTTAATTCAAATGATGAATTGGCACTACTTGCTTTCAAGTTTTCTGTTAAGGACCCTTATACTCACTTGGCTAATTGGTCCAATCTCAAGTGGAATAGATCCTTGGATAGAGTTAAAATTCCAATCCAAGGTCTCTAATTTTGACATATTTGATACCAACAGCAACTAATTATGACATAACCACAAGAAAATTCATGGTTTTCTAAACAGATTGGGCTATCCAATTCCACCTATTGTATTAGGAATTGTATTTTGGTTCAGTCCTCTATGACCTGCGAAACTAGGCACTCAAAGACAGGGACATCTGAAGGAGCTTTAAGGCCTTAGGAAAAATTATTTTAGAGGTCTAATATATTATTACTTTACCACTTTAAATTCTATAAAAATTAAAACAATAACAAATAAAGGGTAAAGGAGGAACAAACACACCAAATATATATAGCCATCTATGATTGGATTTCTTTATTCTTTTAATAGAAGTGCAAAACTCCTATGAACAAATAAAAGGATTTGTGGACTTCACAATGACAAATAGAAATTCAAGTTATCAATCAATCCGTGCCCATGGAAACGGCTAAGCAAGAGCTATATATTTTTTTAATAAGAAAATAATGGTAGAGCAATAAATGATTTGGTTGAGATAAAAGAAGAGATGAAATGACAAAGTGATTGTGGTAGAATACATGCAGCCATAAATTTTTAATGAAGAGAAAAAATTAACACTAATGCTTAGTAAAAAATTAATTATTGGTTATTTAAGATAAAAGTAGGTAATAAACTCTAAATGAAAATATATAATTAAGATTAATGCTTAATAAGAAAAAGACTGATGGATTATATAGGATATAAGTAAACATTTTTTAGACATAAGATGACAGCCTTAATGGACTATTGTTACACATGGCCCTGCTGATAGAGCCAATGAAATAACAAAAAAGAGATAATATTGCAAATGAATTAACGCTTAAAGATATTGAATTCGAATTGGTCACGGGTATATCTATTGAGAATATTTCCCACGTATGTGATAAAGACACAAAAAAGATGGCATATTTATGCTACGAGCGACCATATATGGTGAATCTTTTTTACCAAGTCTAACAATACATGCAAATTATGAGCAACATATTGTGCAGTAATTGTTTGAAAAATTTTACATGGTTTTAACGTAACTACAAAAGAAATTCTACATATAAGTAGCTAGGTTGCTTTTCACGGAGGGTTGGATTATCATTTTTTTTTTAGTTTGAGTTTGTGCATCACCCCTGGAATGATTACCATTTTATCTAAAATAAAATTTGAGGAATCATCCTTCAAAACTGATGGCTTCTAGGAGATGCTATCACATGTAATTCCATATATACATTAATCACACACAAGCACACATTAATATACGTGGGGGGAGCTTTAGTTGGGTTTTAAATTATTTTGGAAATCCAATAAAAAACAACTGTGGGTAAAAAGGATTGTAGAGATATCTCACACATTTCGTGTGTATTACAGTCCTCTGGCTACTAATAAAATGTCACAATAAACTAATCCGCCAAGTTTTTGTAAGGGAACATCTTTTTAATTCCTACTACATATATAATGGACGTGAACTAACTAATTGATCTCATACATAATGATTTTGTAGGAACAAAATTTTATGCACAACGACAATATATAATGATAGCATCTAATGTCGACTTAAAATTAAAATTGGAAAAACTATTGGAACTGCAGTTCTGTAATATCCATTTTTTTTATTTTTAGTTTACAATTTAAAGGGAACAAGTGAGATGGAGATGTCATATTTTAGTATTGATGTTTACATTAATATTATCACTCACTGATTGGCCAATTCGAAAGATAGTTGGTCTTCTATAGCAATAAACAATTTTTGATAGAACTATGAGACTTGCATTTTCAAAAATTGACTGGTTTTTTGGAATAAATAAATCCTTCAACGGAGGCTAACATAGACTCATTTGAAATTATAACTATGTTTGGAGATTACCTAAACACACAAAAATAACACAAAATTGAATGAATGTTGCAAATTATGATTAACTGAAATGATACCTTCTAAATTATTGTGATCAAGCTCAAGAGGTTGAAGTTTTGTCGAATTTCCAATGCCTCTTGGTATAAGGCTAATCAACTTATTATAACTTAAGTATATAATAATTATCTAATAATGAGTGCACACTTTTCAAGTTTGTAAGGCCACCAATTGTTTGAGGAATATTTCCTGCAATATGATAATAAAAAAACCACATTTTTATGAATTCTCATGTATAAGATTATGATAAAAGAAAAATAAGTAACAAACATAAATTTATGAATGCATTTTTTAAAATTATTGTGATTATGATATAATAACTCTTGAATTTTGGTAGACGCACATAGAAGTGGGAAAGTTAAAAGAGAGACAAAAAAATTTTAAATTTGGCTATGTTTAAAGAATTGTTAGAAAAGAAAATTTCAATCCTACACAAAATTATAAACAAAAGGAAAAGTAGGAAAAGAAAATGCATCGTTGTTCATCATAGTAATACTGAGAAATCAACTAAAAACGGGGGAACTATAGTAGTCAAAATATCATAATTTTATGAAAAAAATTACCTTGTAAATTATTATGATCAAGATATAGCTCTCGAAGCATATCCAATTTTCCAATACCTTCTAGTATATCACCTGCGAAAAAAATTTAACTCTTAAAGATATTGAATTCAAATTGGTCACAGATATATCTATTGAGAATTGAGCTTAAACAAGGACCAAAAGATTTGGAAATCCAAAATAAGGACCAAAGTTACTTTGGTAAATGGATCTTAAAGTTTGCTACTTTTATCCCATAATTTACAACCGTCAAAACAATAAATTGTAAGTGAAATTTGATAAATTTATAAAAGAACAACTTCTCAAACTTATAATCATTTCTAGTGATTTTCTTCTAGTTAATTTGTGAAGGAAAACAATTTCCAAGTAGTGATATATTTGACAAGCCTATAAGTCATCCTTAAAAAATTTTCAGCTTTTGTTAAAAAATGCATATATTTATAAATCACAAGTAACGTTGGTTAAGTTGTAAATGGAGAATATATAAATATCAAAATTTAACTTGCAAAGTATATGTGAATATTATTAAATAGTAATAATAATAATATTTAAATTATTAAATATTAAAGTATTAATATTTACTTAATAAGATGCTATTAAGAATTATAATATTTTTGAATTACTTACTAGTGTTTTTTCCTGCAATGATTATTCAATAATTGCCTAGTAGCTGGTTAAAATGATATTTTTGTCTTTTACATGGATAGAAAATAACATTAGTCTTTTGTGATTTATTTATAATTTATAAAATTTAATTCATATTAATTTTATTATAGGATATATATTTATAATTTTTTGAATATTTTTTTATAATTTTTGATTCTTTTTTTGTAATTTTTGATGTCCTTTTTTTATAATTTTTTGAATCTTTGCCATGCACCATTTTTTAAATGTTGAATGGGACATTATGCCATAAAAAAGTTGGGATATCATCATGCCTCTTATGTGAATAGTTGAGAGTTAAAAATATCGTTTAACCCAATAAAAAATTAAATTTGATATAGAGCTATGAATGAAAGAAAATGTTATTTTATTTTATAATATATATGTATATATATAGATATATAAACTTAGTTACAAAAGAATTTCATAAAACATAGCCCAAAAGAATTACAAAGCTTAAAAGGGATTTTAAAAATTTATTTAACTTTCCAATCATAAATAAAAATATTTTAGTATACCAAAAATGTAATTCAAAAAATAATAGTTAGACTTATCATTAGACACAATAATCTGTTCACTATTAGGGATATAGAGATTTTTCCCTTTATATTTATCATTGATTAGATCATATGAAGCTTAATGTGCATTATTACCCCATGAAACTAGAACCATATTTTCTAGCGCAAGCCCTGTGGAGTGAATTCCATGAGAAATTGTTAAAAAATTGGGGAAAAGGTGTGAACAAAAAAATATATGAACATTTTGACTTACGTCAACTATCTCCCCAACCCAGCCGATGCTTTTCTACTTCCGACAAAATCATAGGAAAAATTAAATATTTGGTTTCAAATTTTTAGCGAAGTTATAAAATAGGTCCCTATAGTTTCTACTTTTAGAATGACTCCCAGAAATTTGTGCACAGATATATTAGACCTTAAAGTGCAAAAAGTGTATCAGTATATGTTTTTTTCTTGCACAAAAATTAATTATTAATTAAAAAATTGACTTGCAAAATGGTGCGTGAAATATTTTAAATAATAATAATTATACTCATTATTTTGAACAAAACTACATTTTGACCAATTCCAACTGATCAAATACATACCATTTATTCTTTTTGTTATTATGAGAGCTTTGATTCAACAGACCCATAAATGTCACCTAACAAAGTGATAGGAATTAGGTTAATTAACATTATATGAATGTAATGATGAAGCATACAAGAAACTCTTCGCATTTACAATGTTGGAGAAGATATTGGCGCACTTATCAACTTGTTGGAAAGATACAAAGGCCACATAATTATTGCCCCACTTCCTCCATGCCAAGGACATATGACTTGGAAATACAACACACTTTCATTAATTATGAGATCAAATTTATTCTAAGAATTGTTAGAGACTAATGTGTGCCATAGTTGGATTATTCTAACAAAAGACAATCTACATTATTGTGTATTGTTTTTCCATAATATAAGTATATTGATACTGTTGACTAAGAAAATTATGTATAAAATATGAACTGTCACTATTCATGACTTCTATTTCTCTTTGACCATATTAATAAGTTGTGTAAGATGACAAGAAAACAACCCAATTCATAGAACTCCACATTATCAATGAAATGACTAAAACAAATATACATAACTTATTTTTATTTGACAGACCTATAATTGTGTAATTTTCTTCATGGACTAAGTATATGAATACACAAAAAAAAAGATAACTACCATTTATAATTTTTTCCTTAAAACAAAATAGATTGGAGGTCAGTTATTAGTATATTTTAAAGATAAATTCAAATATAATAACAAATAGAACTTACAATATAGTACGGAGCAACTTTGATTGAATTTGAAAGCAAATATAATAGCGCTTACATATTGATATCAATGATAAGTCCTTGGAATTGAATTAATAATGGTAATACTAATAATAACAATAGAAAAATGACAAATATAAGAGAGTTGTAGACTTGGTCTATCGTGTTGAATCAATAACTAGTTATCTATGAATTAATGATAATTAATGGATGGATGTGAAAAGAAAAATTTATTATCTGGTCAGGAAAGGATAATTAATTGAATAAAATATATTTTCAGAATTTTTTGATCACATTGATAACGTGTTATGAAAATAAAAAGAAAGAGGGCAAGAGACTAGCAGGGCAAGAAGAGTTATAGTTCATTCACTTGGGTACCCAATGCTTTTTACATGGCCTCTATTTATAGGCTTTCAACTATTTAAGCCTAACCTTAATGTTACAAATGAATAAAGAAGGACATAATAGCATAGTATGTAACCTTTGGAGGTTATAAAGCATTAACCTTGATAAACTCTTTCTAAATCATTCATTGTGAAGTTATGAGAGATGAAGAATTCTAAGCATTAGGAGTTATGGGCATTCACTCATATAATCATATAATATTCGTTATGTTTTGCCTCCCTATATGATTAGATAGTAAATGTGAGAAACTCTTCTAATAGATATTCGAATCTTGGTTCGCTATGTTGTGAGGGACTAGTACCTTCCCCTAAACCCAACTCAAGTTAGTTTTTTGAAGTTTTATTTTATTTTAAATGGATTTTTACTTATGTGAAATTTTTTTCTGCCGATCACAGAATAATTTATTTTTGGCTAATTTGTATGTAAAATAATTAACATTCATCTTACTTCAACAGTTATAACATAAAATATTATTTTCAAGGAGGACTATATAACTGTGCCCCCTTTTGTATGCTAATAATGATATATGAGTTGACTTGACTTGGTATGTGAGTAGAAAAATGATATAAGATTCTTTTTCTTCGTTCACAATATCAATAAGCATTGTAATGTGCAGGGAATTTCCTCACTTATAGAACCTCAATGGATTTGGTTATCATTTAAAATGACAATATAGTATACCTATAAAACATTGAATTGAAAACTGTTTTGACGTAAAGGTATTTCATTGTTAATTTAATTTTGGTTAATTTTTTAAGTAACAACACTTATTTTCTTCTAATTATAAAAAAAATCAATATATATAATAATAAATGTTAGTGAACGTGCAACATATTTAAATTCTAACAAAAAATCAACATCATTGTGTCATTCGATTTTATTGGAAATTTAATTTTAATAAAAAATGTTTATTATAAAATAATTAATTTATAAAAGATCAAGATGTCTTGATTTTATTGGGAAAAAAACACCTTAAGTATATAAAACTAAGTATTTAAATTTTTTCCTTAAAACAAGATAGAGAGGAGCTAGGTTGGTCATAAGTTATTTTAAAGATAAATGCAAATATAATAACAAATAGGACTTAGAATATAGTGCGGATCAAATTTGATTGAATTTAGAAGCAAATAAAACGGTGCTTACATATTGATACCAATGCCAAGTCCTAGGAATTGAATTAATAATAATAATAGTAATAAAAGTGAGAAAATATATATATATATATATATAAGAGTTGTTAACTTGGTCCCTATAGCATCAAATCGATACCTCATTAATTAATGATAATTAATTGATGAATGTGAAAAGGATAATTAATTATTTGGTTAGGAAAGGATAATCAATTGAACATGCTAACAAGGGGAATAGATCCCATGCAGTGGCTTTTGCATTCTCTTGTGCGTTTTATCCAGTGGTTACGGAGAGGTGTATAAAATGGCTTCTTATTTGCAAATCACACAATCATGTTTTATCCACTATGATTTTAACTCTTTTAAACTCCATGATTAATTCAATTCTCGCAGCCATTGTATTGTAATTTTTTTGTTTCTTGGATGAAATGATTTTTTTAAAAAAATATAAATATAAATTTTTTAATAAATCTATTTTATTACCCATATGGACAATCTAGACTTAATTTGGATGGTTCAAATTTAATATTAAAATTTTTATAAATTTACTATCTCAAATTTACTCCTAGACTTACAAATTTAATATTGTATTTATCAAATTAAAAATTTATAACAATTAGGCTAAAGTTTACTTTTGGTCCTCTAACTTTATATTAGGTTTCAAGTTAGTCCCTTAATTCTATGAAATATCTTTTCTATCATTTAACCCTAACGTTGTTAGTTTTAAATGATTATCTTTTGTATCAATCATTGTTATTTTAAATAATTAAATTTAATATGTCAACATTTGATGATGTTTTATCAATTTTTTAAAAGTTAAATGTAAAGATTTTTTTGTGTGAAACTAATAGTGTTAGAGTTAAAGGACTAAAAAATATTTTATGAAATCATGGGGAACAAAATGAAACCTTATGCAAAATTAACGAACTAAAGGTATACTTTAACCTAAAAATTATAAGAAAATTTAATATTATATCTAGTCTATCCAAAGTGCATCTAAATAATTAATTTATAAAAAATTTTAAAAATTAATATTAAATTGGACTATCTATATTAAATATGTACTATCTAAATTAGTGATTAACAGATCTATTAAAAAATTTTATATTTTTATAAATTTTTACTTTAATAAATATAAAAGAAAAGTAAAAATAAAAAACTTTAAATTTGGATAAACATGATTATATGTTTTAAGCATATAAACCTGACTGTATGCTTCGCAGATAAGAAGCCTTTTTATGTACCTCTCTCTTCCCATCTACTGGATAAAACACATATTGAATATTGCCCCATTTCTTAGCCATTGAACAAAATCCACTGCATGGGATCCGTTCCCTGTTAACAAGAAGAATTATTTTGGCCAAAATATTTTCAGAATATTATTAAGTAATAATTCTAGTATCTGAACAAATATGTATTTACATCTCTTTAGTCAATATGTGTTTTATTTTCAAAATAATGATAATGCAAATACGTTTTATGTTTGTGTTTTGTCTTTTTTTTTCTGAGTTTTATATTATTTTAAATGATTTGTTAATTACTTGATTTTTTTTGCAAAATATAGAATAATTTATTTTTAACTAGTAAAATAATTAGCATTCATCTCACCTCAATAATTACAAAAAATATAAATGTTTGTTCTTTTAATAAAATAATTGAGAAGGGCTATTTTATTTTTAAGAAGGACTATATTCTTGTGTCCCTTTCCCTACACTACGAACGATACATAAGTTGACTTGACTTGACATGTGAGTAGAAAGATGATATAAAAGACTTTTTCTTTAACCATAACATTAATAAGCTACGTAACGTATAGGAAATTTCCTCATTTATAAAACATAATGGATTGCTAGTCAAAAACAATGAAAAACATAATAGATTTGATTATCATTTAACATGACAATATAATATACCTATAAATCATTGAATTGAAAAATTATTTTGGTGTAAAAGTATTTCATTGATTATTCTTAATCTAATTTTTGCTAACTTTTTAAGTAACAACACTTATTTTCATCAAATTATAAAAATAAAAAAATAATAATAGTTAGTGAATATGTAGCATATTCAAATTCTAACAAAAACTCCACATCATTAATGTGGCATTTGTTCAACACTAGGTATATAAGCTGCCTTTTTTTTGTCAGTTTATTTGCATGAAAGATCTATCATCATCATCTTCTTCTTCTTCTTTTTTTTTTTTTTGGCATAATGGAGTCCCAAGGCCCAAATACAGAATCAGAAACCAAAGGAAGAGACATACAATCAGAAGCAACCAGTAAGAAACAAAGATAGGCTACCACTAATAAGAAAATTATGAATAATAAGAGATAGATTTTCATCTACTTCCACCCACCATTAACGACCTATTTTTTTTATGAAAATTAGTGTCTTTTTTTAATTGGTGAGTTGAAACATGAAAACATCCCAATTTATAAAACCTCAATTTATCTATGGCATTGCTAAAATGAATATACATAAATTTTCTTATATCATTTGCATGATATGACTGTGCATTTTGGCCACACAATGAGTATAGTAATAATATTATTATTATTAGAGAAGGGGAAAAAAAGACACATGTTCACTTCCCTCAAATTTTTTTTTTCATTTCATTTTTTGTTTTTCTTTTATTTTTGGATAAAAAACTTCCATTTATCTTATTTCATTCTAGAATATATACGCTTATTAACATTGTGAGTTATAAGAGCTAGAGTGTAAATTTCCAACACTCCTGGTGCAAGCATTAAGAACTGGTTTTATAGCCTCCCGAAATTCCCCCGCAAAAAAAAAAAAAAAAAACCCAAAGAAAGAAAGAAATATGCATATAAATAAAATATGCCCCTAATACTAAACATGTTTGCTCCAAGAATCCTAGCAGCCCAACAAAAAAAAAAAACAAGCCTTTTTTTTTTGGTATACAAAATTAAACAAGCTTATGTTGTCAAAGCGATCATACAATTAAAAATTAGGGAGACTCTCAATCATGACCCTCAAAAGGAAATAATCACATGCAAGGCCCAAAAAAATTTGTAATGCTTCTGCAATTGCAATTAATTTTTTGTCTAATTACTAAAATACCCTTGATTCCCCCAAAAAAAAAAAAAAAATCCTCACCTTCGCTACTGCTTCAGTGTCGGCAAGTGATCAATGGCTAGTCAATCCAAGAAAGGGGTTAAAGGAGGGTTTGATCCCTTAACCCATTGGCTGTTTAAAAAAAAAATGTTGCCACTAATCTAGCGGACAACTTTGGTTATTTGTGGCAAAATATAATATATATTATAAACTATTTTTAAACATTGATGTGTTGTTATTTATATCTAAATAATCACTTATAAATATTTGAACATAACTTATTCATGCATAAAAAATGTTGTAAATTTTTAAAAGCGAGCTTCTTCAATTTTTTCAATAACTTGTTCCTTCATTATTAACATATTATCAATATTATACTAAATAAAAAATATATATGTTGTAAATTTATTTTTCAAGCATTTTCATAGGTTTTGATTAATCATAAATATATTACTGTTCATATCTGAACAATCACTTGTAAATATTTGAATATCACTTGTCATGCATAAAAAATGTTGACACACACAAATGATTGTTTGGATACAAACAGCAATGCATCCATGATTAATCAAAGCCCGTGAAAATACTTGAAAAGATAAATTTATAACATATATATATATATATATATATTAACCTTAATATTGATAAGCTGCAAATGTTAAAAGAATAAGTTGTTAAAAAATTGAACAAGTTGGATTTTGAAAATTTGCAACTTTTTTATCTATGAATAAGTGATGTTCAAATATTTACAAGTGATTATTTGGATATGAATAACAATCTTTCCATGATTAACCAAAGACAATGCAAACGCTTGAAAAATAAATTTATAACATATATATATATATATTAAGATAATAATGATAACATGTTAATGTTGAAAGAACAAGTTGTTAAAAAAACAATCAAACATGCTGGGTTTTAAAAATTTATAACTTTTTTATGTATGAACAAATGATGTTCAAATATTTACAAGTGATTATCTAGATATGAACAATAATATGTTCATGATTAATCAAAACCATTAAAATGATTGAAAAATAAATTTACAACTTATAGTTTTTTATCTAGCATAATATTTATAATATTTATAATATCTCAACATTGAAGGAACAAATTGTTAAAAAAATTGAACAAGCTTGCTTTTATAAATTTGCAACTGTTTTTTATGTATAACAAGTTATGTCTGACCATTTACAAGTGATTGTTCAAATATAAAGAACATGTCCATGATTAATAGCAAGTCACATAAATGCTTGAAAAAAGATATATATATATATATTATATATATTTCTATATCTCTTGAGTTGACCAGCCATTGACCAATTGCTCCGGCAGCCAATGATAGAGGTCCAGCATCCGGCACAGTAGGGGTCGGCCCACTGGTGGTCTGGCTTTGGCAAAGGTGATTGAGGCCTTTGGGCATGCAGAAGTGTTTCAAAATATTTTGGGCCTTGCATGTCATTTATTTGCTTCTATTAGTCTTCAAGTTCTCTTTGTTTTGTCTATAGAAAAATTAAATTTTTAGCATGATAAAAAATGTTTAATTGCCTCAAACTCATCATCTTATATTTTCATATTGTTGAGGTAATACTATTTAAATTTTCAGGTCATTATAGAAGAGTAGACTATGCACTCTGTTAATTGAAACAATATATATATTTGAAGGAATTGTTTAATCTTTGATACTCTCATCAATTAATCAGAATTTAAGTTTGGTAGGCCCCCAAAATGGAAACCAAAGCTTCTTAGACATATTTCTTATTTACGATATTCAAATTCATAATTGAGAGATTCCAACTTGGTTAAGCCTGAGAAATATGAGTTAAATTAAATAGAAATTGGTAGGTTTTTTCAGCTACACACCTACAATGGAAGAGCATGCAAACATCACCCAACTTTACCATTAGAAGGTGTAGATCAACATGAGAAAGTCCCTTTTTCCAATTACATGTCATCTCTTTCAATTTTCTTAACTAATGTTTCTCCGTAGCATTAATTAATTCTTAATTATCTTCCATTTCTATTTTCTAACAACCTCATTCTTAGAAATCCATAAAAACAACGGGGCCACTCCAATGTCATACTTATATAATAGCAGTTATCAAGTTTTATACCTAAAAGATCCTGGCAAATGAGAAACACCAGGCCATAAAAAGGTTTGTGCAAGAACATTTACCCCTCTGCCTATTAATTGTCACATAAGATTTCATCCATGCACACCACTGCCATTAACATAACGAGTTCCTGTAACTATATCGACACCAGTTTCTGACTGCTTTCTGCAAGACGTAAATGGAGATTTAAATGACATAGTAAGATAAGAAATAATCAAGAAATTATTAGAAGGTTTTATTACCTGATGAAGCTGGACAAGTACTTTGGCCGCAAAAGAATTAAACAAATCAGTAAACGAAAAGGTGTAACAAGGACAAAATTTATTTGACAAGTTTCCAAAATGGATATTCAAATTCAACTTGGAGTAGAAGACAAGAAATGAATGGAATGATTATCTCTTTTCAGAATATTAATATTATGTGCATAGAATATTAAGCTTAATTGGTAATAATTAAGCTATGCGTCAGTCAAAACCAATAGATCCCATGTATATTATGGGATGAAGTGAAAAGAAATAAGATGAAAATATATGGTTTTACTTGATAGTGATATCCGACTGCTAGCATTTTCTTCCAGGGATCCCTGATTCGACAAAACCCAAAAGCAAATGAAGAAGCCACGAAAAGCTCCCAATGGATGCTTGACGACGCGCAAGAAGATGGAGGAGCTAGCCCAAAGAAACAGGTGATGGCGCTTTGTTGATTCGAACCAGGAAATGGAAGAACGAAGCAGCGGAAGGAGTCCCAGGAGCTGTTATTAACCCTAGTCTCAATGGAATTAAGAAAATAAAAATAAAACCAAGTTGTAGCATGTAAGTGCCACCTCTTGAATAAGTTTAAAAAATATAAAAATAAGCTGTAGCATTTAACCATGTATACATCACCTCTGGAATACGTTAAAAAGAGGGGACATAGATAATAGACTTCTAGAGATAACGATTTTTTAAACGCTAGCTCTTAAACTCTTAGATAAGCCTGAATGTTTCCTTTTTATTTAATTAAACCTCAGTTAAAAAGAGGTGGCTGAGGATTTTTTTTTTTGAATAAATTTAGGCATTTAATTTCTTAATTTGAAAAATTAATAATAATAATAAATATAATATTTATTATAATATTAATATTATTTGTATTATTAACATAATTCTTAGTAGTAATAATAATGAATATTATTATTGTTTTAATATTATTGTCATTATTATTAATATTTTTATTATAAATAATAATTATAGTAACTATAATGATTATTATTATAATTAAGGTAAATAATATACTTATTTGTATTAGTATATTTTTGAAAAATAAGACCCTTAGGTAGCGTTTTCCTGGTGAGGGTTATTTAATTATTTTTGAAACAACCCTTAAATTATAATGAAGAAAATAATTTTTATTGTAAAGGATCTTAAAAATAGTAATGATTTAGAAAGACCGAATGCCAAAATTTTAATTTTAAAAATACTAAATTACCGTTAATCAAAACTCATATTTATTCTAAAACCACATCTCACAATATATATGACAATTATTATAACAAAAACATTATATTTATTAATAATTATATATATAATATTTATTATTAACATTACTATGAATAAAATAATTAATATAATTATAATGCATATTATTATTTTTTAATATAATTTTTATTATTAATTATGATCTAATTATTTTTAATATAATAATAATATCATTATAAACAATACAATTATAATAATTATAATAACTATAATTATTTTAATTAGTAGTTTTTAATAAGACTCTTAGGTGCTATTTCCTTGGGGAAAGCCACCTGAGGATTATTTAATTATTTTTGAAATAATCCTCAGGTGAGGGTTATTTAATTTTTTAGAAATAACTCTCAATTAACTTTTAAATAGTCCTGATAAAGTTTTAATTGATTTTTTTTTACTCTTAACTTGTCTAATTATAAATGGTCAAGTTGAATTTGAGGAATTTAATATTTTCTTGAGTAATCTTTTTAAACAATTAGGTAAAAATACTTAAAGGTTTCAAATTTACTTTTGAGGGTTTTTTATTTCTATAATTTTCTTAATTATTACTCCTAACATTGAAATACTACCTAATTGTTCAAAAACATCAAGCTGTGAGATTTCTTGTCAAAATCGTTACCTCTTGTTCGTTTTTAAAAATTATAAATAAAAAGTATTTGACTAGCCGAAGCATTTCAAGTTGGAAATGCCACCTAATGTTTTTTGGCTTCATTTTAGAAATGTTTCTATTTTAATTGCTACCAAATGTGTGCTACTATCTGATTTTTGTAGTATTGACCCCATCTTTCTCTTCCTCTCCCCTTGAGACCCTTTTATTATCGTCCAACCGACCAGTCAAAATCAAATCTTGCTCCAAATTTGGTCTCTGCAATGAAGCTCTCTTCTCAAAACATAAGAATCTCAACTAGATGAAGTACGAAGTTTCTCTAGAGAAAGAAAATGGCAAGTGTCAAGAATATGAATTGGTTTTGCTGAGCAGTTATGGTTGAAAATTAAATGGAAGCATAGCTCCAACGGCTTGACAAATTGCAGCTCAAGAGGATTCTTCTAAGCTGTGAGGATGAGAAGGGTATGCATCAGTAGGTGAAAAAGAAGGGGTGGGGGCAACCTTGGAGAGTTGGCAAGATGGGACAGATAGAAGCAGACCGGAGGAGAGGAAGAAGAACATCATTGACATTGAGAGGAAGAGAAGACAAAAGACAATGCATAAGAGAAAGAAAAAAAGTGGTAGAATTTTGGAAACAGATGTAACATCCTAAAATTTTTTTAAAGCTGGATTTTAAAAAATAAATATATTAAATTTAAAAAAAATTAAGTATTAATAATATGAAATTTCATTAAGTTGATAGCGAAATGGGATGAGTTTGTGGGCTTTTTTAAACCCTAGAATAATTTGGTCAAGGTTTGGGTCAGATTAGAACTGAACAGGGAATTAAAGATTGGACCAAATGCTCTTAGTTTATGGGCATGCTTAAAAACAATAGGGAATTCAGCTATTAAAAAGAAAGGAAGGAACAAAGAAACATAGAAAAGGGAAGAGATCATGAGAGAAGAGAGAGAGACCAAGAGAGAAGAAGAGAGTGATTGTGGAGAAGAGGAAGGAGAGAACGAAGCTAGAGCTCAGATCCTCGAGGTTTTACGGTGGTTGTAAGCTTGGTTATGAGTTGGGTAAACTCCCTACTTCAATCTTTTTCCTTTCCTCTTAGGTTTTCTTCAATTTTTGAAAGGAGAAATTTTTGAATTTTGATCCCAATAGCTTTGTTAATGTAAGCTTTGGTTTTGTTGGGTCCTAAGGATGTTGTTTGAGTTTCTGTATGGTGCTTGGTTACTTTGAGTGAGCAATTTGATGAAAAAAGGGTGTTTTGGACAAAATTTAGATCATAGGAGATTGGGTTTTTGTCTTCAATAGTTTAAGCCTATTTATTTGGTTATAATTGTGCTATTTGAAGCCAATAAGGTTTAAATTAATCTTTTGTTATTATTATAATGGCTAATTGTAAAAGTTAGTAATACTAAGTGTTGGTTTTTGATTGAATAAAAGATGTATGGTTTGGATATTAGTCTAATGCAGGCTTACAAATAATTTTAGTAGTTAAATGATGCAATGTAAATTGTTTGTTTGATATTTCAACCATTGGGATGCGTTATGGGGTTTTGATCCAAGTTGTGTGGTATGAGTTCTAGCCTTTTTATGCTTTTTGCTGTGATAAGTGATGTGGATCACTTATGTGTTGTAGGAATTATTAGTGGAACTTGCTTTAATGTTAAGGAACAAGCCAAGTCTTATTTTTTTGTACAAGTGAAACTCTTTTGGTACTAAAAGGGTTGAAGTAACAAGAAAATTTATATTTCTTGTTGCTTTGTTTAGCTATTTTTGAGTAGATAATACTGTCTAGCATGTATTACATGTTTTAAACAATCAAATACAAACAAATATATTCTAGAAGGGTCTATGGGGTTTTACTTTGATAATAATGTATCTATGTTTCCTATCTATTTAATAATTATATCCTTTATGAAAATAAGAATTTTTAGCATCCATTGTGATTATACAGACAGAAAGTTGCATTTAAGTGTAACTAGGTTAGGTACCTTAGATAGAATAAGGAACTGCTTAAGGGAGGAAAGAGAAGTGTTATACCACCTTAAAGTATTGAAGTAGTTAATACTTAGGGAAGGTAGAAAAGGATAGGAAGCATGATCTTGATGGGAGTTTGCCATTAGGGAGATGTGAACTTATGATATTTTATGGCACACTACATCGACCTAATATTGCCCTACTTATATTAAGAATCAAAAAGAGTACTTGCAAATTTGCCATTGTAAGTTCATTAACCATGTTATTACATGCTTTTATAATTAATTAAGCTAATAAGTTATTTTATTTATGTTTTTGTATATGTGATACCATTCAAATGAGAACTTTTTGAGATAAAGGAAAGATTACATAGTGTTTGTTCTCTTAGGGTCGAGGCTCACACACACACACATGAAAAGTGTACTGAAATTTTGGTGGGAATTCTCGAAGAGACATTCATGTTCACATATAACCTGGGAAAATTAAATCCATAAATAACTTTCAATCCTACAATCATATTCATAGAAAACTTAAAAAATAATCATATATTTATAATGTGTTGGTTTTTAATATTTAGTTGTTATTTGTTTGTGTAGAACTAACTGCTGCCTATCTTTGTTCACTACAAGATTTTTTATTTGGAAAGGAAATGGTTCCTATCTTTTTTTTTTTTTGGGATTAAATATGCTGAATATATTCCCAACATATAGCAACAATACAAGAGTTAAGGCTAAAACCAAGACAAAAGCCAAAGAAGAAAGCAAGAAAAAACATACAAACAGCGAAAGAAATCAAATTAAAGAAGAATTCAACCAACACCACACTGAATATCAGGTGTGCATTAGTCTATATAAGATGAATAGTAACTTGAAGCATCCTTTACTAGTAAAAGCGACAAAGAAAGTAATGGAGTGCCCACCCACCCTATCGAGTCCACAAATGAAGGAAAGTGAAAGCCCAGCATTGGACACCAAAAAAGAAGTAATATCTTCAATAATCCCTCTACACATACATTCACCGAATTTAGGTTGGCCTCTTTGAATGCAAGAGACAAGGGAGCTCGTTGGAGAGCAAGGGCTATTGTCATGAATGCTAAGATCAACTTGACTTTATCTATAAAGCCCTAAAGGAAGCGACCTCTATCATCCCGTGTTAGAATTCCAATGGCAGCATCCTCTAATTTTCATTGAGAAAGCCCTATTGCAATTAATTTTCATAGTCCCAAGAGGGGGAGCTTGCCAATAGGTGACCACATGATCAATATGATCAATAATAGGTGTTAAATCTTGTTTAAAAAGCTAGTTGGTGTCCCAAAATTCCAAAGCAGCCTGACATGAAGCTTTAATGATGGAACAAGGGTCTAGTAGACTATGTTTAAAGATCAAATCATTTCTTTCCTTATAAATCAACTAAAGAGTTTAACAAATTAATGAAATATCAAAATCATATAGGAGGCTTCTAGGAGGTAAGAAGTTCTCATACCATTGTTCAAAGCTATGATGTTAGAAGGTTAAAATTTGAAAGATAGTCCACAACAAAATTAGATGCAATAAACCCACAGGCATAGGAAAAGCAAGTGCTAAATGGTTTCAAGTTTAGTTGTACACAGTGGGCAAAGCACCTAGTATCCTCTATGTTTGCATGTAAGCACCTCATTTGTGGCTAAGGCCTTTCACAGACATCTCCATAGAAAATGCAAAATTCTAGGCAAAGTTATTGTTTTCCAAACATTGTTCCACATATACTTTGCGATACAAAAAGAAGTACAAGCCTTTTTTTTTTTTACTCCTTATTTTCTTTGCATAGCTTGAATACAGCCTGCCTTCATAATATAGATTCCATTTTTGACACCACTCCAAAATATTTTGTCTGCATTGTCATTTTGAGGGAGGGAAATCCAAGCTATCACATTAGCTATGTTATCATCAAAAAGGGACATTATGCTTGTTAAATTAAAATGTCTATCTTCAATTAAAGTAGAAACATGTGTATCTGATTTGTGCAGCTCTAGGTTCACTGTAGGAAGCATATTATGGGGAAGAAAAGGGACCTATTGATCGTTCCATATATGAATAGAATTTCCATCACCAATTTGCCAACATAAATCATCTTTCGTAAATTCCCTTCCAGCTAACAAACTAGACCAGCACCAAGATGCCTTAGATCCCCTTTTTTTCATCAAGAAAATGGTATTTAGGAAGATAAATAGCCTTCAAGGTTGCATCCCCTAGCTCAGTTGAACTATAAATCAGTCGCGATACTGATTTAACAAGTAAAGCATTATTATAGTTGACAAAATCTTTGAATCCTATCCCACTATCGCAACTTTTAGACTAGGCCACCCAATGAAAAGTTTGTTACCTATAGCATTATCATTCTACTAGAATTAGGATATGAGACTATCTAACTCTTTGTAGGTCTCAACAGGAAACTAGAAGCAAGTCGTTAGGTACGTTGAATGGTGTTAATAATAGCTTTGATCATGGTTTCCCTTCATACTTGTGATAGATGCTGTTTTCTCCCAACAAAGACTTTCCTACTAACTTTCTCTTTGACATAGGCCAGTGCTTGAGTTTTGGTCTTTCCCCAGATACTATAAATGCCAAGATATTTTCCTAGATCATCAACCTCAACAATTCCAAGGGATCCATGCAGCGAATCTCGAACATGATTGGGTGTATTCTCAGAAAAAAATACTGCAAATTAAGTCCATACTCGTTAATCATTCTGACAAAGTCTCACAAAACATGAGTTTTGAAACTTATTTTCTCTAAAATTGGTTTGTTTAATTAGTTGTTTTCTTGATTGAGTTTGAATTTTACAAGGTGAATTATATAAATTTCAATTGTTAAAAGCAAAGGTTGCAATTTGGAAGTTAAATCATCTATAATTATACACACGTGCATGCGCGCGCACTTGGTTTACATATTTACATGTGATTGTTCAAACTCTGCAATATGTGTCTATATTATGTTAATGACTATTTTTTTCTTTGAAATATTAATTGTTTCATAAAGGTTCTCTTCTTTTACCTTCTTTAAATTTAAATTGGGATGTTATTCATTGAAAATTTATCTTTGGTCTCAGATACTTTAGGTGATGATGAACCTTCTATTGATAAATGAACGGTTTATTATTTAATGGAAATGAAGAAGCTGTGGATTAAGCTTTCGTTTGCTATAAAATTTAGGTCATGAAATTGTATTTTATAAATTTAATTCTAGGCGTTCCACATAAGCTATAACTAAAGTCCTTATTTTGTTATATACCCAGTCTACAGGCTTAAAGGAGTTGAGCTCATAATTGTTATGATATTTTGTTTGAGACATTATGTTGTAGAATTTTTAGAAGGTCCTATTTACAGTGGAGGTTTTGCTGAAATTTCTAAAAAAATATTAAAGTTTTTGTTTGAATTAGAATTAGGGCTAATGAGCAAATAGGACCTTAAACTATTACTCAAAAATTGCCTTGGACCCTAAACTCTTAAAATATGCAAAATAAACCCTAAAGGTTTAAATTCATAGCAAAATAAACCTTGAATGTTAACTTTTTAACACTGTTGCTATCCACGCAAGTATGGTTCAGGGTTTATTTTCCTATGAATTTAACCCTGACTATTACAGTACCCTAGCGGACAATAAATGTGTTAAAAAAGTTAATGGTCAAGGTTTATTTTGCTATGAATTTAAAAGTTTCAAGTTTATTTTGTATATTTTAAGAGTTCAGAGTCTAGGGCAATTTTCAAGCAAGAGTTCAAGGTCCTATTTGCTCATTAACTCTTAGAATTATCAAGGGTGTCATAATTCCACTACAAATATAATTATGTTTTAGAAATGGAACAATTTCTTGATTTAAGGATTGAGGGATGTGTTTTGGTTCACGTCTTGTACTAATCACCCCTTATTTTTAGGGCGTGATAGAGTAAGGGAGTCTCAATTAGTAAACCTTGATCCTTGGCACTTCTTGGTTGATTATAGAGTACTTGCAAATTTGCCAATGCTTTGCAAGTTCATTGACCATGTTATTATGTGTTTTTATAATTAATTAAGTTAATAAGTTATTTTATTTATTTTTTTGTATATGTGATGCCTTTCAAATTAGAATTTTTTGAGATGAAAGAGAGATCACTTGGTGTTTATTCTCTGGGGTCGAGGCTCTTACACACACATGAAAAGGGAAAAGAAACTTTGGTGGGATTTGCATTCATACTATCACAGTTTTAGGGCCCATTTGTTTAAGATTAAAAAATAAGTTATTTTTAAATAGTTTAGAGATTTTATAAAAAGAGATTTGTTTGGTAGAGATGTTATAAAAAAATAAATCATTTTATGTTTGATAACAATAATTAAAAAGTGATTATTACTTAGTTATTTTTAAATGTTATGATATCTTCTTTAATTTTTTATTTTATAAAAATAATTTATTATTTACTTATTTTAAAATTTTATAAAATCTTTGTGTATCCGACCTTTTTAAAACATTATCCCTCATATATCACATATTATTTTTAGAAACTACTAAAAGTATCTTTTTAAAATAATTAGAAATTTATGTTTTTTAGACTCTAATTATTTTCAAAAGTTTAAAAAAACATCATAAAAACTCACGAAATAAATTTTTTTTAGAAAATAAGTGATTTTTTTATAAAATAAGCTGAAATAAATGGGCCTCCATGAAAATTAGTATATAGATATCTTTTGTAGGGGAATTCTTGTAGAGATACGCATGGTCACATATAATCTATGTAAATTAAATACATAAATAACTTTCAATCCTGAAATCATAGAAAACTTAAAATATAATCATATATTAATAATTTGTAAATTTTTAATATTTATTTGTTATTCCAATTTTACCTTTCTTTTCAATTAATAACTATAATAAATTGTTGTTTAGGAATTCAAGTAACAATAAATAAACCATGGGTAAATTTGGACAAAATTAATTACTCTAACTTCATCTTATATTAAAGATCAAAAAAATGCTTTTAAACTTTATCTTATTATATTAAGGGCAGGATGGAGTATAATTGTAAGTTTGTAATTTGTTATATCCGATATCGATATTGCCAACACTTATTCAATACTTACTTGTAGAGTATCAAAATATTACTTTTTAATTGTAATAAAATTTAAATTGTCAATATATCTCTGATACTTCTATATTACAAGTCGATACTTCAAAACTGATGCTTTAAAGCTATTTTAAAAAATTAAATTTTGTTGGATATTGTGGTATTAATCTTTTTGGTTCCTAATATATTTTTTGATTTTTTTAAATTCAAATATTAGTTTTTCCTATGAAATAAATTTTAGATATATATAATAAAAAGATAAAAATTATATTTTTGTTAACTATAGTAGGAATGGCATCATTTGGCATAGAAACCCTATGTAGAGAACAAGTAGTAGGGACTAGCTGGTAGTAGGCAATTAGGTTAACATATAATAAAATAACAATTAATAATTATATTTTATTTTCCATACTATAAAGGACTATATAAATATACTAGTTTGGATATTTTCTTAATTGAAATTATGTTTTTAATGCTTTTTATGTATTTTTTTATACATATATGTGCACATATCAGATACATATTGAAATCCTATATTTTGTTTTAAATAAAATCACAAACATATCATATACATATCGTATCTTATTCACGTACTTCATTTGTGCAGCATAATGTGTTGCTAACATTTAAACAAGCAATTAGGGCCCATTTGTTTAAGATTAAAAAATAAGTTATTTTTATATAATTTAGAGATTTTATAAAAAAGAGATATAGGACCATTTGTTTAATGTTAAAAAATAAGTGATGTTTAGATAGTTTAGAGGTTTTATAAAAAGAAATTTATCTTGTAGAGATTTTATAAAAAGTAAACATTCTTTTATGTTTGGTTACAATAATAAAAGTAATTATTAGTTAGTTATTTTTAAATTTTATGATATGTTCCTTGATTTTGCTTCATAAACATAATTTATTATTATATTGTTTTAAAATTTTATGATGTCTTCATGTATCCTGCCTCTTTAAAATACTCTCTTTGATTTACAACATTATATTATTTTTAGAAGCTACTCAATGTAGCTTTTTAAAATAATCAGAAATAAAATATACTTTCTTTTATAGATTCTGATTATTTTCAAAAGTTGAAACAAACATTATAAAAATTCACAAAATAGGTTTTTTTTTTCAAAAAATAAGTTATTTTCATATAAGCTAAAACAAATGGGCTCTTATTTTGTAGAGATTTTTCCAAAAAAAATTATTTTATGTTTAGCTACAGTAATAAAAAAATAATTATTAGTTAGTTATTTTATGGTATCTTTACAGATTTATGTTTTATAAAAATAATTTATTATTTAATTATTTTAAATTTTTATGATATTTTTGTATATCTCCGGATTTTTATGGCATTTTCTCTCATCTACCCATCAAATTATGTTAAAAAGCTGTTCAGTGTAGTTCCTAAAAAATAATTAGAAATCCATTTTTTTTAGATTATGATTATTTTTAAAAGCTTAAACAATATCATAAAATAAAAAATGATTTTTCTAAAAGATTAATTATCTTTTTTATGAAAAAACAGCTGAACCAAAGTAGCCCTAGATTGATTTGCCTAATTAAAAAAAAAATGAACTAGCTTGCTACTTGACGCTTCATTACCAAACAATAATTCACTCCATTTTTCTGACTTCAGTAACTACGCGTCATTTTCTTTTCTAATCAACTTCATTTTCTTCACGTATGTCCATATATATATATATTGCTAATTGAATTTTGATTTTTTGTGCTATTCAAAAATGGGTGCTTGAGAGATACGGAGGGATTTTTTCATGAATTCCTTTTATATCACTTCACAAAGAGCTTCCCCAAAAAAAATCCCAAACACTATCTCAATCTCATTTCTTGCGGTACTCAAGGACGGATGTAATAGTGCTCTAGCCACTATTATGGGTTTCTACTTCACACGACAATATTATAACTTTTATTTGTTTTTATTTATCTCACTCTGTATGACCTTTGTTTGCTTTTATTGTGAAAAATGGAGTGAAACAACTTCACATGTATGAAACTTTGTTTTTTTTTTAATAAACAAGGATATAACTATATATAATTAAACTGCAGGAATGATACAATCAAGAGTAAACACAAGAGAACAGAGCCACATCCCAAACAAATCAATTCATCCTTTCATCATTCACCACCTTACAACAAGAAGGTGAAGGATGGTCAAAAACACGTGTGAAGCTTCTATTTCATGTTTCTTCATGATGTTGTGTCTTCACAAATTATGTCTACTTTGCTTGGCAGGAAAAACAAAGGATTATATATTGTAAACAAGAAAAGCCTGCTCGGCATCAAGCACAAACCTACACTAGTGCTCTTTCGCTTAAAAAATGATTGATAATTATTGACTTTTTTCACTGTTCCCTTTTTATTTTATTCATATTTTTTAACTTAGCATGAATCCACCTATACACTCAAAAGTATGTCATGAATGGGGCTAATGGATATCATGGGCCCAAAGCTTTACAAAATGGCCTTGAATCGATGGAAATCACTTAGAGCTTGGGAATGAGAATATAAGGCAAAAAAAAAAAAAAAAGGGAGTGAGAAAGGGAACGGAGAATTTTGTGAAATTTACTACTATAGTTGCTGATTTATTTGTAGTTGTAATCTGCTATGAGACTGAATAATTGTGGCTGTTAATTTCATTATCTTTGAGGAGGCCAATACAATGATATTTTCCCTGTTCTTCCCCTGCGTTCTATGTTAATTTTATTGATTGAGAAGGGTGATCGTGATAGGGTACATATTTTATGCTTGGATGAAAATAAACACCTAGATTTTTACGATTGGACACTGTGTAATGTGATAAGTGAAAGATTATGGCCAATTAAAGTTTTTTGTTTAATAACTAAGAACATATAGTATAGTACAGATGGTTTTGGGTTCAAGCTTCTTACAACATACTATTGCAAAAGTGTACAAGGAAATGGAGTTTCATTGGCATTATATAAAGTTTAAATGATCACTCTCCAACTCGTGATAAAAGTTGTACGCTATTATATACCATGTGCCTTTTTTTAATTATTATTTTAAGGAAGAAAATAATTGAGGGAAGAAGAAATTTGAGAGACTCTATAGAATGTTTATGGTAAGAGGAAAGGAGAGAAGAAAAGCAACTGAGTGGTTTATACTTTTATGTTTGGGTAAAAATAAGAACACATATATATAACAAATAATGGGTCCAACATATTCTAAAAGTAGATAATAAAAAAAGTGGAACAATTAACCACACAAATTGTAAGAAACTTAATGTTAATTTAGACATGATGCTGCTTGCCTATGCATGAACATGCCCTTGATCTTGTTTAATGATACTACAACATCAATCATATTGCCACATGCTTCTGGAAGATCAGTGCAACAATTCAAGGCCAATTCAAGAATAGAGGATGTAGATGCCAATATATTTTTTATATGATGTTCATCTCCTCCTAATAAATTGGAATCCATGACTTGAATTATTGCATGTGGCATTGACTCACTTACCTAGCTTTTCAAGTTCAATCCTTTGACAAACATATCTTCTGTGGGCCTTTTTCTTGTAAACACCTCTAATAGCATAATTCCATAGCTATACACATATACTTTTGTTGAAACAATTCCAAAAGATCCATACTCTGTATATAATTGAATTCAAGTAATAAAATAAAACTAATGACTGAATAAGACTATTCACTTAGTCATTTAGAGTAGATGCGATAACAAGGAATTGAGAAATGAGTTATGTTGTGCTTCCTGGTGGTAGTCTTTGAATTTTTTAAATGTATACTTTTATTAACCCTCAAGATTGATAGGAAAATTTTATGATCATAAGCGAAAGAATTTTTATGTAGAAGAAGCAAAGACACACACCCTCCTAGCCCCCATATCCAAGAATACATGCATGCACACCCCATGCACAGACATTTCAAAATACACATTCATCTTAAGGTTATAATGTTAATTAGTTTAGTAATCTTATATGCATATAAAATGATCAAATGAAACTACATTCAACGATTGCTAAATTCATAAAATAGCTCTTTCATTTTCTATTTGAATAGAAGAGCCTATCTCATGAACAAATTAGAAGGAAATATCCAAGAACATTTCTCTCTATAGAAGAATTAAGGGACCAAGTTTTAGACAATGATAACTTTGATAAATTGTAGTTTATCAATTAAACTACATATTTAATAATCGAATCAAATCAATAACATTAATATGTTTATTAAGAAGTCATGTAGTATCTATCATAAATATTAATTAATTTTCCATGCACTAATTTTATATAATATTGCTAATCTGAATAATTAGTAACAATATATGTAATAAGCCTTTATGAATATAATATGTTAAAGATATATGTTGTTAGAATGCAAAAGAAGAAGAAAAAATTGAGACATTATGTTTAGAATAATTACCAGGTGCCACATAGCCAATAGTAGGTATTGTCTCTGTGTTTGTCTTAGATTCCTCTTTATCTAAAAGCTTGGAAATTCCAAAGTCACTAACATGAGCAACCATTTCATCATCCATTAAAATGTTGCTAGGCTTCAAATCACAATGAACAATTGGTGTTAACAACCCATGATAGGGATATTCCAAAGCAGTTGCTACATTTATCATTATATTCAACCTTTGAAGAAAACCTAAAAAATAGTTGTGAGAATATAACCATTTTTCAAGGCTTCCATTGGGCATGAATTCTATCACCAGAGATTTGAAATCAACATTTGAACAATAGCTTATAACCTTCACCAAATTGTGATGGCATGCATTACACAACATGTCACATTCTTTTTCAAAACTCCTTAACATTACCTGTGAATCAAATTTGAAGATCTTAATTGCAATGATCATTCCACTGGAAAGTTTTCCTTTGAACACAGAACCATAACTACCCCTTCCAAGTATGTTACTCTCATCAAATCCATTGGTTGCTTCTTGGATTTCAAAATAAGAAATTCTTTAAGGCACTCCTAAAATTGATAAATTCCTTTCAACTAGACCCCTTGAATTTTGTCATCGTTTATGCCTTAAAAGGATAAGGCCTGAGACAATCAAAATTATTGACACAACTATGGGTAATATGCATTTCAATAAAAGCAATATTGTCATTGATCTTTTTCTTGTTTCTTTTTTTGCAAGGAGACACTTTGAGTTGCAGCTTGCCACAAAAAGCTTGATTCATCATAAAAGATTCAAGAGTCAAATTTTTAAAAACTCCTCCACTTGGAATCTCTCCTTGGAGTTCATTATAGGAGAGATTGACATACTTAAGAGCACTAAGGAACTCCAAAGATTTAGGAATCTGCCTAGACAAATCATTCTCAGAAAGGTCCAATTTTACTAAGCTCAACATATTTCCGAATGATTCAGGAATATTTCCTTGCAAATTGTTATGTGCTAGGGATAGATCTTGCAAATTCTTCAAGCCACCTAGAGTTGTTGGAATAAAGCCTGAAATATGATTTCTTGACAGATCTAGTAATTCAAGAGCATTTAAGTTTTCAATCCTCAATGATACATTTCCAACTACAATATTGGAAGATAAGTTTACCCTCAATATATCCTTCAAATTCCAAAAGGAAGGGGGTATTTCTGAAATTAACTTATTAGAGTCCAAGTAAAGGTCTCGTAAAGAGGTAACATTTGCTAAACAGGAGGGTATTCCTCTAGAAAACTTGTTTCTACTTAAAGATAAGTAGATAAGCTTTATGATTTCACAAACCTCATTGATGATTAGGCCATGTAGCTCATTGCCTTGAAGATCCAATATTGAAGATCTAATAAGCCACCGATTGCTTTTGGAATTGATCCTATCAACATGTTTTCTCCCAAGGATAGTTCGAAGAAACTAGTGAGATTCTCAAAATTTGATGGAAGATTGCCAGATATAAAATTTCTTTCAAGATGTAAGAATTGTAAAGTTGAAATATTAAAAATGTTCAATGATATAGAACCGCTTAACTTGTTATTTGACAATTCTAAGATCTCAAGCTTATGAAGATTGCCTATTTCCATAGGTATTAAACCTGTATTAAAAAAGATTAGTTTTAGTGAAGTTATCAAAAATGAATACTAAAAATAGTGAATAAGACAAATATCTAGCTAATGTGATGTATGATTGTTGATACTCCTTTTTATGTCAAGTTAGTCAAGTTTTACATCTAGATTTTGCCTTTCTATTCATATATATTATAACAAGATAGACATTTATCTTTTACATAGATCCTTTAAATTGATTTTATAAATATAATTCAATTTATTAAAAAATAATTCTGTTAGAAAAAAAGATAAAGATTTTTTATTTATTCGTATCATTGGAGAAGTTGAATATTTTATTCTAAATATAGAAATTCAATCATACTCTCAAGTTTTTGAGGTCTTAAAGGTGCACCCATTGCATACCATTTAATGGTTAAAATTGAGAAAACCTATTATATTTAATAATTTTTAAATTCTCAATTTCAACTATCACAATCTCTTATGAAATATATTTTTAGCGTTAACAAACAAATTAAAAACTAAAAGAATTTAATTACATATAATTTATTAAGCTATTAAAACATATCTTCAAAGTTTAGGTTTGTAAGATCACCAATTTTATTATGAACATTTCTTGTAATTTAACAACAGATAAAATAAACACAACAACATAATACTATGATTTGTTGGATGAATACCTTTCAAGTTATTGGAATGCATAGTTAACCGTTGAAGCATAGTCAAGTTTGCGATGCTTTTGGGCATATGGCCTGAAAGAAGATTGACACATTAGGGACACATTAGTTAAAACATTAATTGTCTAATTCCATTGAAGCACACTCCAACGTTGAGTGATAATGCATTCAACCTCATTACTGCACGATTGCTCTTTCTTAGATCTCCCCCGGTAAAGCTGGCTTTCTAGAGTAAACAGCTACTATAACATGTTCTAACTACCACTAGTTATCAACAACAGTTAAAGAATTAATCCAATGCAAAAGACATTATTTGAAAAAACTTTTTACTCACAAATCTAAATCTATAGTGAGAGCCTTTAGCGCAACAATAATAACATACTTCCTCATATTCTTATATAAAATATTTGCAATATTTTACCACACTTTAAGAATGTTATTACGTTGTTCACCTTGTTAAAAATCCAAAGATTCCAGTTTTATCATTTTTAACTAATGGAATGATTCTAGAAGAAAGAAATAATTATTACAAAAATAATGTTCGTTGGCGTTATATCTCAGCCCAAGTCCAACATCCCAATATTATGTTATGGCATAGCATATGGTACAAATGTAATGCTCGATGATGATGATGATGATGTACATTGTGTGACAACAAGATCTAGTTGTTAGCTAAACTAATCAAGTGTTTAATACAGAGGTGAGAGTGGGAGAGATCGTAGCATGGAATAGAATACTATATGGCATCACAATTTTTAGTATCCAAGATCATAATTTTAAAATTTCCATGATCTCCGCAGATTTTTTTTAGGAATATCTCCAACAATATAGTAAAAAAACACAAATGGAAAATGAAAATGGACAATTAAATATATTTATTTAAAATGGCGCATATAAAAATCACTTAAAGTGGGTAGTAACGCGTGGGGTATTGAGCTTTTGCTTATTTAATTTGTTATTTTTCTTAAAACAAGTTTCTTAAAGGCTATTTACTTTTTTTTATCTTTTATGAATATAATATAATTAGTTAGTTAGTTAGAAAATTAATTTCATTTACATAAAAATGAAAAAAAAAAATAAAAGTCTCTTTCCTCCACTCTCCCTCTATTTATTTCTTTCTTAATTTTCTAACACAAAGAGAAGGCTTCGCTGATTGCAAATATTATCTCTCCCGAGATAATAAGGAGAAAAGGTAGACCTCTTGTAAGTAAGTTGCTCCATGCACAAGAGTTGGAATTCAAACCTCTAACCATTTTTTCAGTGATGAGAGCCCTACCACTCAGTTATTACTTCATTTAATTTATTTTATTTACAGGATGTGGAGTTGTTTTCCAAACAAAATGACATTAAAGGCCAATTTATTTACGGCCCCTTTGTTTAAGATTCAAAATAAGTGATTTTTAAATAGTTTAGAGATTTTATAAGAGATTTATTTTATAGAGATTGTATAAAAAGAAAAAAATTATTTTTGTGTTCGGTTACAATAATAAAAAAGTGATTATTAGTTAGTTGTTTTAAATTTTATGATTTCTTCTTTGACTTTTATTTTATAAAATAATTGATCATTAAATTATTTCAAAAATTTAGGATATATTCATATATCTAGAATTTTAAAGCATTCCCTCTCATCTACAATATCATGTTATTTTTAGAAGCTACTTAAAGTAGTTTTTTTAAAATAATAATAATAATAAATATAAATTTTTATTCTAATCATTTTCAAAATGTAAAAAGAACCACAAAAACTCATAAATTAGATTTTTTGCAAATAATAAGTTATTTTTCATAAAAAAGCTGAAACAAATGGGCTCTTAAGCTTTTTTTTCAAAAAAATCACTTATGTTTTTGACAAAAATATATTTTGTGAAATTTTATAATATTTATTTAAAATTTTTAAAATAATTACAATTCTAAAACAAAAAAATATTTTTCTAATTAGTCTGCTTTGTATAGCTTCTTAAAATAATATGATACAGTAGCTACGTGAAAATGACCAAAAAACGTGGAAATATATTAAGATATTATAAATTTTAAAATAAATAAACAAATAAATTATTTTTACAAATAAAGATCCACAAAGATATTAAAATCTAAAAATAACTAAATAACAACTATTTTTTATTTTAACCAAAATAAAACAATAAATTATTTTTATAAAATTTCAAAGATAAATCAATTTTATAAATATCTAAATATCTAAAAATTATTTATTTTTTAATATTAAAAAAAGGCCAGAAAAAAAAAGAATATAGACTCACTTGAAACTTTCTTTTCCCTAATTCACTCTCTCAAAATATAAGAAACTTGTGTAAAGACAACAAGTCAACAATAAGATAACTTTTGAAACTATTGATAACATATGGTTCCTCAATTTCAGAATTAGGATAGTGTACAGGAAGTATAAAAGCCAATTGCACCTTTGGCTCTCTCATAAATGAGTTTTCCCTCAATATTGGCATTTGCTGATCATATTGAATTTAATATTTAACTAAAAAAGCTGAAGTTGCAAAATAAAAAGAGAAAAGGTTGTAAAACTTTTGGACCCCAATTATGAAGTTGCAAATTTTTATATCTTAAAAATTTTGGTTTGGTGCAGTGCAGTGTTGGCAAATGACAATTAATGAGAGGTTATAAGACCGAAAGAATTTTATTAGCTCAATGATGCTCAAAGTTTTAATATTCAAAGGCAAATGTTCATATATATAATAACTAATTTCATAGTCAATATATATATGTCACTTGTATTTTATAGCTTTTGATTATTGGATTTTGCGATTTGTAAATCCTACATTGTCAAAGAAAATAGGCATTGAAAATTCACATATTTAATTTTTTTTTGTGAAATCAAATTCAATTTTAGATAAAATTAATTTTCAGATGGTATTATTTATTGAACAAACTAAAAACTACGGGGTTAACTGGTAAACATAAAATCGTTTTTATGTTGCGAAAAAAAACTTTTATCTCGATTAAACAACTATGATAATGATTGGACACTTACAGTACTTCAACATATATATATATATATACACATATTTCAAGTATTATTCTCAATTTGAAATTTTAATGAGGGTCTAAATAATAGTGATGTAAATGTAAAACATAACTTTCAACAAATTGACCTATTTAAATTTACATGTCTACCAAAAAATGATTCAGAATCATAAATTTAGCAAACAAGGTGAAGAATTAATTATGGCATAGGCATAAACTCATTTCAATGATCATAATGATGTTTGTGTGGAAAAGAAAAAGATTATATAAATCAACTAAAAATTTTCACTTCAGGCAAAACTTATAAAAAGATTATTTATTCAATATAATTCCACAATTCTTATTTTTTAGATTTCTTTTTAAAAATTGGATTTCCAAACACGCAACAAAGAATGGCTTCTGAAATTGAGGAAAGTGAAGTCAAAAGAAGATAAGATAACCAAAGCCATTGAACAAAAATAGTAGAGATAGAGCCACAAAGACATAGGACAACCCATAATTTGATTCAATATCTCTCAGGCATCTCTCTATGTAGAGAATTAAAAGGAAACTATTCATGGAACTAATCACTGAAAAATAAATAGAAGAAAAAGATATTATTGTGAGATTAAAAAAAAAAGAAAAAAGCATGAATCGAGTTGAAGGAAAATCATCATAAAATCATGAACAGTATTATGTGATTACATATGTTTTTTAGCCCAAAATATAGAGGTAAATAGAGTAAACAATTCTTGTGCATATGAGCCACCAATCTGAATGACTAAGATATTTTCCCCTCGTTTGGGGCAAGTTAGAACCATTTATGACAATACTTGTATTTTATGTTTTTATACGGCAAGCTTTGCTTCAAATTTTTTCATGGTTATCCTGTTAAATGCCTGGACACCAAATAGGACCTTTCATTTCAATTTATTATATATTGGATTTTGTATCATTTGCTTCATCTATGTCTAATGAGAAAGAAAACAGCTCTGTTTTTCTTTCCTTTTGTTGTGAAGAAAGTTGAGATCTGTCCAAGCAAATAGACCAGACAAAATATAAAACAATATTGTTTAAGAAACTATGCTTTGCTTTTGGATGAGGAGATTAAATGGGAGGCAAGAAAATGACAGTGCAAAAATAGAAGAGAAATTGTTTTCTCCAGTTAGATTTACAACTCTAGAAAAAAACTACAAAGAAAAAAAAATTGATTAATCTAATGGTGCAGGATCTATGCCTCTTTTCCTCTCATTTGGGACGATTTTAATGTTTTCTCTCCAAAATCCCTCATTTTTTAGTGTTGATGATTTTTTAAAACTATCATATATATTTATAAGGATATAATCAGATTTTTATATATTCGTCTGAAAAAACTGTTTGGATTTAATTATTAGGAGTACCAGTAAATTTAAAGAGCGAAAACAAATATTTGTAAATAGAAGTTCATTTTTATCTGAAGTGCAATGATCAAAGATGGTGAACATATGAATATTAATAATGGCTTTCATGTTGCTTTCAAGAGCATTAGAAGGGATAAAGCAAGACGACAAAAAATGATGGCTGGTGGCATGAACGGGTTCATATTTTTAAATTTAAGACCAAATAAAAAGAACAACAAGGAAAAACAAATGTTTCTAACTATGGTGTTGATAAATGTATTTAAAAATTAAAAATATTAATATTGGTATGGGAAAGTTCAATACATAAAACTCGTTAGCACCACATCCTTATTCACCAAGTAATTCATTCAAACAAAAATTCCAACACTGATTCCACTAAAAAAAATTCAAATGTATCATATTTGAATTGCACATTTTTGTTATAGTGTTAAAACCTCTCAGATTAAGGGCCGTTTGTTTAAAATTAAAAAATAAGTAATTTTTAGGTAGTCTAGAGATTTTACAAAAAGAAATTTATTTGTAGAGATTTTAAAAAAGCAGGCATTATTTTTATGTTTGGTTACAATAATAAAAAATTGATTATTAATTAGTTATTTTAAAATTTTATGATATTTTCCTGATTTTTATTTTACAGAAATAATTTATTATTATATTATTTTAAAATTTTGTGATATTTTTGTATATTCTACCTCTTTAAACACACTCTCTCTCAATTACAAAATTAAATTATTTTCAAAATTTGCTCAAAGTAACTTCTTAAAATAATAAAAAATTTACTTTTTTTTATATTCTGATTATTTTCAAAAGTTTAGACAAATATTATAAAAACTCACAAAATAAATTTTTTAATAAAAGAAGAAGTAAGCTTTTTATGAAATAAGCTAAAACAAACGGGCCCTAAAGTCTGAACATTTATAATGATTTCTAAATTACTAATATAAAATTTATATAAAGCCCTATAATTCATAAAATATAAAAGTACAGCTCACCTTACACTTTATGTAACATTCATGGTTCAACGTTTAATAATTAAAATTTATTTAATTTTTTAAATTAATTTTAAATAAAAATTATAATTTATAAATATTTAAAAATAATTTAAAACTGATAACAATAGTTTCAATCCTAAATGAATAGCATGTATACTTAACTATTTAAATATGTTTTACTTTTAAACTATTTTTTAAAAAATATTCTATATGTACTTTAAAATATTAATTTTTTTGAATTATATAAGAGTTATAAAAATAAATAGAAAATATGAGAAAAATGAAAGTTCAAAAGATGATTGAGTTTTGTGGATCAAGTGAAAACCATTACCTTTTCAGACAAAAGAAAAAAGGAAAAAAAAAAAACAATGCCTGTATTCAAATATTTTAGGGAATTTATTGTTAGGTCTTACAGTACCTAATTTCATTTAAATTTTAAATTACGAAATTTTCATTTAAATTCCAAGAATTTCTTATAAAATTAGAAATAAAGCAAAAATTACTAAAATACTCGTATTTTTAATAAAATACCCTTCCTTTATTAAAATTTGATTTTAGTAAACTTAATCTAGCCTTAAATATTTGTGACATATAATTGATTTCATTTTGATAGAAAATATTGGCATCTAAGATCAAAATTTTCAAGTTGCAAAAGAAAAAATAAGCATAAAAAGAAGAAAGAAATGAATGTTGCAAATTATAATTTACGTAAAAAATTATACCTTGTAAATTATAGGAACCAAGATTAAATTTTAGCAGAATAAAAGTTAGGTCCCAAAACACTAAATTAATACCAGTTAAGTCAACAAAAATTTTTTGAAAAATAAATTGAAAATATCGATCCAAATTTTACAAATCCAAAAGCTTCAATTACAAATAAGTATTTAAATATCAAATGTAACTTTTAGATTGTAACAAAAGTTTTCATTTGTAACTGTTTGAATTAATATATATAATTCATTTTGGAGAAAAATTTGTTGAGAACTTAATTAGTATTAATTTAGTATTTTCGTACGTAACTATCATTCTCTATTAAATTTTTGAAGCAAGATAAGCTTCCAATGCTTCTTATATAGTTCTGGGTATGCAGGCAAAAAGTTCATTAACACCCAAGTATATAATTTTAAGATCCGAAAGATTGGCATTTTCCTAGGGAATATCTTCTCAAATATCACAATAACAAAGAACATAACACGGATATGAGTGCTTGTTTTTAGAAAATCATAGAAAAGTGCTAAAGTGAGATAATAACTACTACAACAAAGACCTATGGGATCACCCATTTTAGAGTGCATGTATGTAAAAACACTCCAAAGGAAAAAGGCGGAATATACAGGAGTGCAAATGATTTAAAAAATATCTTTTGGAGATGATTGACGCCTTATGGTGTATAGAAATTCATAGAAATATAAACCATTTAAAAAAAAATCTCTTGCATTATGGTTCCAAGAGCCCAAATCAACAGCGCAAAAACTAATAAAAGGACACAAAATAGTTTTTCCTGACAATGCAGAGAAAACCTAATCCGGTAACGTGCTATGATGTGTTGAAAGCATAGTGACAAAGTTTCTAATATCGCAACAAAATTAAAATTCTCCTAAGACACACAAAATTATTTGAAATGATTTGGAGAAAATATGAAATTTTCTGGTTTCATGAAACACATAGCCATTAAAGACTTGTATGACAAAGACACATGCTCAAGTGGGAATAAGCTAGAAATAGTTGGAGATATTTTTCTTGAAAGCTGAATAAAATAGTCAAGTACAAAGGAATAAATAAAATGAAAATAGCCAATGAAAATGTGAAGAAATAGTTAAGTATGAAAGGAAATAAAGAATGGGCGTGAAAAGTGGGTAACATAAGAGTGGGCAAAAATAGAATGAAGGGCTAAACATGGGCTAGCAAGTCATCTTATGCATTAGTCAAAAACAAAATTTACATATTAGACACATGTCCTTACTGTCATCGCTTAAAAGAACAATAATTAATAGGTTACTTTTGGATAATCATTTATACGTGGAAGCAAAATTTCATGCACATAATATGCATACTTTGAACCTACAAATAAGCATATGAGACCAAGTTTTATGTTTAGGCTCTGAAATGGCGGCTTGTACAAGTCTTTGAAGCATATACGTAAGTTCCAAGTAGATGGGAATTGCCAAAAATGTCATGTATTTGTTGAGGTTAATTAGATGTTCAAAGTGTATGGCATTTTTAGTTTTTTAATGTATAATTAATGATATTTTCAAAAATACCATTATAATAAGTAAACAACTCAACCTTTTATTGTTAAGTAAGACGCCCTATTGAATACGGATTAAAATAAAATGATGATGATATTAATTTGAAGACAAATAACTAACTTATTAAGAAACTACTTTGTTAAAAAAAACTATTAAAAAAGTAAGATATCGGGGGAATTCAAGTCCCCAATAAGAACACAATTAATCAAAACCCAACGGCACATGCAAATTAAGAAAAATATCAAAATATTAATTATTTGACCAGTTTTACTTGGTTTTTTTAACGAAATTATAAAATGAATTCTATAAAACATGTGACATGAGAATATTGTCCAGTTAGCTAGAAGAGGATTGCAAAGAACATTCAACTATTTTGTCTTGCTCAAATTAAAAAAATTTATTACCACAAAAGATATCATTAAAAAAATAACAATCAAAGAATTATCAAACATTAATTTTCTGAGGGGAAGTTAATTTGAATAAGGAACAATAGTTTTGCAAAGTTGTTTTCATCCAATGCATTAAATGTGCTAACTTTGATAAATCGAATACCCCTATAGGAAGACATGGAGTTGAAAATGCAAATCTTCATAGAATCAATAACAATATTGCATGCTCATCTCTGTTTTTAAGCCAAAAAAAGGTCTTAAGACATATGTAAACAAAATAATATTTCTAAATAATATCATGCAACTAATTGAGGGACGCACCAGTCACCACTTGACCAATGATAACACACAAAAATAACACAAGGTTGATGAAAAGTTATGCAATATGATTGGTTGAAAGCATATATACCCTTCTAGCCCAAAAAGCGGAAGCAAACTAACACTTCTCTATTTGATGGACACCAAAGTGTTGCAAATTTCACAACACAATCCTTATGCATGCGAACCACAAGTATGAATATGTAGTTGGGGAATCTAAAATACAACGATAAAAGATAGTGAAGATATAAATGTAAATAATGGCTTCCATATTGCTTTTAAGAGCACTAAAACTCCAAAAGGTAGAAAGCAAGAAAAAAGAAAACCAGGGGCACTGATGTGAATGGGTTCATATTTTTAAATTTAGAAGGTCATCCATTTCCTTAGATTTATTGTTTGGGATATGATTAAAAAAACCCAATGTAAAAGGGAAAAAAAAGGAAAAACAAATGTTTACAATAAATGTGCTGATAAATTTATTTAAAATTCTAGAAAATATTAACATGTAAGGCCATTATTTTCAGACTTGTAAGATTGCAAATTGTTTTAGGAATATCTCTTGCAACGTGCATGACAACAAGAAAAAAAAAAAAAACATATCATTAAGAGTGGCGATGCATTATAAATCATGCAGATGCAATTTTATAAATGAGGGATGTTTTGGGTAGGAATGAATTAATTAAGGTTGCTGCATGTGATCCCTTTCTGTTTTACTCTATTATTCTAATTGCCTCTGCACTTTATCCATATTTTATGTTAACATTGCAATTTTCGCCTCAAATTAAGTTTGTGGTTTTGATTGAATCAAAATATAAGCTTTTAATGTCATGATGAAAAAATGCTCATATATATCTTTCAAGGTGCTGAAATTGTAAATATGTTTGAAGAAATAAAAATAGTAGAAATGAATTTAAACTAAAAAAGTAGAGAAATTTTATAAATATAGCTTCATCACACTAGTATTCTTGCATTTTTTTTTTTCAAAGAAACTGTTTTCCAAATATGTAAAAACCTTCTTGAGACATGTTCTAAACAACATCAGTTAATTGGATGTGAAAGTCAATGCATTATACTAGCAAGTTTAAAATTGCTATGATGCACCTTTTAATTAATATGGCAACTTGAAGAAGAAAACAAAATCATTTTTTGATGAAGATGTGATGTGTGAATGTATGATACATCATTACGCAAGTGTTTCTTATATTTTTCTCTTACAAGCCTAGCTGTTTTCCTAAACTAATTAAAAGCTACGTGTAATATAAAAACAAAATTTTGCTTAAACTGATTAACGCAATTAATGAAGGGTATTATAGTCTAATTTTTTTATTTTCATACTCAATTAATATAGTTAACTGATTTTCTTAAACTGTGTGATATAATATTTTTTTCCTACAAATAGAAAACAGGGAGAAGTAATTCATTATTTGCTTTGGGAACTTATGACTTTGAAAATTGGGTAAAATTATAGGGATTAAAATTTTTACGTTGATGTAGATATTTAACACAGTCACTCAAATGAATATTTTTCAACTTTAATATTACATATAGTTGATGGTTTTTTGACCAGAAAGCTATTAGAATTTAATTTTATAATTATCAAGTGTATTGAACTTTATTGAAACTCCCCCCATCCCAAATTATAAGACAACTTCGAAAGAATTTTGTGTCCCAAAAAATAAGGCAATTTGAGAGAAATAATATTTCATTAATGATATTTTTTCAATATTACCCTTCAAGCGGAGAGAGAATTGAAATGATATTATAGTGTACTCCCTTCGACAACAATATAGGTTATAGTTAACTAATTCACGGTTTGTGAACACTGTTAGTTGAAACCTTAAATTCTTAAAAAATGTCCTATCTTTCCATTTATACTATCATTAAATATCCTATATAAGAGCTTTGATAATAGTAATTAAAATTTAAATGCATGATTTTTTTCAAAAAGAGTAATAAATGAAGTAGGGATATGGTTGAAAAAACAACTATAAAAGTTATCCAATATCATATTATGTGCGTTGATGTGTGAAAACATTACATCTAAACCCTCTATATGTTTTTGTGATACATAGGTGCGCCATTTTTATTTGTAGTTGAGGTGATGCTAGCAGAAAGGAGAAAAAAGGGTAAAGTTTTGAAATTTGGCTGTTGACGCTTTTTTTCTTTTTATGGAATGCATAAAACTCTTTAATTCTACATCTTATGTAATTCATTCGAACAAAAATTATATTCCGGTATTTTTTATTTTTTAGTTTTTGAATTGATCTGCAAAATTTTTAACAGTAACATTTTTATTTAAATAAAAATATATGATGAACATTTTTTAAATTATTTTAGAAAGTCACTATTAAGCTTTGGACTGTGAAACTAATCTTAGATTCCATGTAATACACACATTAACATCTACTTTAAGCGAACCTTGTAGTTTTTAATTATACTGTGGGGGGATTTAAGTGTAATTCTTTCAAAAACAAATGCTTTGTTACTCAGAGCAATTGCATAAAAAAGCATATAAAAAGTAATGGGTGTGCGCATAGCAGTTAGCACATGATGATTTATTGGAACTAATTAAGATATAATTATTGAAGCATAGTCAAAATTCCAATGCATCTTGGTATATGAAAGAAGATGAACACTTAAAGACATACACTTTTGAATATATAGTTAATTAAAATTAAGTTTTAAGAAATTAAAGTATAGAAAATTTGAATATAAAAACTGTAGCATAGTCTTGGCTTTAGTATGCTACCCACTATGTATATAATTTTTTATTTAAAAATCCTCCACTTCATATGAAATGTTTCATGGAAAGTGCTAATAAAAAGTACGATGTTTGTGATTTTCAAAAAAAATGTGAAAAGGAAAAATTAGTGATTCTTCTTATATTTGTTGATTACAGTCTAAATTGTCAAAGTATATCGCATGACATGTGAAAGAGGATCCCCTACTGTGCCATTTGCACACAACTTTGCTTCCAGCATTCCAGCATTACACACTCTATATATGATAAAGAAAAAAAAAAAGCAGCAATATAGTTTTTTGACTGGTGCAAAGAAAACCATTTTGAAAGAAAAAAATGATTATAACATATAGACTATTCAGTTGTTGATTATTTTACTTCTTTTTTTTTTTGGGAAAAAACATGTTTATGTGGCTGCAAAGTCTGTGCTTATATATTTTTATGGTTTTGACGATTGAAAGCTTATCAGAATTCACGTATATAATTTTCTGATGTTGACATTCACTTATCCTTTTAGAAACATATCCTAAAATGTAATTACCAAAAAAGACACCAAAGGAGATGACACAATTAAAAAAGAGAGAAAGAAAGAGAAATGCATTTTTGCTCATAGTAGAGCATATGAAAAGTAACACGGACAGAGCAGATGGCATATCATAAATTTGATGAAAAAATACCTTGGAAAGTATTGCGATCGAGCCTTAACCTTTGAAGCATAGTCAAGTTTCCAATGCCTCTTGGTATGTGACCTGAAAGTCCTGTATGACCTTAAAATATTTAACTATCATTTGTTTCTTATAAATAGGCTTAGAGAAAGTATCTGAACATGTCATTTATAGAAGTTGTCTCAAGCAACTCCATGAAAACTATTTGAACAATATGACAGTATAACATTATGATTTGTTGAGAGAACAATTAAGTTTTCAATGCTTCTTTGATGATGTGGCAAGACACGTTAAAGAAATGTAACTAGGTATATAATTTTAATATATGTAAGATGATTGATTTTTTCATAATATCTCCTACAGTATCTCTTCCACTGTGACAACAAAAAATGGCTTATGTAGAATCGAGGAGATAATATTCTAGGGCAATCACCTATAATGTAATATCTTAATTTTAGCATGTTAATCAAATATAGTATTTTTGTTTCACACAATGTATATATTTAACTTTGATAAATTGAATACACCATAGGCCATATCACATTTATTATTTTCGTTTTCATTCTTGTTTATAATTTAAATGTTAAGTATATACTTGTGTATAATATTAAATAAATGGGGTAAGTAAATGTGGAACAAGAATCTTAAGTAGCATATTTATTGTCTGTATTTGCGATGAGAGAGCCTTACTGTCTAAGAGCTTATAATTTTGAAAACTCAACTATGACTAATTTATTTAAGATTATAAGAAAAGCATTGTAGTTGTTTCTAGCTATGCAAAGAAAACCATTTGAAAAATATGACGGTAATGCATTATGAGTTATTGAAAGCAACTCATCATTGTTTTTAGAAAATTATTATGTGCATTGATGTGTGAAAACATTACATCTGGATCATAGTTAGTTTTAGTGATACATAGGTATGCCATTTTTATTTGTAGTTGAGGTGATGCTAGCAAATTTGGCTATTGTTTCTTTTTTCTCTTTTAAGGAACGCATAAAACCTTTTACCTCCACATCGTGTGTAATTCATTCAAACAAAAAAAAATAATATTATAGTATTTTTTAATTTGTTGAATTGATCCGCAAATTTTAACAATAATATTTTTATTTAAATAAAAATTTATGATGAACATTTTTAAAGTATTTTAGAAAGTCACATAATTAAGCTTTGGGCTGTGAAACTAATCTTAGATTCCATGTAATACAAACACTAACATCCAGCTTAAATGAACATTGTAGTATTTAATTATATTGTGGGGGATTTAAATGTAATTCTTCCAAAAACAAATGCTTTATTACTCAGAGCAATTGCATAAAAAAGCATACAAAAAGTAATGTGTGCACGCATAGAAGTTAGCACATCATATAATTTAGGCACCAATTAAGTTATAACTATTGAAGCATAGTCAAATTTCCAATGAATGCATCTTGGTATATGAAAGAAGATGAACACTTAAAGACAAACACTTTTGAATATATAGTTAATTAAAATTAATTTTTTAAGAAATTAAAGTATATAAATTGAATATAAAAGTGTAGCATAGTCTTGTCTTTAGTATGTATATCCACTATGTATATAATTTTTTATTTCATGGAAAGTGCTAACAAAAAGTATGATGTTTGTGATTATTCACCCAAAAAAAAAATGTGAAAAGGAAAAAATTAATAATTCTTATAATTTGTTGATTACGGTCTAACTTGTCAAATTATAACGCATGACACATGAAAGAGGATCACCTACTGTGCCTTTTGCACACAACTTTCCTTTCCAACACTATAATTTTTTTTTTTGGTGAAAACGTTACACACTCTAAACATCACACGTTATATGCAGCAAGAAAAAAATAATATAACTAAATAGACTATATTTTTTACATAACTTGAATACTGAAATAATTTTTAAAATATTATGCTTATTTTTTCAACACGTAATAAGCTAACTAAAAGAAAAGTATGGCTTTTGGGTTATATAAATATACTCTTTAATCTTTCAATATATATTTTATTACGCTTCTTGGCTTCAAAAATATTTAAGATCGAACGGTGTAGGTCCACAAGGGTTCCTCACAATTATCAGTTTTCTTCAAAAAAAAAAATGTCGGTTGGAAATTATGGAGATGGATTAAAATTTTATGAAAAAAAAACATTTGTGCTTGTTTTGTATTGAACTTTACTAAAAGACACGAGAAAACATTAAAGGATTTAAAGAAGTTTAGAAAGCTCAGTAAAATATATATAGAAATACGAAAGAATAAAAAATTGTTTAAAGACGGAGCAATATCTTCTATATTTTCAGGTTATATGAAAATCCCAATAAAACATATAAAAATTTAAAACAAAATATAAAAATTATAAAAAAAAACTCAGATATCTCACCTACTATAAGTAGAATTTAAATACTAAAAGTAGAATATTCTATAGATTTGTAATTTAGCATCTAGTCATATGTTTTCAAACTGCTACTATGACATTTGTAAAGATTGCGTACAAAAGACAAATTCATTGGCGCAGTGGCCAGTGGGGATTTAAAATGACTGAAGCATAGATATGGAGCCAAAAGTCTTATTAAAAGGTAAACTTAAAATAAAATCTGCCTTGCGATATCACCAATTTGTTTAGGAATGCATCTTGCAAAATAGCAACAAAACAAAAAGTACTAACACTGTTATTGCAATCATTAAAGTGCAATTAAAATATATTGGCAAAGAAATTAAATTTGAAGATTCAAAATAGCCGGCCGTAGCAAATACCTGTAAAAAGAATTGTCTCCTAAATTAAGTCTTTGAGCTCTTTGCATTGTAACCAATTGGATGGCAGGGCTTCGGATAATGCATTTTTTTGAAGATGTAGCACTTGTAATTTTGGAAGTCCATGGCATATACTGGAGGGAATACTTCCAGACAAATTATTCCAGCTTAAATCAATCTCTTGTAACTCTGAAATATTGAAGATATTTGATGGTACTTGGCCAGAAAGCTTATTTCCACCCAAATATAGAAGTTTTAGATTTTGGAGATGGCCAATCTCTCTTGGAATATCTCCTGCAATATTTTTGATGAAGAAAATAAAAGAAAAATAAATGAGGTAGAGAATTAAACATGGAGATGTGATGTATATAAATACTCATTGCTGTATAAATGCAAACATAAAACATAACTACAATGGAAATTCCATATTAATGTATCGTGCAAGAGATTGTCAAAGAACATGATTAATATATTTATTTTAATTGAAAATATTTAATCATCACAAACATATCATAAATTCATAGTGCGATAATTAATTAGCATAGTCATCAGAATTGTTTGTGATGATGCACAACGAACCCATGTGAAAAGAAGAGAAAAAAAGTTGGTTGTAACTTCACTTGTGCTGAGCCTCTTTGATAAGTGTATCTTTTATAGTTAAATAGGTATGGATTTTGGCTTATATTGGCTAAATTTATTAATATTCCATACCTATTTAATTGATATTTTATTTTTTTTCTTATCTCTTAATTATATGTAAAATATACTTACTTTCTTCTTTTTATATTTGACAGGAAAAATAACAAATTAAATTAATATATATATATATACGGACTGTAGAGGCATCTACATCCAGCATTTATTCCCAAGAGAGAAGAACATTATTGGAATAATGAACATGTTTATATTGTTGCATTGTGAACTTGTTTCGTTATCTATCAATGCCATATCGGATATTGCCATGTGCAGAAGAGAAAGAGACGACTAAATAAGGAAATTGGGAGCAACTATGATATCTTTTGTAGGCCATATGTGCATATTTAATTTATGTATAAGCCTTTAAATGGTGTTAATATTCTGTCGTAAAAAATAATTAGATGTGACACATCTAGGATAGGTGTTTCAAGGAAAAAATCCCTAAAAATGATTATAGAAGTTTTAGATTTTGGAGATGGCCAATCTCTCTTGGAATATCTCCTGCAATATTATTTGATGAAGAAAAAGAAAGAAAATTAAATGAGGTAGAGAATTAAACATGGAGATGTGATGTATATAAATACTCATTGCTGCATAATACAAACATAAAACATAACTACAATGAAATTCCATATTAATGTATCGTGCAAGAGATTGTCAAAGAACATATGATTAATATATTTATTTAATTGAAAATATTTAATCATCACAAACATATCATAAATTCATAGTGCGATAATTAATTAGCATAGTCATCAGAATTGTTTGTGATGATGCACAACGAACCCATGTGAAAAGAAGAGAAAAAAGTTGGTTGTAACTTCACTTGTGCTAGCCTCTTTGATAAGTGTTATTTTTTATAGTTAAATAGGTATGGATTTTGGCTTATATTTGGCTAAATTTATTAATATTCCATACCTATTTAATTGATATTTATATTTTTTTCTTATCTCTTAATTATATGTAAAATATACTTACTTTCTTCTTTTTATATTTGAAAAAAACAATAAATTAAATTAAAATATATATATATATACGGACTGTAGAGGCATCTACATCCAGCATTTATTCCCAAGAGAAGAACACTATTGGGATAATGAACATGTTTATATTGTTGCATTGTGAACTTGTTTCGTTATCTATCAATGCCATATCGGATATTGCCATGTGCAGAAATATCCGGCAAATTCATTTGGGAAAAATTCATTTGGGAAAAATTACACTCAAGGCCCTAATTTGGCAAACATTTGTTAAAAGTTAACCCATACACAAATTTATTAAAGAATTGTTAGAAAAGAAAAGTTCACCCATACACAAATTTATTTAAAAAAAAGATAAAGTAGGAAAAGAAAATGCATGGTTGTTCATAGTAATAATAAGCAAGCAACTAAAGAGGGAAAAAAACTATAGTAGCCAGAATATCATAATTTGATGAAAAATTTACCTTGAAAATTATTATGATCAAGACCTAGCACTTGAAGCATATCCAATGTTCCAATACCTTCTGGTATATCACCTACAAAAAAAAAAAGGCCCTTAAAGATATTGAATTTGAATTGGTCACAGGTATATCTATTGAGAATACTTCCCACGTATGTGATAAGTACACAAAAAAGATGGCATATTAATCCTACAAGTGTCCATGTATAATGAATCTTTTGAACAAGTCTAACAACACATGCAAATTATAAGCAACATATTGTGTAGTAATTGTTTAAAATAATTTACATGGTTTTAACGTAACTACAAAAGAAATTCTATAAATCATCTAAAGTGACAAATTGTCTAGCTAGCTAAAAGAGGATTACAAAGAACATTGGATTATTTATCTTAACCAATTTAAAAAAATTATTATCTCCAATATGTCATTGAAAAATAACAGTTACATAAATAATATTCTCTGGGGAAATTAATTTGAACAAGGAAGCAAGCTTTTGCAAAGTTGGTTTCATCAATGCACAAAATGAGCTAACTTTAATAATTTGAATACCCATAGAGGAGGGCAAGAAGTTGGAAAGGAAAATCTTCAAAAAAAAATTCAATAACAGGAAAAAAATGTGTTTTGGATATATGCAACATACTTATCCATAAAAAGAGTAAATCATTTTTTCTTTTATTTTTTAAATAGCTAAATAGATTTCATCACCGCTACAAATTATATCACATAAAGTTTATAAATTTTTCACAGCTAAACAGAAATCATTAATGCTAGAAAGGTACCCAAAGACTTCAAAGGAATTATGGCATTTTGGGAGACCTGATTGTTATTTTTATATTTAGATGGGATTTTATTGTCATTTTCCCAAGTTAATGTGCTGTTAATGTTTTTTATATTTGTATTTATAAGTTTTATATTTGCTTTCAGAAAGTTTAGGTGAGTTGGGTCTGGAGGCTCACCAAGGCTAGGATAGGCCTCCCTCAAAAATTATTTACAGATGTACTTACAAATCACCCAACAACAAGGTATTTGTAAGTTTTATATTATTATACACCATCAAATAATAAAACTAGTAAATTACTTTTAAAAATGTCTATAATAAAATTAAAAATGGAAATTCATATATACACCATAGTTTATTTATATATCTATATATATTTTAAAAAAAATCTCTTGCCCACCTTTGATTCTCATTTCAGCCCCAATTCAAAATAAAGGAGATAGCTTAATAATTTGGTTATCTTTAGAAATTTTTTTTTTTCATGCCACCTATAAAATTCTTGCGAGTGAAAACCTTTCGGCTGGATATATTGATTACACATTTTAAGATCAGTCATCATATGTTTGATTTATTTTAGTGGTGGATCCATATATGATATAGCTTGAACTTGTTCTTTTGGTATTTTATACCAAAGATTAATTTTTGTTCAAATAAAGCCAAGATATGCCATGCTGCCACTCTAATCATTCTTTAAATCCCAATCAGAATTTGATTTCTTACCCACTTATTCCTCTTAATTAAAATTCTAATAATGTTTATAGCCAATAAGAGCAAAATTGATTGTGATTGATAAGTAACAAAATTTGATAAACCAACTTTGAGTTAGACGTTGGATCCATCCAGATTTTACTTTTTGTTTACATATTAACATTATGTATTCTTTGTATTTTTTTGGTCCATTTGTTAAAGATTAAAAAAATAAGTCATTATTAGATCATTTATGGATTTTATAAAAGAATTATTCTGTAGAAAATTTACAAAAAGCAAACATTATTTTATGTTTGGTTACAATAATAAAAAAATAATTATTATTTAGTTATTTTTAAATTTTATAATATCCTTCTTTATTTCTTTTTTATAAAAATAATTTATTATTTAATTATTTTAAAATCATATTATATCTTCTTGCCTCCCACATTTTTAAAACATTCTCTCTCAAAGATTTACTTAAAATAATAAAAAAATTTACTTTTCTATTATAATTATTTTCAAAAATTTAAACAATGTTAAAATCACAATAATTTTTTTTAAAAAAGTGATTTTTTTCATAAAATAAGATAAAAAAACAGGCCCTTTATCTCTTAAAATTCTTACAGCTAAGCAAGGGTTCAAATTATTCTAGAGCGGGCAATAAACCTAGGATACTCTGGGATACCAGGCGGTCTAGTATCCAAAAAAAAAAAAAGAAGCAAAAAGAGTAAATATTTTGGATATGTAAAGATATGATATATTTTAAAAATATTTAATCTAAATGTTTAATCAAAAATTTAACTATGAAATATGATATACTTTAAAATATTTAATCTAAATATATTTTGTCATTGAGATTTATGGGGGTTATAGTAATTGGAACCTTTTTTAAAAAAAGGTAAGACTACAATCGTGACAATAGAATTATCAAAAAAAATTCAAAAGTTATAAACTAACTTTTTATATAATTATGTGTGTGTATCAATATACCAAAATAAAAGGTACAATACTACAAGTGTTGATATATATGTTTAAAAGCTGCATCTACCAATGATAGATTTGGTGATGGGGTCATGCTTCTATTACCTAATGTACAATGTCATTTTTGTTTGCATTTGAAGAGATATTAGCCTGGGAAAGTTAAAAAAGAGACACTGGCTTTATTAAAATTGAATTTAGTAAATATGCTTGATTTTTAATTTTATTAAAGTCATTTGAAGTTAAAAATCAAGCATATTGTTGCTGGTTCTAATAGGATGGGTATCTTCACCATCACTTCCTTTGTCTAATCTATTAGTTAAAATTATTTCGCTGATCTCTCTTATGTTGTTGCTGATTCTGTTTTTGCTCTGTTGCTGTTTGCGATTTCAGTTGTACTGTACTAGTTTATTTGCCTTATCAGCAGTTGGGGAAAAAAAAAAAGTCCTTTGAAATTTAATGAAAGTTTTCTTACAACGGACCTAACTGAAATTATCCCCTGTTATATTTAAAATCTTTGCAACGGGTTGAGTTCTCAATGACATTATAAAATATTACAAATTATGTATAAAAATATAATCCAATTTTTAATTTGTTTTGTGAGAAAAAGAAAGTTTATTCTAGACTTATACATTTTGGGATATATATAGCATTTTGACGAAACCTATTAGCATCAAAGTTTATAATTTCAAGTTGCAAGAAAAAAGAAATAATCTATAGTGAATTATAATTTGCATTAAAATTATACCTTGTAAATTATTGGAACCAATCACTAATTCCTGAAGCGAAACCCAACTTCCAATGCTTCTAGGTATGTAGCCAATGAGTTGATTTTGAGCCAAGTACATAATTTTAAGATTTGTAAGAATGGCAATTTCATTTGGAATGTCTCCTGCACTATTGCAATAATAACTAAAAACACTAATATGAGCGCTTGTGTGTATATTATAGAAAATCATAGAAATACAATATAACTTTATGGAGATGATCATGGACAACATATGTTGTATAACAAATCATATAAATTTAAAAACCATTAAAAAAGTATATCTTGCATTATGGCTCCAAGAACCCAAATAAAAAGGACAAAAACTAATAAAAAACATGCAAAATATTTGTTCCTAGCAGTGCAGAAAATACTAAATGGTGTTAATGCACTATGTTGTGTTGAAAGCATAATGACGGAGTTACCAATGTCACAACAAATTAAAATTATATATAATTGGTAGATTCATTTATTGCACCCCTACTCAACATAATCAATATATATATATATATATCTCATTCCCCTCTCCAACAAAATCAACATCGAATATGATATTGTAAATAGCTTATTCTAAGACATTCTAACCCGTATTAAAGTTTTTGGAATGATTTAGAGAAAATATATGAATTTATCTGATATTATTAAAGACACGCCTATTAAGGAGTTGTATGATATCAATTCAAGTGAGAATAAGCCAGAAATAGCTGGAAGTATTTTTCCTGAAATATTGGTCCTTGCTAAACGTAAAATCTTTAAATGTTGAAGCCGTCCAATCTTAAGTGGAATAGATCCATGGATAGAATTCTAATTCGAATCAAAGGTCTCTAATTTTGACATATTTGATACCAATAGCAACTAATGATGACATAACCACAAGAAAAGTCATGGTTTTCTAAACATATTGGGCCATCCAATTCCACTTGTTATATTAGGAATTGGCTCTTGGTTCAGTCCTCTACAACCTTCGAAACCAAACACTCAAAGACAGGAATATCTGAAAGAGTTTTAGGGCCTAAGGAAAAATTATTTTAGAGGTCTAATGTATAGTTATTTTACCACTTCAAATTGTATAAAAATTAAAATAAACACAAATAAAGTGTAAAAGAGGAACAAACACACCTAATATATATGGCCATCTATGATTAGATTTCTTTATTCTTTTAATAGAAGTGCACAACTCCTATGAACAAATAAAAGGATTTGTGGATTTCAAAATAACAAATGGAAAATCAAGTTATCAATCAAGCCGTGCCCATGGAAACGGCTATACAAGAGCTATGTATATTTTTTAATAAGAAAGTAATGGTAGAGCAAGAAATGATTTGGTTGAGAGAAAAGAAGAGATGAAATGACAAAGTGGTTGTGGTAGAGTATACCTGGCCATGAATTTTTAGTGAAAAGAGATATAATTAACATTAATGCTTAGTAAAAAAACTAATTATTGGTTATCTAAGATAAAAGTAAGCAATAAGTTCTTAGTAAAAAAAATTCATTATTGCTTGATAAGAAAAAGAATGACCGATTATATAGGATATAAGTGAACATTTTTTAGGCCCAAGACCACAGTCATAACGGGCTAGTGTTACACATGGCCCTGCTGATAGAACCAATGAAATGCCGGGAAAGTGATAATATTGCAAATGAATTCTTATATGATAGATGATGTGGTTAACTATTAAGAATTACTAAAAAAAAAATCAATAACCAAATTTCAAAGTCTCTTTCTCCTTCTTGCACCTTTGCCCAGCACTTTAAATATAAATAAATAAAATTTGGCACTGTGTATAGCATTATATGTTTACCTCTATTTTTAGCTCTTAAAACAGAGATAAATAGAATCATAATTCATTATTTTCTTTAGGGACTGATTCTTTGAAATTGGTAAAACTATAGTGATAAAGTTTTATATTTTTTCAATTTTTTACTTCTTATTTATAATCTAAGAGAAACAACTGAAGTGGAGACTTTATATTTTAATATTGATGTACTCCATATTAATATTATCACTCAAATGAATATGTTTCAAATCTAATATTACATATAATTAATGATATTTTGACTAGAAAGCTATTAGCATTTAAGTTTATAATTATTAAGTTTCAATACACAAAACAACACAAAGGAAACAAAAAATTGACGATACAAAATTACAATTTACTAATAGTATACCTTGTAAATTATTGTGGCCAAGATCAAATTTTCAAAGAAAAATCAAATTTCCAATGCATCTTAATTAGTATATATCCTTGAAAAGTAACAGTAATCTAGGAATTATCAAACATTAATTTTCTTAGGGAAGTTAATTTGAATAAATTGTGCTAACTTTGATAATTCGAATACCCATATAGGAGAACATGGAATTGAAAATGCAAATCTTCACAAAATCAATAACAATATTGTATGCACATCTCTATTTTTAACAAAAAAATAGAGGTAAACAAAGTAATATTTCTAAACAATATCAAACAAATATAGTTGATGGAGGGACCACGTGACCAATAATAACATACAAAAATAACACAAAATTGATGAAAAGTTATACATTATGATTTTTTTTTTGCCAAAGTTATACATTATGATTGGTTGAAAGCATATCTTCTAACATATTATCATCAAGATATAATTCCTGAAGCATAGTCAAGTTTCCAATGCTTCTTGGTATTTGGCCAGACAATTTGTTAATTTCTAGGTATATAATTTTTCACGTTTCTGAGATCACCAATTGTTTCGGGAATATCCTTACATTTTGATAATGAGAAAACCACATTATTATGAGTTATCGTGCACAAAATGATTATGATAAAAAAGAAAAATAAGTGACAATAATAATTTTATGAATACATTCTTTTAAGGTTATTTTAATCAAAATATTATCACTCCTCACTTTGTATTAAAAAAAAAGGGAAAAATGACAAAGCTCTTGAACCAAACAAATTATTTTATGTGTAGCCGCTAATTTGAGCTCTTTTTTAATTAATTTTCAACCAAATATTATTGGACCAAAAATTTCATTAGCATAAATAGATAAATTTTGGAACTGTACTTTTTTTTTTTGCATGCTGGAACTGTACTTATTTATTATGGTGCATAAATGATTGGATAAAATAAACAAAGTGCATCATTATGTCATGTGTTGCAAGCGTTGTTTTGTGCAAAGGCACGGGAGAGTGAGATGGTTGGGAATGGAATTAATGGTTTGGGTGAAGGGTATACTAGTAAGTTTAAATTGCCATGATTCACCTTTGAGAATCTTTGATAAATTACTTTCAACAAAGTTAAAAAAATGAAACTAAAGTGTATATTTTGAAAAGTATGGGTTGGCTTCATTAATATTAAGAAAATTAAAGATAAATGAATATATTTTATTCTTCTCTCTGGTGCCAGTATGAACCTCCAACTTTTTAGTTAGATATACAGAATGCAGTACACTAACCAAAAAGCCAAAGCCGTGTTGCTGAATGTATTTTACTCTAAAAATAAATCATAAATAATATGAAAAGTTTTTAACAATATATATCAAAACTCACAAAACATATATGAACAAATTTAGAATTGCTAACAATAACTATAATATAAAAAACAGATGAAAATAGTGTACTTCCTATATAATATTATACAAAAATATGAATAAAATATTAACTTTGTTGAATTTGTGTCTTTACCATTCCTAAATCATTTAAATGTTAATTTTTTATATGCTTTACGTAGTTTTTTTTTTATTCACAGATATCTTCCTATTGAAGGCAATCATATTTGATATATGGTCGAGCTCTTTACATAGTTTTTTATATTAAAGTACTTTTGTAAAGTTAATATATTATATTTTTAAATATTGCATTTTCAGTTTTATATTATTATACATCATCAGTTATCTAATAACATTTCTCTGTAATCATAAAATAACTTTTTTCAAAACTGATAATAAAAATTAAAAATGAAAATTCAAATACCATAGGCAATGTATATATCTATATATTAAAAAAAATCTCTCACCCATCTTTGATTCTAACTGCTGTCCTGCTTCAAATGAAGATAGCCTGAAAATGTAGTTACTTTTGAAAATGTTTTTTTTTCCAACCTATCCATAAAATTCTTGCGTGCCAAGAGTTATCAATTGGATATAGTTAGAATAATAAGGACTATTGGGGGATAGATAATAAATTTTAACTCAAGGAACAGGGGAAAAAAACAACCTTGGAAGCCCATAATGAATATTTAATTTTAATTAATTTATACCCATGCGATCATGTTTGATTTACTGCCACACACTAATCAATCTATACAGCCCACAAACCTACACCTTTTTATACAATAGTTAATTATAATATCCAAAGCTGGTTCCTCTTAAACATTAGTCACCATCCAATCAGAAGCTGAAAATTATGTGCCTTACACCTTTTATGCATCTCAGTTAAAATTACAATGATGTTTATAGTCAATAAGAACAAACATAGAATTCACCTAAAAATTTACACTCAATACATGTTTCTCTGTTTCCACTGGCTTTTTATAGAAGTCTTATTTTTATGTTGTGCTTGGATTAACAAGGATTTAGATTTGGATCAAATTTCTCTTTTAGATATAAAAAAATTTATAGATCCAAATCTATTTCTTATTATATTTTCTTTGTAATTTCAAATTTCCTATACATCCTAATCATTTGAAATTCTAGCCACTTCAAACATATCGTTCTTTTCGTGTTTTACTATTGATGTCCCTATGACTCTCATGTCTTTTTTTTTTTTTAATCTCATTTGATTTTTTTTAAACTACCCAAACCAAGGAATTTAAATACATGAATTTTAAATGTGAGATTTGAAATGCAAGATTTTAAATCTAAAATTTAAATTCAAATCCACCAATCCAAACATTATCATAATTCTTTAGTGGAGCTTCCCTTCATTCCTATTATATATCTATTTGCTTTATGTGTGTGTGTGTGTGTGTGTTCTTTTTGAATAATGAACAAAATTGGGCAAATGAAGGTTAAACAAGAGACGGTAATTAAAAGCTTATCCTAAGATGCACTAACACCAACACAAAATTGTTTGAAATGACTTGGAGCAAATATAAATTTATCTGATACTGTGAAAGGCATACCTTTTAAGGAGTTCCATGACAAAGACATCAGCTCAAGTGAGGATAAGCTAGAAATAGTTGGAGGTATATTTCCTGAAAGATTATTCTCTGCTATACGTAAAAATCTTTAAATATTGAAGCCTTCCAATCTCAAGTGGAATAGATCCATGGATGAAATTATTATTCCAATCCAAGGTCTCTAATTTTGACAAATTTGATATGCTTGGAGGAATAACACCCCGAAAACTATTATCTTGAAAGATTAGGTGTTGAAGAGCAAATAAACTTCCAATCCAAGCTGGAATTTTCCCATCAAATTCATTATAGCTAAGGTTGAGAATTTTCAACTTGTGTAACTGCAGCAGCTCCTTCGGTAACTCACCATGAAAGTTGTTATTATGAAGGTCAAGTTCAACAAGGGAGGACATATTCCCCAATTGTGATGGTAAGGTGCCCATGAGACTCATGTGAGCAAGATTCAATACACTTACTCTCTCGCCTTCAGAATCACAAGTAACCCCAACCCAGTTGCAAATGGAGGAAGAGTTAGACCAGTTAGCCAAGTGGTTGAATGGGTCTCTCACAAAAATTTTGAGAGCAAGAAGTGCCAATTCATCATTTTTGGTGAAATCGGTGTGACATAAAGTTGGACAGACCATGAGATAGCAAAGCAGTGAGAACATGGAGAAGGAAAAATGAAACCGAAACCAAAGGTTCGCCATCATGAATTGGTTCAAGGCCTCTAACATTGAAGTGGATAGTCAAGAAGGTCATGCTATATATATATATATATTGATAAGCTAGCACTGGTCTTCGATAATAACTTCAATAATAATAAAAGTGGAATAAATTGTGAATCTAATAAAAGTATTCATATTTATGGCTGGAAAAGAAGTGGACTATTCAAATTCAGTCAATAATTAAATGTAATCTTTTTTAGTAGAGAGTACAATTAAAAGTGAAATACTAAGAGAGATCCTATTCATGAAATGAAAGTAGGTCCATGCAATTAGAGCCAAACAGAAGGGAGCCAATAAATTTTTCTGATTAAAACAAGTGAGTTGCAGGATTAAATAGGAAATTTTATTATAAAATTCACCTATATTTCTCATTCTATAAATTTTCTAAAAAACGGAATAAAAGGAATCAGAAATTAAGGGAGAGAACATAAAGAATAAAATGAATAATAAATTACAGAAATATTTTTATGTAAGATTGGAATTATTCTGCCCCTTTCTCAACGCTAAAGATATTCAAGTTGACTTGATTTAAAGCGTTGGTATAGAAAAATAAGAGGAAATTCCTTTCCTAGGGCTACATCAATGATATGGAAAATCTCTAGGAAATTTCATCAATTATAGAACCTCAATATATTTTGATATAATAAAGAAAAATGACAAAATAATATATCTATATACGCATTATCTATTAAAAATCTAATTATTTTGGTGCAATATTAAATGAATTAAGTTAACTTTATCAAATTGTTGCCAACCAAACACAATGCCATTTCTTATTCTTACCTCCAAGAAATTTCTTTATTCCAAACACGAAATTAAAACATACATAAATTATAATTCTTTACACATTAATTTTCTCTTGACAGGGTCCAGAAAGAAAGCACTAGTTTCGTTGGCAAAAAAGAAAAGAAAGGATTTGTTTCATTTCACCTCTACCAAGAATTTATTGATGGATTTATTGTCATGTAATGTGTCTCTAATGAAGGCCATGTCCCATGTGCGTATGAAGGACGCTGGCAAGAGATGTCTTCTCTGCAAAGATGTGATGACAAATCACTATCACAGCTTATTGCATATACTGGCTCCACATACATGGATATTTAGAATTACCTAATTGCCCCTGGAAATGTTTTTCTTTTGTGGGAAAATATGTAGTTTCATTAGCAAAAATTATATAGATGATAAAAAATAAATATAAGAATGTCCATTCATAAATCCTTTGTCTCTTCTACTATATCAATAAATTGTGAAAAGACGTGGCAACAACTAGATACACAAAATTTCAACAATAATGGTTATTTGTTATTATTATTATCATCAATAATAATCATTATTATTTTAAAGTACAAATAAGCTTCACATGTAGATTTCTCCCAACTAAATTACTGTATTTATAATTGACTCTAGATGAGAGCTCTTACCATTTATACTAACTTTATTTGGTATTAATATTATTGATAAAATAGAAAAATTGAGGTCAACAAGACTGATCCAACTAAATAGTGATTTGAAGTAGAGTTTGTTAAAAAGTAATCTATAAGTATTTATAGTTATATTTGTGAGCATTGCTTGAACCATAAAACATGCCCTAAAATGGGAGAACTTCAATAATCCAATTTACTTAAATTTTTGTTTAAAAAATGGTAATATAAATGCATCAGTAATCATTTTCATTTTATTTTTTATAAACTGGTATATGTGAAATAATATTTATTTTTCTCCAATAATGAAAAAATATAATCACAAACATAAGTTCTTAAAACTATACTACACTTATCTTATTTATGTGTATAAAAAGTGATTTTGATTATAAGGTAACGAAAAAAAAGATGAAATAATCTTCTAATTTTACACGTTAACTGAAAAATCATTTGATGACTCGTTATCTTCCTCTAATTATTAACTATTGTGCCACTCTATTTACGTCATGGATATATAAGAGGACTATGAGCATATGATATGGAAAGTGATGAGATTCTTTTTTAAAAAAGATGGGGAAATTTTTCTCTGCTTCAAAACAAACAATCTCCTTGATTGTGCCATTTTTTCGTGAATAAGTATTTGAGTTCTCACTAGATTAATAAAAACATGGACATGAGTAGAAAAATAAACTGTCACCATTCATGACTTATTTTTCTTTCCATAACTGCAATAATGAGGGGAGAAAAGACAAGACCTCATATCAATATGCATGCATCGAAGTGAATTTCAAATAAAATGACAGAAAATTTATTTTGAATAAAGATATTTTTTCCTCACAATTATTTGCATAAAGTGTTTAGTGTTTTAAATTTTTTGTAATGAAATTTCTTCTTTTAACATCTGAAAACATTTTAATGTTGTACATACTATTAACAAACATAATATACTGGTTACACTCCCTCCATTTTTGTATATTGATCCTGAAAGTGTCACTACAAAAAAAATAAGGGAAAATATCAATCAAGGACAACTGAAAAAAATTTATATCAATTAAGGATTACTTATTGTCAAAATCAAAATAGATACTTATTGATTCAAGTTAGTCTTTAGAAATAAGTATCTATTCGAATTTTAATAACAACCTATTTTAAATTAACAATAGTCCATTCAAACTTTTTTTTTTCATTTGAGTTTTAACAATAACTAGTCTTTGACTGATGTCAACTTTTCACAACTAATTAGTATTCTTGTCGTGAGCTTGACAATATTGGCAATATTGGCTTATTTATCAACTTGTTAAAGAAGTTACAAAGACCACATGTTATTTGCCCACACTTCCTGTATACCAAGGACTTATGAGTTGACTTGATTTGAAAATACAGCACTCATTAATTATAAAAATCAAATTTATTATACGGATTCATGGTAAAAAAATGTCTTATAAGAATTGTTAGTTAATAATGAGTGGCACTATCATATCCTAACAAAAAAAAAATTATATCATTATGTTTTTTTTTCCCACAATATAGAGTTGTCATGGCTAGGAGAATTATGTTGAAAACATGAATTGTCACCACTCATCACTTCTTTTAGTCTTTGGCCATATTAATTGGTTGTGTAAAAAACAAAAAAAAAACAAAAACACTCAATCCATAGAACTTCAATATCATCAATGAAACAATTAAAATAAATGTACAGAAATTGTTCTTATTCCATTCACACACACATATATCATTATGCCATTTTTTTATGCTTTGAATTGATATAAATCATACTGATAGAAATAACCATCATTTATAATTTATATTTTTTTAATAATATGATTTAACAATTACTTAGTAGATGGGTGGATGCATGTTTTCTATTAAATTTTTGTAATTAAAACAAAATAGATAAGAGGTCATTCATTTGTGTATTTTAAAGATGAATTTAAATAGATTACAAAAAAAAAAGATGAATTTAAATATAATAGCAAATCGGACTTATAATATAGTGGTCTCTACTTATGAATGTTCATCCATATGCTGTTGAGAAGTTTTTTATTGACTTGCATTGCTGTTGCCATATTTTATTAATGATTTAGAGTTATTTTTGATGGGAATATATGAACTATTCATCAGATTCTAGCAAGGGATTCATTTTCTTTTCCTTGGCTAGGGAAAAATCATCCCTTTTTGCAATTTTGAAATGATGACAACAACATAAAAAAGAACATGAATGAGAATCATTTTAAAATCAATTTTAAGTATTTTTATAAACCTTTATTTTACACAAATTACAAAATTGGATGTTAAAAATAAATTCGTTATGAATTAATGCGCATACTATTCAGATTCCTGAAAAATCCATAATGTTGCCAGTTAAAAGATTATGGATATATAACTAATTTCCTCTTTGATTGCAACGTCAATGAAACCCTAAAATGACATACGAGCATCTAATTCACATAATTTCAATATTTCGATAATATTAATTGACTTTGGAGCATTGAAATTACTATAACATTACATTAGGAGCAAACAAATTATAGATGAGCAATTATTTATTTATTTTTGTTAGTTTGCATGTGAAATAAAATTATTTTCTTCTCCATTGTTAGTGTCAATTCAAACCCATGACAAGTGGGAGAGCTATTATCTTAAAAAAACCATGACACTTAAACATGTAAATGTGCCACTTCCTCTATGCCAAGGAACATGAGTTTACATGACTTGGAAATACAACACTCTTTACCTATAGAATAAAATTTTTTATAAGAATTCTTAGAGGCTACTGTGTCATTGTCAGATTCTATCCAAAAAAAAAAAATCTACAGCATTGTGTAATGTTTTTCAAAATATAGGTATATGAATTGTCTTGACTAGGAAAATTATTAATAAAATTAAATGAATTGTTACCATTTATGACATCCTTTTCTCTTTGGACATATTAATGAGTTGTGCAGAAAGACAAGAAAACACCCAAATTCTTAGAACCTCTACATTGTCAATGAAGTGGCTAAAATTAATATTCATAAATTATTTTTGTTCTATTGACCTGTCATTATACTATTTTGTTTATGCTAGGGGTAGACCTGTGAAATTAGGCTCCTATGACTTGTTCCTATTAATTCCCTATTTGGTTTAGCACCCCCATCCCACGGTGATCCATTCCTTATGTATTGTACATGTTATATATATAATAACTATATAGTTCTTCTGAACATTATAAAAATATATAATTTACTAGTTTATAAAAATAATTTTGTAAATTAACATTAACTTTAAATCAATAAAAAAACAGTGAAACTTAATATTTATATATACATAAAAGCTTTTTTATTTTAATTAAATTATTCTAAAAAATTATTAATTATTATAAATATTTATCTTTTTCATTAATATAGATTTGTTTAGTTATTTAATTTTCATATAATATTAATTAATATTATTATAAGCATGCCCGATATTTTTTTTAAATTTTCATAATATATATTGATTTAATTTTTTCACAAATGTTAAATATTTATTATCCCCCCAAATCATGAATATTCTAGTGGTTCAAAATTTTACATAATTTATCATAGGAAAAACCCAGGTATTAAATTTATGTATTTCATGCATTTTTCAATCAAATAAGTAGAATTGGATTTTAAATAAAAAATAGAAAATGTTAATGATAAGAGAAAGTTATAGATTAAGCGATGGGTGAAAAAACCATACATTTTTTTCCAGAAAATATAATATGATTTTATTAAAATACAATGTATGTATAAGCTTAAATATTTGATTTTTTTATTCTGATTTGATTTTTTAAGTTATAAAAAACTTTAATTAATAATATATATTGATTTCGCAATTATACTTGGCCCCCCTTAAGTTCAAAAGTCGGTTCCACCCCTGCTTTATACAATAAGTATATGAATTGAAATGAATTTACTTAACACATGAATTGCACTCATACATTGACAAATACATATTATATTCCCACTTCCTCCATGCCAAGCACATATTAGTTTACTTAACTTTGAAATACACCACTCTTTGATTGTAAAAATCAAAATTATTTTAAAACTTATTAGAGAATAATGTGTGGCATAGTCAAATCCTAACAAAAAAAAAATCAATATCATTGTGTATTTTTTTTTTCCCACAATGTAGATATATGAGTTATCTTGACTATTGACTAATCAAATTATTGATCAAATATGAATTGTCACCATTCGCTTCTTTTTCTCTTTGCCCATATTATTGAATTGTGTAAAAGACAAGAAATCACTCAAATTCATAGAACCTCCACATTATCAATGAAATGATGACTAGAATTAATATTCATAAATTATTTTTATTCCATTGACCTGTCATTGTGCCATTTTCTTTGTGCAGTGAATATATGAATTGATATGAATTGTATTGATAGAAAGATTTATCTTTCTATGAATTACAATAATGGAAGGAAGACCATTCAGAATTCAACTCACCTAAACTTTTATTTATATAAGAAAAAGAAAACATAATTTATAATTTTTATTAACAATTACTTAGTATTTGGGTGGATGCATGTTTTCAGTTCAATTTTTGTAATTAAAAAATATATAGGAGGTTGGTCATTATTGAATTTTAAAAATAATTTTAAATATAATAACAAATAGGACTTATAATATAACTTGCGTTTTTCAGATATATCTTCTCCTCCTGTCGGCTTAAGTACTCACCATGCATCTTCCCACCTTGATTCTCTCCACACTTCCAATAAACTATAGGAAAAACTGAATATTTGGTGCCAATCTTTTGGCAAATTTTACTAAGTCTTTGTAGGTTAATTACATTTTGAGAAATGATCCCTGAAGTTTGTAAGGCCAAATGCGTTAATCCCATACCTTTTGTTTGGATGGGAAGAGAAGTTGAAGGAAAGAAAAGGAGAGGTGAAAATATGGAGTGAATGGTGAACTGAAAAAAATGTCATCACTTTGTGTGTTTGGATGAATAGGAAAAAAATATAAAGAAAAAGAAAATAAGCAAATATCACAATGATTAAGGGCCCATTTATTTTAGCTTATTTTATGAAAAATTACTTTTTTTTAAGAAATTTATTTTGTAAGTTTTTATTATGTTGTTTAAACTTTTGAAAATAATAAAATCCAAAAAAATAAATTTTTAATTATTTTAAGATGCTACACTGAGTAACTTCTAAAAATAATTTGATGCGGTAGATAAGAGATAATGTTTAAAAGACAAGATATGCATGTCATAAAATTTTAAAATAATTAAATAATATATCATTTTTATAAAACAAAAAAGAAGATATAATAAAATTATAAATAACTAACTAATAATCACTCTTTAATTATTGTAACTAAAGGTAAAATAACGTTTGTATTTTATAAAATCTCTACAAAATTAATCCCTTTTTATATAATCTCTAAAGTATCTAAAAATCACTTATTTTTTTAATCTTAAATAAATGAGCCCTAAAACATAGGGAAAAAAAATATTTCTCTTCAGATTTTGTTTTCTCTCATCTAGCTTCTCTCCATCCAAATAGATTCTTAAAGTGGATATAGTGTATCTATATATGCATTTTTAGTGATATTTTTTGTTGGGAAAATTAATGATTTAATCCTTGAAATTTTGACTTAGTTATAATTCAGTTTTTGAATTTTAACTCTTTGTAATTCAATCCTTATAGTTTTAACTCAATTACAACTCATTTCTCAAACTTTGACTCAATTCAATCCCTATAGTTTTATTCATTTAAAATATATGTCTATATATTAAAAAATAAAATTATTAATATTAAAATTATTTTAGAAAATAATAAATTATTATTAATTAGTTTAAAATTTTAATTTTTATAATATTTGTAAAAATTAAAAGTTTTGCCAAGCTCTCTGCATCAGCCCAAGGATTTTAATATTAGTTCATAAATTTTAAAATAATTGTAATATTTATAATTTTATGTTTAAAATATAAGGACTAATATTTTAAATTATTAAAATTATAAGAATTGAGTTGTACCAAGTCAAAAAAATTGAGTTATAATGAGTTAAAATTAGAAAGATTGAGTTATGACGAGTTAAAATTTAATAATTTAGTTATAACTAAGTCAAAACTATAAGGACTAATTATTAATTTTTCCTTTTTATTTCTTGCATGAAAATTCATTACAAATTAAAAACATTGACTTATAAATTTGTGTGAAATTAATTATTAATTTAAAACATTGACTAACCAACAATGTTGATGTGATAACAACTCAATAGTGTTTAGGGATAGGTGGGGGTGGAATCTCTTGAGGGAAGGATGGTTTAAAGTACTATTACTACAGTTGCCCTGTACATTTGTAAGTCTACATCATCACACATTTCACAAATCAAATATTTTGAAACTATATTTAAAAAAACAAAATTTAAAATTATCTTGGAAATAAATGAGCATGAATAAAAATGATGAGATTCTTTTTCTTTACCCGTCGATAAGCCACAAGTTCTTCACCACCATTCAACAAACTCGCCCAATGGAATTATATGAATTGGTTAATAATATTTTACACATACAAAATAGAATAAAGTGTCTGCACGGCTTAATATATATAGATGCACACATGCATGGGAATTTGAAAATTAAATATTATTATTATTATTTTAAATGGTTATCTTTTTTAAATATCACTGTGCTCCATTTATAAAATCATATTTTAAATATTTTAACTTGACAAAAATAATGTCCCAACTATTCAATTCCTAAGAGATAAGTACAAACTTGAGCTGGCATGACCAAGGAAAAATGTGGACACTGACTAAAAGGATTAATTATCATCATTAATAGCTTCTTGTTATTGCTGGCTTCAGTAATGGGCTGGGAAGAGCAAGACTGCTTTTATTGTGCCGTCTTCTCTATGTGATCTTAATGGTTAGAATGGAATGACTTGAATATACATGACTTGTTCTTATTTTTATGCTATTTTTGTGTCATTTTCTCTACACTATGAATTGACTTAGACTTTGAAATTATGCATCAGCATAGAAAAATATGACAACCATTATCACATTATTTAAAATTTTACTTCTCCATTTATATTTGTAAGACACTTGGAAGAGGGATTTTATGGCCTATTTTATAAACTTTCATTATCATTCACGACTTAGAGTATTTAAAACCTCAATGTTTTCTTATTATATAGGCTCAAAATAAATGCATATTTAGATTATTAATGAAAGAAAGCAATTGTAGTAAAACTGTTGAAGAATGACCAAAGATGGATGGCAAGGAAAGGGCTTGATGGTTTGTAGTTATAACGTAAAATTTTGGGGAAATAACATGTTGGCTCTCTGTTTTTTTTTTTTTTTTGCCAAAGAAATAACCGTTCATATTGATGAACCCTAAACACAAGTCCCAAAATAGTCAGCTCGAAACAAACAAAATCAAACAAAAGAAGAACATAAAAAAAATAAAAATAAAAATAAAAATCAGCCAACATCACGATCACTTCTTTCTGCCTCTAGTAGGTGATCAAAGTCAACAAATTAAGGTGATCCAAACTAATAAGGAGTTAGTTTATTTTCTATAAGAATGTAAGTTCAAATATAGCTGCTAGCATGATGATTTTTCTAAAAAGTTGTCACCTGTTAAAAAATAATTTGGAACCTACCTTTCAAATTTAAGTGGGAAGCATGAAAATTAACTTTTAATGCCGAATTTATTTGGATTTTAGATAATCTTACTTTTAAGTTCTAATCACTTAAAGGACCTTTGGGTCAAATTTGGTAGTCTATTGAAGATGGAATTTCTCAATGTATCTTTTTCCGTATAGTGTTCCATGCCTTTCCATCATAGCCACATGAAATAGATATGTGTGTGTGTATACACACACATATTATATCCGTATAATAGGAGAGCTATAAATTGAATTTTCATAATTTCTCTTAGGCATTTATTACAATAAGATAATATAATTTTCTTTTCCGTTCTTTTCTTTTCTTTTTATGTTAAAGAATTGTTTTTATATGTTTTTATCTTTTTTCTGTTCTATTTTTATTTTATCATATAAACTAAATTAATTTTTCCCATTATTTTCTATACATAAAAAGGTGATTTTACATTTTATAACTCTCACATTACGATTTTGATCAAAACTACATTTTGACCAAATCCAGCTAATCAAACACATACCATTTCTTTTTTTTTTTTTTGTTATTATGAGAGCCTTTGATTCAACAAACCAATAAGTAGCTATGAAGTCACCAAAGGAAGTTGTTGGAATTAGGTTAAATAACATTACATGAATGTAATGATGAAGCATACAAGAAACTCTTTACTCGCATTCACAATGTTGGAGAAGATATTAGCACATTTATCAAATTGTTGGAGAAGATACAAAGACCACATTTTATTGCGCCACTTCCTCTATGTCATGGACATGAGTTTACTTGACTTTGAAATACAACACTCTTTGAATATAAAATTAAATTTATGCAAAGAATTGTTAAAGACTAATGTGTGCCATAGTCAAATTATTCTAACAAAAAAGTAATCAATCCACATCATTGTGTATTGTTTTTCCACAACATAAGTATATGGATCATCTTGACTGGGAAAATTATGTATATAATATGAATTGTCGCCATTCACGATTTGTGTTTCTCTTTGACCATATTAATGAGTTGTGTAAGAAGACAAGAAAACACCCCAATTCATAGAACCTCCACATTATCATTGAAATGACTAAAACAAATTAAATGTCTCCTTTTTTTTCTGTACAGAAACAACAATTGAAAATGAAACACTGAGAGAGGTCTCATTCATGAAATAAAAGTAGGTTGATCCAATTAGAGCCAAGAAATTTCTTCACACTCAGATCTCCTCAAAAAGATTTATTCCCAAATCTTCATTAAAAAGACATGTAATAATTTTAAAATCTTTAATTATTTACATACAAACGGAGAAACATCTTGATAAATACATTTTATTCATTTAAATGGTTGTGACTTCGAGATTATAATTGAAATATTTCACAGATTTTTACTTGATTTTATATCTTATCTTTCCATATTTAATTGCATGTTCAAATAGGGAAATTTATTATGAAATTCTCCTGCAGCATAGAATTATGTTTGGTGTGAACAAATAAGTTAGTAATTGGCCCAGGAAAAAAAAGTGAATATATAGGTTTGCAATAAATTTTGAATTAGCTTTGGTTAATTTACATATGAAATAACATCTATTTTACCCTTTAATAAAATACAACCACATATGTGAGTTCTTTAATAGAAATATGGACAGATTATATTCTATGAAAGACTATATTTTGCCACTGTATTAATGTTATGGATATTTTTTCCTTGTGGTCACTACAATGAGTTGTAAAATGACTAGGAAATTTCTCATCAATGAGTTTTGCATGCTTAACAAGCGGTAATTGGAATTGGAAAATTAATTCTTATTTTGATGTTGCTTTTTTTTTTTTAAATAACACAAATTTGCTCCATTTAAAGATAATATTTTAAGTATTGGTTGGGAAAAATAATGTGCCAACTAGTCAAATTCTAACAAAGAATCATTATTGTGCCATTTTTCCACGATGTGGTGGGTATTTGAGTTGATTTGGCTTGACGAAGAAAAATATATAGACAAATGAAAAAATTATCACAATCCATATGACTTCAAAATTTCTGCATTTACTGAACCTCAATATTTCTGAATGCTCTTCATATTTCATCAACTCTGCATTATTGTGCCATTTTAACACGCATACGAATTGAATGACTTAAAAAATTTCACCAAATCAATGAGTTGTGAAAATAATCAACAATCTCATTGATAGAACATAATGATTTTTCCATTAACGAAATAATTTTAATATGCATTGCATACTTACCTTTAAGCCAGTCAAAAAAAAAATCTATAACTCATTTTTAAATCAACTATAGTTTATTTGCAAGAGAAATAAAATGGGTAAATGAAATTAGAAGACCAAAAGATTGAATCAAGCTTAAACAAGGACCAAAAGGATTTGGAAATCCAAAATAAGGACCAAAGTTACTTTAGTAAATGGATCTAAAAATTCGCTACTTTTATCCCATAATTTACAACCATAAAAACAATAAATTGTAAGTGAAATTTGATAAATTTATAAAAGAAAAACTTGTCAAAATTATAATCATTTCTAGTGATTTTCTTCTAGTTAATTTGTGAAGGAAAACAATTTCCATGTAGTGATATATTTGAAAAGTTTATAAGTCATCCTTAAAAAATTTTCAGTTTTTGTTAAAAAATGTATTTATTTATAAATCACATAAATATTAGTTCAGTTATAAATTTATGGTGAATATATAAATATAAAAATTTAAATTGTAAAGTATATGTGAAGATTATAAAATAATATTAATAATTAAATTATTAAATATTTAAGTATTAATATTTGAATTAATAAGATATTATTAAAATATATAATATTTTTGAATCACTTACTAGTGTTTTTGCCTGAAATGATGATTAAATAATTACCTAGGAGCCGGTTAAAATGATATTTTTTATCTTTTACATGGGTAAGAAATAACATTAGTCTTTTGTGATTTATTTATAATTTAGAAAATTTAATTGATATTAATTTTATTATAGGATACATATTTACAATCTTTTGAATCTTTTTTTTTGTAATTGTTGATGTCCTTGTTTATAATTTTTTGAATCTTTGCCATGTACCATTTTCTAAATGTTGAACGGTACATTATGCCACAAAAAGTTGGGATATCATCATGCCTCTTATGTGAATAGTTGAGAGTTAAAAAATATCATTTAACCCAATAAAAAATTAAATTTGATATAGTGCTATTAATGAAAGAAAATGTTATTTTATTTTATAATATATATTGATATATGAACTTAATTACAAAAAGAATTCCACAAAACATAGCCCAAAAGAATTACAAAGATTAAAAAGGATTTTAAAAATTTATTTAACTTTCCAATCATAAATAACAAATATTTAAGTATACCAAAAATATAATTCAAAAAATAATAGTTAGACTTATAATTAGATACAATAATTGGTTCACTATTGGGGATGTGGATATTTTTCCCTTTATATTTATCACCGATTAGATCATATGAAGCTTAATATGCATAATTACCGCATGAAACTAGAACCATATTTTCAAGCGCAAGTTCTGTGAGTGAATTCCATGAGAAATTGTTAAAAAAAATTGGGGAAAAGGTATGAAGAAAAAAATATATGAACATTTTGACTTACGTCTACTATCTTCTCTTCTGTCAACTTAATTACTTTGATGGGCATCTCCCCAACGCGGCCGGTTCTTTTTCCAGTTCCCAACAAAATCATAGGAAAAATTAAATCTTTGGTTTCAATTTTTTAGAAAAGTTATGAAATAGGTCTCTATAGTTTCTACTTGTAGCAATAACTCCCTGAAATTTGTGGTCAAATATGCTAGACCCTTAAAATGGATAAAGTGTATCAGTATTTTTTTTTTCTTGCACAAAAATTAATTATTAATTGAAAATTTGACTTGTAAAATGATATGTGAAATATTTTAAATAATAATAATAATAATTATACTCTCATTATTTTGATCAAAACTACATTTTGACCAATTCCAACTGATCAAATACATACCATTTATTCTTTTTGTTATTATGAGAGCTTTGATTCAACAGATCAATAAATATCACCTAAGAAAATGATAGGAATTAGGCTAATTAACATTATATGAATGTAACGATGAAGCGTACAAGAAACTCTTTGCATTTACAATGTTGGAGAAGATATTGGCGCAGTTATCAACTTGTTGGAAAGACACAAAGGCCACATAATTATTGCCCCACTTCCTCCATGCCAAGGACATATGACTTGGAAATACAACACACTTTCATTAATTATAAAATCAAATTTGTTCTAAGAATTGTTAGAGACTAATGTGTGATATATTTGGATTATTCTAACAAAAGACAATCTACATTATTGTGTATTGTTTTTCCATAATATAAGTATATTGATCATCGTAACTAAGAAAATTATGTATAAAATATGAACTGTCATGATTCATGACTTCTATTTCTCTTTGACCATATTAATAAGCTATGTAAAAAGACAAGAAAACACCCCAATTCATAGAACTCCACATTATCAATGAAATGACTAAAACAAATATACAAAACTTATTTTTATTCCACAGACCTATAATTGTGTAATTTTATTTATGGAATGACTATTGAATACACTAAAAAAAAAAGATAACTACCATTTACAATTTTTTTCCTTAAAACAAAATAGATTGGAGATTGGTCATTAGTATATTGTAAAGATAAATTCAAATATAATAACAAATAGAACTTACAATATAGTGTGGAACAACTTTAATTGAATTTGAAAGCAAATATAATAGCGCTTACATATTGATATCAATGACAAGTCCATGAAATTGAATTGATAATAATAATAATAATAAAAACAATAATACTAATAATAACAATAGAAAAATGACAAATATAAGAGAGTTGTAAACTTGGTCTATAACGTTGAATCAATAACTAGTTAATTATGAATTAATGATAATTAATGGATGAATGTGAAAAAGAAAATTAATTATCTGGTCAGGAAAGGATAATTAATTGAACATGCTAATAAAACATATTTTCAAAATTTTTTGGTCATATTGATAATGTGTTAAGAAAATAAGAAGAAAGAAGGGAAGAAAAGAGAATAGCAAGGCAAGAAGAATTGGGAGAGAAAATAATAGGGTATAGTTCATTCACTTGGGTACCCAATGCTTTGTACATGGCCTCTATTTATAGGCCTTCAACTATGTAAGCCTAATCTTAATGTTACAAATGAATAAAGAAGGACATAATAGCATAGAATATATGTAACCTTTGGAGGTTATAAAGCATTGGCCTTGAGAAACTCCTTCTAAGTTATTCATTGGGAGGTTATGAGAGATGAAGAATCCTAAGCATTAGGAGTTATGGGCATCCACTCATATAATCATATAATATTCATAAGAAGTTAATAATTATAGAATCTCAAAAAACATGTATTTCCCTCCCTATAGTAAATGTGTGTTTTATTTTCTGAATAGATAATTACAATGCATTTTATGTTTGTGTCTTTATTTTTTTTAATGCTCATAGGCATCCTCCTATTGGAGGCAATCTTATTCAAGGCATGGTCAAGTAGTAAATGTGGGCACCTCTTCTAGTGGAAATTTAAATCTTAGTTCGCCATGTTGTAAGGGACTAGTGCCTTCCCCTAAACCCAACTTAAGTTAGTTTTTTGAATTTTTATTTTATTTTAAATGGTTTGTTACTTACCTGAAATTTTTCTCTGCCAATCGTAGAATAACTTATTTTTGGCTAATTTCTATGTAAAATAATTAACATTCATCTTATCTCATCATTAATAACATAAAATATTGTTTTCAAGGAGGACTATATTATTGTGCCCCTTTTTGTATGCTAGTAATGATATATGAGTTTACTTGACTTCGTATGTGAGTAAAAAAATGATATAAGATTCTTTTTCGTTGGTCACAACATCTATAAGCTTTGTAATGTGTAGGGAATTTCCTCACTTATAGAACCTCAATAGATTTGGTTATCATTTAAAATCACAATATAGTATAGCTATAAAACATTGAATTGAAAAATTATCTTGTTGTAAAGGTAATTCATGTTAATTTAATTTTGGTTAATCTTTAAGTCACAACACTTATTTTCTTCTAATTACAAAAAAATCAATATATATAATAACAATTGTTAGTGAATGTGCAACATATTTAAATTCTAACAAAAAATTGACATCATTTGTCATTTGATTTTATTGGAAATTTAATTTTAATAACAAATGTTTATTGTAAAATAATTAACCTATAAAGGATCAACATATCTTGATTTTATTGGAAACAAACACCTAAAGTATATAAAACTAAGTATATAAATTTTTTCCTTAAAACAAGATAGAGAGAAGCTAAGTCGGTCATAAGTTATTTTAAAGATAAATTCAAATATAATAACAAATTAGACTTAGAATATAGTTTGGATGAACTATGATTGAATTTAAAGCAAATATAATGTTGCTTACATATTGATACCAATGGCAAGTCCTAGGAATTGAATTAATAATAATAAAATAATAAGTGAGAAATATATATATGTATATATATATATAAGAGTTGTTAACTTAGTCTCTATAGCATCGAATCCATACCTCATTAATTAATGATAATTAATTGATGAATGTGAAAAGGATAATTAATTGTTTGGTTAGGAAAGGATAACCAATTGAACATGCTAACAAGGGGAATAGATCCCATGCAGTGGCTTTTGTATTCTCATTGTGCGTTTTATCCAATGCTTAGAACGAGAGAGGTGTATAAAATGGCATCTCATTTGCAAATCACACAATCATGCCTTTTCCACTATGATTTTGACTCGTTTAAACTCCATGATTAATTCAATTCTTGCAGCCATTGTATTGTAATTTTTTTGTTTCTTGGATGAAATGAATTTTTAAAAAAAATATTATAAATAGAAATTTTTTAATAAATCTACTTTATTACCCATATGGACAATGTAGACTTAATTTGAAGGTTTAAATTTAATATTAAAATTTTTATAAATTTACTACCCTAGATTTACTCCTTGACTTACAAATTTAATATTTTATTTATCAAAATAAAAATTTATAAAAATTAGGCTAAAGTTTACTTTTAATCCTCTAACTTTAAATTAGGTTTCAAGCTAGTCCTTTAATTTTATAAAATATCTTTTTTGAAATTTAGCCCTAACACCATTAGTTTTAAATGATTATTTTTTGTATCAATCATTGTTATTTTAAAAAATTAAATTTAAGATGTCAACATTTGATAATGTTTTATCAATTTTCAGAAGTTAAATGTAAATATTTTTTGGATGAAACTAATAGTGTTAGGGTTAAAAGAATCAAAAAAACATTTTAGAAAATTAAGGGGACTAAAATAAAACCTTATACAAAATTAAAGAACTGAAAATATACTTTAACCTAAAAATTATAAAAAAATGTAATATTATATATAGCCTATCCAAAGTACATCTAAATAGTCAATTTATAAAAAAATTTAAAAATTAATATTAAATTGGACCATCTAAATTAAATATGTACTATCCAGATTAGTGATTAATAGATCTATTAACAAATTATATAAATTTTATAAATTTTATTTTAATAAATATCAAATAAAAGTAAAAATAAAAAACTTTAAATTTGGATAAACATGATTATATGCTTTAAAAAGCATACAAACATGACTGTATGCTTTGCAGATAAGAAGCCTTTTTATATATACCTCTCTCTTCCTAGCTACTGGATAAAACACGCAGTGAATATTGCCCCACTTCTTAGCCATTGTACAAAATCGACTGCATGGGATCCATTCCCTGTTAACAAAAAGAATTATTTTGGCCAAAGTATTTTCAGAATATTATTAAGTAATAACTCTAGTATCTGAACAAATATGTATTTGCCTCCCTTTAATCAATATGTGTTTTATTTTCAAAATAATGATAATGAAAATACGTTTTATGTTTCTGTTTTTATCTTTTTTTTTCTGAGTATTATATTATTTTAAATGATTTGTTAATTACTTGAATTTTTTTTACAAAATATAGAATAATTTAGTGTTGACTAATTTTTATGTAAAATAATTAGCATTCATCTCACCTCAATAATTACAAAAAATATAAATGTGAGTTCTTGTAATAAAATAATTGAGAAGGGCTATTTTATTTTTAAGAAGGACTATATTGCTGTGCCCCTTTCTCTACATTACTAACAATACATAAATTTTTAATAACACAATAATCACAATATAAAATGAGCCTAAGTGTATGAAACATACTTTCAAACTCATTATAGTGACGAAATAAACTTTACAATAGTAATCTGGGATCAACTTATCCAAACATTTTAAATAAGAATTTCTTTTTTTAAAAAATGAAAATTTAAAGAAGAAAAATATTTTTTTTTCTTGAAAACAAGTTCTCTTAGAGGAATCCACACAGCACAGGATTTTTAGTCATAGGCACACAGCCCATGTGGGTCAAATTAGAAACTAAACAATTCATGATACCAAGATGTGGCTTGAAGGCCATGGATAACAGACTTACTGTGTTTGATCCCTCCAAAAAGATTCCTAGGTATATCAGAAACCAATCCTTCCATAAATGAAACTTAAAAAAAAAAAATCTAAACAGTATCCATAAGCCATTTTCCCCAAACTTTCTTTCATAGACTCTTATATACTTGTAAAATTCTCTTTCAGAAATAAAAAGGATTTTTATCATTATAAAAATGCTTGCAAAATGTCAATTTCAAAACTTAATTTGTCACGCTCAACCCAAGATAAATGTCATAACAAGCATTGCATTCAGTTTCAAAATATTTATAAAATAAACTTCCCAATAGACTCGTATTTCTCACAATACCACAACATGAATTAACATTTAGATATGCTAGAAGCCAAGAGATTAGTATCTTTCTACTAAAGAGAAAATTAACAACTTGGAAACAACATAATTATGTTACAGCATCTTTTGATATTCTCAAAGTCTATTCAGCACATGATTGAACCAAAGAAATTCAAAAGAATGAATACCTAAACAAATTTAAATAACATAACTCTTCACTGAGAGTTTAATGAAGTATTAGTGACATATCCAACACTTATATATCAATAAAGAAACCAAATAATACTTAATTATATATAATTCTTTTCTTAAGCATTTCATTAGGATTTACTGTAGAAGAGAATGAAAATATGAATGCTTGGCAACTAAAAAAAAAAAAAATACAACATGTCATCAATATTGGAACCCATAGGGTTCAAGGCACCCTTCCACGCTTCCGCTGCCCTACTCTGATAATTTAACAGTGCACGTTTAATTAGTTAATCATTTATCAATCACATCATCAGGAAACAAGTCTAGTGCAGTATTAGTTCTTTTTTAAAACTTACTAACAGTTGATACAAAATAATAATAATCATAATAATCATAATAATCATAATCAAGAATCCTAGGTACTTCACAGAAGTTTAAAGAGGCAGAATACTCAAAGTCTTATAATTTAGTTTATTAAAGAAAACAAGGCAAGATTCTCAAATCTTTCATCAGTCATTATATATGTGTCCCAAAAGTTATAAACAAAAATTGATCTCCAAATTACTAACCAAATATTTTTTTCCCAAATTCTCTAATTCCATTCCCAACCAATACAATAATCACGTTTAAACTTCCAACACTTCTCAAGCATACAAAACTAAATTTCCTCCCTTTTTTTCATTCTTCACCATAATTAGATCCGTCATGCTTTTCAACTACTACACCCTCACCAAGAATCAATTAAGCCTAAAGGAAACTTAAATCCACTATCATCCTCCTCAAATATGAACCAAACAATTATAGTAAAATAACAAACTAGAAACCGTGTTATCATGAAAGCAACCAAAAAAATAATAATTTGAAAGCCACCATTATTGACGGAGAATGTTGGATTTCACGCATAGATGCTAAAATAAATGAAATATTGTTTTTTTTTCCTTAACTCGTACATCACCAAAATAATCATCAACAAACTCCAAAAAATAAAAAAATTAGTGCCTAATAAACTGCATAACAAAATAAAATATGGATTTACTAAAAAAAATAAACAGAATATGGATGGCTAAGAATTCTGCACAATTTTCCATAATTAAGAAACACATTGTAGCATATGCCGCTAGATGAGGGTGTGAAATATTGCAGTTCAATAACAGTACCTATTCGCATTCATGAAAACGAACATAATGAATTAAGAACAGAATTTTATTGCTCATTTTGTCACAAAATGGCTTCGTGAACAAATTATTTGCAGTGCTCAAGTTAAACTCAACAAAATAGCACCCAAATCAGATATGCTTCTCCATGGACTTAATGGAACTTCAGAAAACACATAATCAAGCACTTAACAGACATGTTATCAAACATCTTGCAATCGTTAAACCTTAAACTAATACCAAGCTTAAAACTCTTCAATTGCCATTCCACAATTCCCAATAAGCTTAAAACTCTTCAATTGCCATTCCACAATTCCCAATAACCATATTTTAATTAAATCAAGCAGTCCAAATTGCATTCTTCCAACAAAAAATCAGTTTTAAACTCAAGGAAAAATCAATCCACATTCATCTTGATTAGTACTAATTCATTGATTATACTGAAATTCCTTATATTAAAAAAATGTGCTCCAACCCAATCAACACATGCAGGCACCTATTGATACCAAGGTATAAGGGAAGGAAAAGAAAATGATCATAACTTCAGCTATAAAAACACAGAAGCGGCATCACCAAGAGGTGAAGAATGAGAAGCCACTCACCTCAGTTCAAAGACAATGAAACAGAGAAGAGGAAGAAGTTTGCGGCACTCAATAGGGAGGATGAAGAAGGAGAATGTCCGACGCACCACACCACGGCAAGAACAGAGATGGAAGAGAAGAGATTGACGTCAAACACTGAAGAGGAAGAAAAGATGAGCTCCACCCAACTCACAGTCGACGACGACAGAGAAGAGGGAAGAATATTCAGCACTGCTACTACAATTGGAGAAGCAGATGACCGTGGAGAAAGAAGGGCTTCAGTAATGTGAAATAGAGGAGGATCTCAGCCACACGCACACTGCAACCACTGGACAGCGGAGGATGGCGGGGGAAGCGAACGAAGAGAGGGAAGAAAGGATATGGAAGTGAAGGGTTTGAAGCTTTTCCCCTTGGTTACAAGGTAGGGGTCAAAGAAAATGAGGGGGGAGGGAGAAAAATACTAATCTGATGCTCTCTATCAAATTTTAATCTAAAAAGGACAATTTGGTAATTTCATAAAACACTAAAGCCAAAATAAAATCCCTCTCTTGCACTATAAATATTCAAACACAAGACCTGCCGGATAAATTGCTGGCACAATTCCCAAAATTAATAAAAATATAATCAAAATATTATCTCATTAATTTTTAGTTGACTTAAACTTCTGGATAAATAAAAACTAGCATTTACCCTCCCGTGCAACTTGAGGATTATATTAACTAATTTTTTCATCATAAAAGTGAGTTATGTTCATTAAAATTTCATTAAAGTAAATTAAATTAAGTATGCTGTTAACTATATCTCCACAAACATTATTGGAAGACGCACAACCTAGTGAATGATATTTCATAGTTGGAGTGTCACGTCCCGAAATATAGGAGTGATCGGCACAGGATTTACACTTAGACACACATCCCTTAAACCTAATTTAAAAAATGTTCCATTTTACATATGCTTTTCATTAAATTGAAGCTTTAATATTTTTGTGGAAGTTTAGATAGGATCTCTCATGAGCATACGACTTCCCTAAAATTTTATAATACAAATTTATAAAGAAATATTATAATATTTAGAAGTTCAGCTACTTTTAGCTAGTAGACAAAATATTTATAAAACAAAGACCTTTATATAGTGTATGTGGAGCACCTATAACATTATTTATAAAAGTACAATATATAGATTAAAATTTTGCATAAAAAAATAGAGATTAACCATAATAGCATCACAATTTCAATCCAGTAGCAAAATCCCTTGGATGACCTAATGGACGTACAAATTATTTGAGACCAAAAAAATATTTTTCAATGAATAACATCTCAACAATAAATAATTTAACATGAATAAAAAGAAAAGTTTGAAATAATTATGTAAATTAAAGAGACAACAATTTCCATAAAAAATTTAATAAACTTCATAATAAAATGGCTCTATAAAATTTTAAATGAAATCTTAAACCATTAAACTATTATAGCAAATGTTAATATCACTTGATTTCAACAAAGCACATAAATGAAATAAATACTTATAAATAAATTACTAAATAAAAACCAATGGGATATAAAAATACCAAATAATCAAATTCATAATTATAAAGACTTATCAGAACAATTAACAAATGTGGACACATGGTCTATAAAGGTAAGTAACCAAATGCAGCTTATGCCACGAATACAAACATGGACATACAATTTACAAGAATAAGTAACCAAACAAGACTTGAGCCACGAAACAAACGTAGACACACAGTCCACGAGAGTAATACCAACCAAACGCGGCTCGAAGTCACAAAATCAAACACAGGTGTTAAACCCATGAATAACAAACTTGAGAATAGAGCTCACGAATATCAAATTAGCTAGTCATTAACCATGGCTTGCAAAGGGCTAATGGAACTGCTACTAGCAACCAACATTCTGTAATAAGTCCCTTTCAAATTCAATTTTAAATATGTCAAAAAATCATTAGTAATAAGTAAAGTTTTCATTTTCAAAGTCAAACTTGCATGTATCATTTTCTGTGTCAATCCAATATTTGATAGAATAAAATCTCATTATCAAAGTCCAAACTTGTACATATTAATTAACTAATATTTTAAAATTGATAAAGGTAATTTTACAAAATAAAGAAGTTTAATCAACAAATTATCAAATAATCACATCATTGTTATTAAAATGATTTGCATAAAAATGTAATATTTTAGTAAAGAGATTTTTATTGAAAAGTTAGTTGGGACGCTATCTACTTACTTGAAATATTCTCAAGTACGCAAATTACTCCTAATCAGTTGCTTTTGTAATATTGTCCGCTTCTTAATTCCGTAATGGCCAAGGTATATTATTGTTATTTCTTTTATACATTCTGCAAATCCAAACCTTTAAAATAATTTAGAAGAATAGAAAATAAAATCTCTAGTTTGTCACCATTCACAATAAAATTATGTGTTTAGTTTAACCAATGAACCTCTAGAATATTTTGTATAAACAATACTCAAAGTTTCTAAATCTTTTAGTAGAAAATAGATAACTTTTATTATGACTTATTCCACTTGCCTTAACCTCCTCTTTTCCAACCTTCCATGAAATACTTTAAATATATCTCAAAGTTACTATAAGAACAAGCAAACATGATCCTTGAATTTTCAATCACATATCCTTTCCGAAATTCTCTAAATTCAACTCCACTTCCTTTATAAAAAATAGGTGCCTTCCATGACTTTAACTAATAACCGTACAAACATCATATGTATTTTGTTGCCATAATCAAGATTTCTCCTACCAAACAACTTATATGCATTAATCTATAACTAAATTTTCGAGTTCATTCTCTCAAAATCTCTTAATCATATATAATAGGATTTTATAAAACTTCCTACGATTTTAATAAACTTTCTTCTAACATTAACAAAACAAATATATATCTATAATAAATTTGAAATTACCCAAATTTTATTACTTTATTAATCCAAAATACTTCTATAACCCATTTTATGACACCACAAATGAGTCATAAAACAATACTATAGTTTATAATTATGAGCCATACAACTCTCTAGAACTCAATTAGCTATACATTAGTTACATAATCAGCAATTTCTAGTAATACTCAAGCCAACACAAGAATAAATATTATCCAAACCATTTATGTTTCTCACAAGAAATAATGGAATCTCACAGATCACATAAATCAACAAGACTCCCCCTAACAAACATTTTATCAAACAACTTATAGCCATTAATTTTTAAATTACTACCAAGCTTCTTCCCTTTGAACTCCATTTCTCAAAATTCTCCAATATCAATCTTGAAATGGCTATGCTTCTCCAAATTATCTCCTACCCACATAATAGTCTCAATTGAAGAGGAAATTAAAATCCAAAAACAGCATCACTCTAATCAGCTTTGACGCACAGCAAACAGGGGAAAGAAAGTGGAATCTCAACTCACCAAGATAATTAAGGAACGAACAGCACAACTTGTAGCATCCTCACAGCAAATCGATGACTAGCAGAAAAGAAGGGAACACGAAAATGAAGAAGGAAGGAGAATTTGAAGAACAGAGGGGCTGTGTTTTTTTTTTTTTTTTTACCGTCAGAAATGCTGTAACAGCAGCAAACTCTGACCAAGATGCACCAGCTACGGAGCGGCGGCGCAAGAGATGTAGAGGTCTGGTCAAGTTGCTACTTCAAGAGAAAAGAGAAGGCTTGGCAGCAAAACAGAGGAAGAAGGAGAAGACTCAGCTGTTACACGAAAATAGGAAAGGCAAAGGGCCGACGGCGAAGGGGAGCAGCGGCAGTCACGATGCCTACGCACAACCACGCTGGCGATGAGCTATAAACCGAGGAGGACAGCAGAGGACAGAGGTTTGAAGCTTCTGGACACCTAAGGCTCTCTTGCTCTCTCAGTAAACACCTAAAGCACAATCTGAATTGAGGAAGGAAAGAGAAAAATATCTGATGGTATTTGGGCAAAAAGGTAATTTTAGAGGCTGGAGCAAAATGAAAATAAGAAAAACAGCTGCAAGGATTCAAACACTAGACCTGTATACTAATAATGGTTTCCGCCAAGCTACCAACTTAAATTGTTAAGTCTTCTCCAACAATTAATGAAAGTAAATTTAAATTATCTAACTATAGATTTTAATTTAACTTGATTATTACTATTTTTTTATTTTTTTCGAATCATTACATGGAGAAATAAGGATATCTTAAAACATGAGCTTCACCGTGATTGATAACTAATTATGTACAATGACATAGTGAATTAAAATCCCTTTCCTCCTCTATTCAAGTCTTGGAAGATCTTCCTATGAACATTTGTAGTGTTTGACTTTGGTTGTAGGTCACTATTGTGCATAAGAATTTTAAGGCTATCCATACTCTTCACTCTAGAAAGAGCAACATATAACTGTTCGTAAGTAAAGACAAGTTTTGGCAAGCACAAACCAATATAGTTTAATGATTGTCCTTCACTTTTGTTAATAATAGTCATTGTAAATGAGAGAGTAATCAGGAATTGTCTTCTTTTCATATGAGAAGGACATTTGCTCTCACATGGATTTATATCCATTATATGGATGAGGACTTTTTGATCTGGCATGGATCCATTCAGGGTAATTTCCTTGATAACTCTTTTTCCAAGTCTTGGGATGTGTAGTCTAGTACCGTTGCAAGGTCCTGTGGCTTGTTTAATATTTTTAAGAAGCATAATGGAAGCCCCAGGCTTCAATGTTAATTTGTGGAGAGGCAAACCTGAGGAATTTATTGTATTGAGAAATTCTATAGTGTATCAGTTGTCAAAGCAATGATTACTTGAGTTGATTTGCATCCCCCTATGTTTAGTTAACTACAGTATTTACAAAACCTAGCATTGACTGAATTGAAAGAACAAAAAGGTGCAATTGCATTGTATATGTTCCGTCTCGATAAACTTAACTTTTGCACTCAAACGACGAATTAAATCTTGTTGGACAAACGATAGTTGAGATCATTTTATTATATTAATAGATATGATGAACACGTGGCATCAGAATTTATTGTATTAAGAAATTCTATAGCGCGTAAGTTATCAAAGAAATTCTACAGTTTTTTGTATTTACAAAAGACCACTAGGGATTATGACATTCAAAAAACAGAGGATGACATAGTTAATGAACGCATACACATATAAAAAGGGGGATGCATTGTTTGAGGGTAATACTTTTTATTGTATAATTAATAGACATAATGAACACGTAACATCAGAATTCACTGTATTAAGAAATTCTCTATAAATTATCAAGGCAAATATTATCTTGAGCTGATTTGCATGTTGATTCACAACTTAGATATTCAATTGAATCTCCAAGTAATATTCAGATGACTTTTTGTCTGATTATATCACAGATAGGAAAGAATAAATATGAATATAACAGCAAATCTGCATTTTCATCATTGATATATGTCTACTGAGTAAAAGTTACCTTGAAAGGATGTGTAGTTGGCTTGTACTGATTATTGTTTGGTGAGAAAACAAAGTTTTTTGTGAAATAAACCTGCCGTTCAACAGGTCTGTGTTTGTATTCATCCAAGAGAGTTTTACTCAAGACTGATCCTTGAATCTTGTTGCCCTAAAAACATTAAGATGATTACATCAATAAGTATTCAACGGTAAATTAGTTCACGAATGAATTTGAAATAATAGAATCATTGCATTAAATAAACATACCTCTTCATCCACAAGAATCTTTGTCATGTCCCTCTAGGTGACTGACACAGGTATGAACCACTTTACACATTCTCATTAGTCTCAAAATGAAAATTCATTTCATTTTTAGAAAAAAAATAATCAGATTATATGAAAATTCTAACAATTTTGATACTAACCGTCATAACAAAGTTTCAACATTTTTGTAAAAGTTTTGACAGAACATACCTATTAAATAGGATCTGCTGAAAATTCTACAACACAAAAATTGTATTTGATAAACAAAAATAATTTAATAAATCTTGGAATTATATTTCTTGAGGAAATAAATGCACATATTATCATCTAATTATCCATCATCAATATTCCATAATTTCCAATACTAATGTAATTCATAAGAGTAAAATAATGTAATTCATAAGAGTAAAATATTTTGTCTTCAATTTCTACTAGAATTATCTTCTTCCGCACACCCTGTAAAGATATAATAAATAAAGTTTTAATAGATTTTCAATCTTTAACACAATTCTGAATTAACCATCATGATCTAAAATTTAAAACCAAATTTTATATTTAAAGTTAGTATAAGCATTATCATTCATCTTTATGACTTCCTCCATAAAACTTTAGCCATGCCATTCAATTTCCTTGAGGTAAATTTTTTTTTAGGCTTTGCACCAATTACTTTAGGTGCATAAATTCTAATTATTCAATAAAAATTATCCAACAATTTACTACTAACTATACAAATCCCAAGAACCAATGAAATTTCAAAATATTAAAAATCAAGTTCATTTCTTCTAACAAGCATTTTAACAAGCATCTTATAGACACCAATTTCCAATTTTCATGACTAAGTTCTTCTCTTTCAACTTTATCCCAATCAAATTCTCAAGATCAACCAATCTAACAAAATTTAATTTAGCTTAGAATTCAGACCAATATATATATATATGTATATATTGTTATGATGCTTTCAAACTAACTTTCTAGATCCCACAACAGCATGAGCAACAGCAACAGAATACTCTCAAAAGTTCTATAATTTCAATATCAACTCACACTTCCTCTCATGCAAGCTCATCAAGGAAGAAAGCTGAAGAGTTCTCACCTTAATTACCAATAACAGTAGAGGAGGGGGAGATCAAGAATGTCACGCCTCGAAAATAAAGAGATTGGCACAGGATATGAATTGTATTACATATCCCTCAAGCTAAAAATCAAGAAATTCATTATTTTTGTATAAATTTTGGCAAAATCTCCTCTATAAGTAAGGCCTCCCAAAAATTCTACAACACAATATTTAAACTAAATACAATAACAAGCAGGAGCTCAACTTCTTCCAACCAGCAGATAGAGTTTATAAACAAACTAAAGACCCTAATTATAGCATATATGGAGCACATAACCATACCTTTTTAGAGATAAACTATAGAATTTTTTTTTATTTGCATCAAAAAGGAGAGAATGTCTAACAAATTTCCTCCTACCACAGCTACAATCCCCTTGAAGGTTAGCAAGAGGGTCAGCATTGATTAATGAATTTGAGACCAAAATAAATTTTTAATGAATAACATTCCAATTTAAATTTTAGTAAAGTAAGGGGAAGGAATATTTATAAAAAGATTATGCGTCCCATAGTAATGACCATTATTATAATGAAACCATGTTGTGTATGATAAACAATTTTATATAAATACCTAAACCAATTAGGTGCATAGTAGATTAAAAATAATACATAATTTTTCAAGTTATAACCTTGTTTTACAATTGAGTTGAATAATTCCAGCTTATAAAATCACATGCAATCAAATATCAAATTATTTAATCAACAAAGAAATTAAAATCAATAAGTTTATAAAAATTCTCATTTCAGCGGGACTTTATTAAAATGATTGACAAGCGCAGACACATAGTCTACGAGGGTAAATAACCAACAAGCGTAGACACACAGTCTCGAGGGTAAGTAACCAAGTGCAGCTTAAAGCCACAAAATGATCAAGCGTGGCTAGAAGCCATGAAACAAGCGTAGGTACAAAGCCTATGAAAACAAGCATTAGTACAATGATCATGAATAACCATCCCTCCATTCCATGTGTGTTGGCCGTCACATGGGGTTAGCACCTCCAAAACACCTTGCTAGCTAGGTGTACCATGACGTACCAAGGGCTAACTGTACTACCATTAACAACTAGCGTTCTGATTCAATCTCACATTTTAAATTAAACATGTATGGGTATAAAATCAATATACTATCTCTTTTCAACATTCCTCATCATGTTTAGCATAAATGGTTTCATTTGTATATATCTCATGTATGAATCATGATAGTTAATCCATTCTTTAAACATATATTTAGCATTCCCAATATGACAAATACTTTTAGATGTTCAATTGAAAGATAAATCAAACATGTTCTATAAAACATAGTATAATAAAAACATTTTCATGTATGACAGTTGATAAGAAAATTAAGATTACTAACCAAAATAAATAAATAAATATGAAAGTAAATAAATTAAAATATTGTATCATTTGTTCTTGCAGAATAAAAATAGTCATTTAAATAAAAGAGAGGGCACATGAATATGCTAAATCAATACTTTTATGAAAATGAATTTGCTAACAAGTCATTGAGACGCTATTCACTTACCTGTAGTATCTTCAAGGCTCAAAACTCACTTCTTACAATTTCAAACAAGCTTTCCTTCTTCCGAACACCCTGGAATAGATAATAATATTTTAATGAATTTTATTATTATTTTTTTAACCAAAAAAATCCCTTTCCAAGGGAACCCAATCAATGAAAATTAGCAATAATAACTTTGAAGTTTTTGGAATACAATTCACATACAAAGGTTTCTCCATAAAATTTAGCCATAATTAGATAATCAATTAAAATATAATCTCTCCTTGAGCTATTTGTAAAAGACCTACCGTATAACATTCCAAACTATTCAATAAAAATTTATAACCTTTATTTCTCTTGCCCAACAAATTTGAATTATCTAAATATAACTTCTAAAATGAGAATATATCTTATGAATTATAAGCCATATAATTCAATAATCCAAAACTCAGATAAGATTTCATTAACTGCCTAGATAAAATGCTTCACAAAACTCAATTTAGATTAACAAAATAATAATGTCCAAGCTCAATCATGCTTCTTGTGTGATTAACAAGGTTACACCTAATATATATATATATATATTTAAATCAAAATTCTCTTAGATTTTATCAAACATCTTACAAGCATTCAATCTTAAACTAATATCCAAGTTCTTCCTCTTCAATTCCGTTTCCCAAAAATTCTCTAACATAGATACATAAATTAATTAGCTTCCCAAGTTTTATTCCATCAACAGATAAGTAAATCTTAACCCAAAGAAAATTTAATCTTCATCTCCACCTTACGCATGACAGCAAAGAGATGAAAGAATAAATCACAATCTCAGCTATTTAAAACACACACACACGCAGCGATCAAACCAGATGCAGAGGAAGAGCGATGATGGTGGAGGGGAAGAGACGACCACGGTTCGAACATCCTACAGCAATGTACACACAGACCACCGTTGACAGAGAGCAAAGAACAAGGACAGAAGAGGAAGTTGCGGCTGAGGGAGAGATTGCTGGAGGATGCTTCAGCTGCAGATAGAACAGGGGAGGAAGATTTCTGACGCATCTAGGCCGTTGCTCGGACAGAGGAGGAAGGAGGTCGCACGAGCATGAATCTGACACAATCACCGATGGCTTTCAGCTGAATAAGGAGGAAAGGTGGCACCACACAAGGAGAGGGAAGGGAAAACGGTGCAGCACAGGGGAAGAGGAAAACTCATGGCAGCAGCGGCGGACGGCACTCTATAACACCTAGCCGGCGACGTTGAAGACTGACGAGGAAGGATGAAGAACGCCAGTGGACTCGCTGGAATTTGAGAAGAGCAGAGGCGGTGGTTCCCTCTCTCGTCAGGTATGGTTTTTCGTGCTCGAATGGCGGAGAAGAGAAAGATATTTTAACTAATGAAAAATTGGGGTAAGCTACAAGACATGGCACAAGAAAAACTACAAGGAAAGGGCATAAAATTTGTCTATAATTTAAAATAAAAAAAATCAAAATTTTTTACCCAATAAAATTCAAATTTTAAATTTTTTTAAAAAAATTATTAACAAAAATTTCACTAACTACCACTTTTCACTTATCATAAATTTAATTTAACTAAAATATTACTTAAAAGATTTTTTTTTAATGCCATTACATTTTAACTCCAATATTCCCTACACACCGCATCAAATATTCTATTGACGACACATAACTTTCATAATTATAAAATTTGTTGCAATATTCAAGTTAAACTTATAATAATTTTTTAATCAGCATTCTTCATGAAATTTCAATTAAATTCATGAATAATTAGCACCCACACCAAATATGACTTCATAAAGGTTAATGAAATCTCATAAAATTTAGAACTAAACAAAATTCCTCCTAATTTAAAAGAAATTTCAAATTTCAAAACTCAAGATTGCCTAGCAAGCAAGGTTACCATTATTCCACTAATAATTTTAATTAATTCCATAATAACAATAATAATAATAGTAATAATTTTTAATATTCTTAAAATATCTTATTATAAATTTTATTTTTGCTCAAATTCCCGGGTCATTACAAAGAAGCTGTCGACCGAATGGGAAGAGAAGACGAGATTTACGCCTGAACCAGGAAGAAGGAAGACAGAGTATCACTCAAGAGAAATAGAACAGATTCGGCGCCAGATCAAGCTCGCGATCGGTACACCAACTCCAGCGACCTGATTTCTTCTATCCACCAGCGACTCAGACTTGAACGACAAATACAGAGCAGCAAACAAGAAAAGTAAACAGAGACAGGGAGCATGAACAAGGACCTGAACGTATCAGAGCAGTGATGAGCCTCCACCTCCGCCAGCGATGAGGATTGAACGAAGGAGAGGAAGATGATGGATAGAGACTTTTGGGTCTGAACCTTGAAGCTTCAGACACGAAACTTCTAGCTCCCCCTTCAGCTCTGTAAGCGTGTATTGGAAAGAAGAGAGGAGAATGATAATCAGATTGAAGGAAGGGTAGTTTAGTAATTTTGGAGGAGCTGAAGCCCAAAAATAAAATCTCAATTTCTTTTTTCCGGGTTATTACAATCATCGGCATACAGAAGACCTCCTGATGATTACTCTTATGAAACACATCATACCCGCACACGACCCTTATATCTACTGCCCAGCTATCAGTTGAACAATGATTTCGTGACTGGAGGCGTGTTGAACAATGTTTAAGAAAAGGCCAGAACACAAGAAAGAAGCTGAACTCAGGGGAATAGAAATGGATGTGCACGACCAAAGAACATGGAGGTCTTAAATTAGAGTGGTTCTGATGAATATTTTGGCAGAGGATGTGTAGTCGGCGGGTAAAGTTTGAAACACAGTATTGAACATGGATATATTCGGCCAAAAAAAAAAAAAACAAGAACAAACATGGATATATCGGACGAAGAGGATAATCTCTGACTTGTAAAATTTTTATATGCACACCATGTTAACGTTCACACTCTACATGCATGGTTTAAAGTGTTCGAATAATATGATGCGGGACCTAACAGGTCACTGCTTTCGTGAGTCGGGAAAAGTACAAAACTCTATTTCATGACGTGTCATGGGAAAGGAAATAAGGATTGGTTATTTTCAAATAATGCATCTGACCCATCTATAAATATTTATATTTGCCAAAAATTATGATCTATAAGATAAAAGATTACATCAAATTGAATATATAAATACAAATTGGAATTTAATATTTCTCATGCAGCAACAAAATGAATGATTGGTTAATAAATATATACTGAAAACTCAGTCATTGAAATTTATTAGTATATAAATACTCCATCCATCTCAAATTATAAGATACTTTTAGACAAAATCTCACATACCAATAAATCTCATTAAATACACCTAACAACCTTATCTTTCCAAAACAAAAATATAAAATTTCAAAAATACTCATTATTTAATATATTAAAAAAAGGACGGAAATTAATTATAGAAAAAGAAAGGATAATATTAGAATTGGCATATTTAATAAAACCTTAGTCTATTCAAAGTATCTTATATTTTAGAACGGAAAAACTCTTTTAAAAGTACCTTATAATTTTGGGACGAAGAGAGTATGTATGAACTTAATATAACAATACATATGAAATTAATATCTAAATAAATACGAAATTAATTAACCAATCAATCTTGGAATCTTCGCTTCATTTTCAGTATAAAACACAATGTAGATATTGTATGTTCAAAAAGTCTGATTTCAAAATCTTGGCTTCATAGGCTGTATTGCTAAGCAAATAACACCAGCAAGGAAAGTGACTCATTTAATGAAGCATGCAAAGCATCTCCATACAATCTTAGAATGTGAAATTATATAAATATATATATATATATATATTATTTTTTATTAAGGAAATATATTATTTACTGTATCTTGTAAACTGCTATAATATATATATATATATATATATAAAGGAAAGAAGAAAGGTACAGCGTGAAAAAGACTATAAAGTAGTTGAAGCATGTCCAAGTCAATGCGCATTCGCAACTTCAAGACAGAAAAGAAATTCTCATCATGGACGACATCTACGACACAAAATAAAATAGGATTATTTGAGTATAGTATATAACAAAGGATAAGACAAGACAGACTGCAACATGTTTACAAAATAGCAGACGATGGAATTTTCCTTTTTAAGGTAAGCATTTAATAAGGATATCTTTTTTACAAAAATCTCTGGAATGAAAAATAGCCGATATCATTAAACATCAAAGAAGTGATGGGCCTGGAAATAAAAACTCCCCAAATAAAATATGCATACAGACGCCAGTTGCACAATTATACACTTTATAGACAACGCAAATGATAGGGCACAAACATGAGCAGGCGTGCTTCAATAAACAGAGGTTATCAAGATTGAGGAAAGCTCTTGTCAGTCATTACATAAAAGCAACACGGTCAATGAAAAAGGAGATTCAAAAGACGTCTATTTGACTTATATATTACGTACTTTGAGCATATGCATGCCTAAAAGATTTACTATGTTAGGAAAAGATACTTGTAAGCTCCATTCGTGCACCTATATATATAGGTTGTAAAGCATTAATTAATATGATCTAACCATTTCCATGAAAAACATGTAAATCTATGTCAAAGACCTGTCATGTAAGGATGAATTGCAAGCTACATAGGTCCATGAAGCGAGGCCGTTTGTCAAGTAAAAGGTCTTTCATACACGCAGAATAGAGACACGGGACAGCTTTGCCTCACCAAGTTTGCCTTTATCGAGTAGAAATATTTTAGAACTTGCATAAACATGTCTGTCAACTTAAAAAGATATATTTTATAAGGAATTATACATCGCATACAAAAGTTTATCTATTTTTCACCATATAAACGTGAGCACAATAATTTATTTAATAAAATATTTAACATTCGAAATCACTTGAAATAGTACTTGTCAACTATTAACGAAAGATAATATTTTAGTAAAAAGAAATTTTATTAGTAAATTAATTGGGATATTATTCACTTATTTGATGCATTCCCAAATGCATAACTTACTCCTAGTTAGTTGCTTTCCTAATATGAGCTGCTCTTTAATTTTCTAATGCCTAATGTAATACTATTGTCATTTTCCCCCTTACATACACTCTATAAAACAAAATGTTTTCTTTTTGTACAACACTCAAATTACTAATCATTAATGAATTCATGTTCACATTTTATCTGTGTATCAACCCAAACTCTTTAAATTACTTAGAGCTAATATTCAACAACGCAAAAGGCACATACCCATCCCAAGTCCACGACAAATTCAAAAAAAAAAAAAATTACTTAACATCAATTTTTCACATGTAAAATGTAACATTGAATCAAATCAATAACATATATACCAAATAATAATCCATTAAGCATAAAAGAAAATACCAACCTTAATCTTTCACATATAACATGTCATGGTGAATTTAATTAATAAACCTCCAATACATATATACATAAATATATATATATATATAACAATATCTACAGTTTTCAAATCTCAAAGTAGAAAATAAAAACTTATATTATGATCTATTCAACATTACCACTTATATTTATCCAATTTCTTTTACTTTATTTCTCAAACTTTTCATCAACTATTTTATATGCAATCCACGGCTAATATAAAAACAATCCAACTTGATTCTGAAATTAACAACCCAAATCCCTTCTTCTAAATTCTCTAATTCCATTCCCAACTTTCATTGTTGAGAATAATTGTCTCCAATAATAATTTAACCAACAAAATACATTTATCACCTTTATTTGCCATCAAAGACCAAAATTCTCCTATCAAACATTTTATCAAGTATCTTATGTGCATTATTTCCCAAACCATTCAATAAATCCCTCTCTCTCTTTTTTTTTTTTTAAGCTTCCAATTCCTTATCCAATAATTTCCAGCATCAATATTTAGATTTATAATACTTTTCAAACCCATACCCATCAAGAAACAACTCAATCTCAATCCAAGCCCACTTCTATCCTCCTCGAGCATCAACCAACGATGATAATGAACTTACATATCCAAAATTACATATCCAAAACCATGCCCTTAAAATTTGATTTTCAGCTTAGATCCCAATTTCCCCTCATTCACGCACCAAGCAAGAATAAAAAGAGAATCAATACTTTTATTATTTTCAAAACAACCCATTTAGTACACGCACATAGAATCCGTGAGGGGGAGTCACCAATGAATTATATGAGGGACAAGGGAGGTGACCGAAGCTCCCACACACACACCGGAACGGCAACAATGCAGAACAAGGATGAAGAGATATGGGCATCACTACGGCGCAAAGAGAAACGAAGAAGAGGCAAGAATTCACCGCAGAAAAACAAGGGAAAGAGGAGGAATCACGATGAGACCGATGACCAGAGCAGCGACAGACGAAGCTTGGCGAAGACCTACAGACAAACGGAGGAGGCATGGTGGGCAGAGGGTGTAGGGTTCCAAGTACTCCCTCCCTCCCTTTCGATTATGCTTCACTGGTGTGGAGAAAATGAAAATAGGGAAAAAAATCTGACCTGTGCGTGTTATATCTTACCCCTTCCTTACTCTCTGTTTTTCTTTTTATAAAAATAAGGGGTATAACAGTAATTTCCTAACTTTAGAAAAATAATTTTTTTCTCTTTCATGAGAGGAGGATTTGAACCAGGGACATCTGGATAGAAACTACCAATAGTTACCACAGAGCTACCAAATTCTAAAAATTAATAAAACTATATTTAAATTATTTAATTATAAATTTTAATTCAACTTAAAATTTTAAATCATTGCACTCTCTCCCTTTAAGAAATTTTGTTTTCCGAATTTTTATTATGTGTAACTGACATGCCTCCATATCATGACCTTAATCATTGCCGGAACTGCAAATTTTAATAATAATGAGTGGTAAGTTGGGATTTAATTACTTCAATCATAAAAATATGGCCAATGATTGCCTTTAAAGCATAAAACCAATGTATATATACATCTATATATATATATATATAAGAAGTAAGAAATTAAAGTCCTTTCCAATGGAAAAACAAAGTCATCATGAGTTCAAAACATCATAGTATAATTACAGTCATAAATCTTCATTCATAGCCATGTAATCTACTTAATAACATCGAATAAAATCCATGAACCTATGACAGTGAGAACATTAATCCCTTATAACTCAACCAAGGCCATGTGAATTGTTAGGCCAATGAGGCAATTGCCTTAGGCCTCCAAAAATACTTACTCATATTCTATATGGTCAGTCATTATTTTTCCTGTTAAATATTAATGTTAATTATATATTTTTATTTGAAAATAGGAGTTTTGCTTAAAAACAGATAATACTAGTTATGATCTCAAGTACCAGCCATATCATGTGTGTTTGTTCTTCTCTTACTGTTTATTTGAAATTGTGATTTTTTTTTTAATTTTTTTGTAGGATTTGAAGTGACAAAAATGTTAAATAGGAAATTTGAATCTGGTGTTAAAAAATTGAAAAAAATTTAAAAAATTGATTTAATTAAAAAGATGTGGGAACAAGTTCAAGTGATAAAAAAAAAAAAGAATCACTTATAGATGATTGTAAAAATATTAATGGTTTCAATTCAAATAAAAAAATGAGAAGACGATAAAAATTTAAATCAAGGTGATTTAATAAAAGAAATTTTTGAATATAATAATAGTACATCAAATGAAACATCTCAAAATATTTATGATACAAAGCAATGGAAAAATATTGATGTAATATAAATGATAATATGAAAATAAATGAATGATAATATATTAGACTTCTTAAATAATTTTGCCTTAGGTCCCAAAATTCTTTCACAGAACTCAACAAATCAAACAAAATACCATCTTTGTTTGGCTCAAAGCAAAAAAATTAAGCATCGAACTATCGAAGTGATGTCTCAAACAAAACAAAGGTTAAAAGATCTAATTCATAGATCAATTAGAATTAACATATTCATAACAGGAGTTATAAATTTCCCACAAAATTATGGTCCATGAAAGTAGCATATACACATGATTCCTTCCATCCAAAACTTACAATAGGTGGCTTCTTTATTTGACACAATTATGTGATTTTGAAAATTTCAAGTGTTGATTCCTAATTACATCTTTAGTCTGGGAATAATTCCCGGAGATAGATGACCGTAACATAGGATGTATTTCACATACCTCTAAGCCTAGATAACCGAAGGTAATAAAGACATAACAAAGAAAATTCCCATATGAAAATGTTGGAGGTTTCCGCCAAATATTTTAACTAAGCCTACGATGAAATACAGGCCTTTCCCGCCTAAAACAACAGCACAACTATCTATAAAAGATTTTTTTTTCCCTCGAGAGTTATACTCCCCACATGCACCAAACAAGTTCAAAATCAATACAAATATACATATGTCGTTTGATGCTGCATGTCTAGGTTAGAGTAATTGATTTTGACTTCAATTAAATTAAAATATATTTCAAACAGAAACATAACCCAGGTAAATAAGTACAGGACTTACCAATAAAGTGCTAACTGACCCCCTACACTGCAAGTCTTGGCTGCACAAATACCAAAAACATAATATATTAAAAAAAAAATTGTGGCACCCAGTAAACAATATACTATCTGTGTAAAGAAGGGACAAGTCCTAAGCATGAATTTCTGAACAACGTAGTATCAAAATATCAAAATAATATCTAAATAAATAAAGAAATGTAAGAATGCAAACTATGCCCTTGCACCAACATCATAGGTTACCTTCTACCATCTACCCCATGCCCATCATTCAATTATCCTACTTGGCACGATTTCCAAATGAGACTAAGCACCCACAAATAGTAACAGGATTCACGACCTAATTTATTGAAGCCATGCTATGGCTAGATGACAATGGGACAAAGAACCGTCATCAACCTTAGTAGTAGTAAACAATTTTTTTTATTCTTTAATTGCATCAATTCCATTCTTGTTCATCATGTCAACGCAAAAGAGAACATTGTTTTATTGGGAAAAAAAAAACCAGACCTTCAAAAGTTTAGAACAAGGGAACACAAATACAATATCCCATTCAAGATTCAAGTTTGATAAATAGTAATTAACCACCTTTATTCTTATTAGTCCCATCAATGCCTAATGCTACCTTCGACCTTACATTATTTGTAGTAAACCAAAGACAACCACATAACACTTACATGAATTGATCAATGTCTCTTGTAGCAGTCACAAGGTAAGCCTGTAGAATCAAATCACAAATCCAAACACATTTTATTTTTCCATAATAGAAGAAGCCAAAATTGAGTTGAAGATCACTGAAGAAAAAGATATGAAAGATATTCTCCATCTCATTATTTGGAAAGGAAGATTTTCATTTATGAGCGTTATTTAAAACTGATTGTAAGAGACCAAAACCTCAACAACTTCCTGCCTTAGAATTTAAAACAAATAACCAACTCTAATTACATTTATAATATAATCAATATTAACTAAAGTTGGGCTTTTGGGCCAAATTTCAAATTTCAATGTATTGCATCAAGGGTGGAAATATATGTAGCCCAACATTAATGAATTATCAGATAAAAGATCAAAACCTCACATATTGAGGTGCAACTTGGACCCAAAACCATACAAAATAATAAACACACTAGAATCATTGAGTAAATAATTACGGATGATTATCAAGCTTCATATTAAGCAAGACACACAAATCCAATTAAACTCACTATCCGCCACAATCACAACACAGAAAGAGAATTGGTTTGGCAGGTAACAATCAAAAAAAAAAAAACATATCCCGAAATTTTCTCATATAGCCAAGCATTTGTCCTCTTGAATTCAGTTAAATTTTCTAGCTAACTCATTTTCTTAATATTGTAATACATCCTATAAATTAGACATCTCCAGATTACAGTGAAAAGAGCTCACTATTAAATCATCCATGATGAATGTAACATATAAAAAAATTAAATAAAATCTAAAACCCATGCATATCACTACTACAAAAAATGAAATAAATGACAATTATTTTAGTCCATACCTGTCATTTATGTAATTGACATTTAAAATTTCTCAATAAATAACAGTTATATAACCGTGATTTAAAATATAATTTTTAATTGGATTTGGGTGTAGTGGAAATAATAAATGACAGAAATGATTTACCTGTCATTTATTGTTAGATAAATGATGATTATTTAGATAACCATCATTTATTATGTAATTTCTTTTTTTACATATGGGAGTTGTTATTTATACCAGCCTCCTACAAAAAGAAATTAAAATAGCAGCAAACAACCATTATAGATTTAAATATTAATAAAATTTATTGTATTCAATTACAAAATTAATCAATGAACATCTCTTATACTAATCTATATCAAGTAAACAAATGTAATTTAATAAAGTAAACTGGCTATAGAAATATAAACATCCTAGCTACTTCTTCTATTGATCTTATTTGTGCCAGGTCCACACTTGAAAAATATATTGATATTATTTTTCAATTACCTCATTTATTTTCACATTCCTAAATTCTTTAATGTAAGAATTGTCATAGTACTGCAACATATAAATGATCCACCATAAATTAATTTTAATACATTACTTTTTTTTGTCATTGAAAATTGAATATTGTTGACATACTATCTCAAGAATTATGCTCTCATTATGGATAATGATTGTCACACCCTGATACTAAGGGTATCACTGGCGTGAAATATGAAGAGAATTCATATTTCATAAGTCTTAACAACCAAAAATTAAACTAAAATATTGATATATGTAAATTATATATATAATAACAAAGATCATAAAGTTTTAAATGTTTTGTAGAAATTTTAGTAGAATCTCCTCTATAACTCGAACCTCTCAAAATTTTCACAACACAATAGAACCTGCCAACTAGACCAACAATGAAACTAGCTCCATTCTAACAAGTTGCATAATAACAAAATAAGACTAATACTTAACTATGGTGTACGTGGAGTACTAATTTATAATTTACAAAATACAATACAAGGTTTCACCAAAAAGAATAACAACCACATGCTTCCTCTTTTCAAAAAGTAAGAAGGGCCCTCAATGGTCACTTGGAGGCATATGACTGGCTATAATATCTGAGATCAAAAATTACCAGTGAGTAGTGTTACAATTAAAATTTTACATAAAAATTATCAAGATAGAACTAATAGATTTAGTTTAAAACAATATCATCAAATACTGTAGCGTATACTTGAACTAAAAATAAAGAACAATTCTTTTTCAATAATATAATTCTGAAATTAAACAATACTAATAAAACAATATAGATTTATCACGATTTGTACAGCTCATAGAATGTAATCGTCTCAAGCACTAGTACAATTTGATAAAATCCTGTCAAAGAACTAATATAAAAATAATAAATTTTAATTTAAATCTAAGAGGGCTTTATGAGAATGAATAATAAGTGTGGACATACAGTTCACGAGGGTATATAACCAATCAAGCGTGAACACACAGTCCACAAGAGTAAATAATCAATTAAGTGTGGCCACAAAACAAGCACGGGTATAAGGCCCACGAAAACAAGCATGAATACAATGCTTACGAATAAATCCCTCCGTTCCACATGTGTTGGCCATCACACAGACCTAGCACCTCCTATAAGCACTATGCTAACTTGGTGTACTATGACAGATTAAAGGCTAATGAAATTGCCATTAGCAACTAGTGTCTTAATCTCAGTCCCTCAAATAAATCCAGCATGCATAAAATAAGAAAGAAATTTCAAAGTAGGTCCATCTTTAATCATTCTGGTCAACTATTAATTCTTAGTGCCTGAATTCATTTTCATATTAAACATGAAATTAAATACTTAAGTTGCCATTACATAAATTATTAGTAAAATCAAGACATAATCATTATTAAAATAATTATTATTAAAATTGAATTGAAAAAGATATTAAGACAATTTATAAAGGAATAATAATAAAATTTAAATAGGGAATTTTTATAATCATTTTACTAAAAATATATTTGGAATGCTACTCACTCACCTGAGTTTTTTAAAAAAATTTCATTGTCAGACTTCATCAATTTCTTGCTTACTTCAATGATGTCACAAGTTAATCTATCATGCAAACTAACACATTTCACATAACTACGATTCCCCTTTGTAATATAAACAAGCAAAATTAACATACAACTTCTCAAGTATTAATTAAATTCCTCAATAACAACTTAAATTCCCACCAAGCCCTTCAACAACTTCTATCAAATAGTTAATGACACTACGTAATATTCAACCATAATCACTAACACAACTCTTATTTCAAGCTTAACAAAACTTTAATTATTATATAGTCTAATAGTTTCCCTTTAGGTGCTATCCAACTTCAATGAGTAATTCAACTTTACAACTTGTGTTTAAAATATATACTCCCTCAAGTAATATTTGTAATCTTTCTATACTCTATTGTAAAAATTTAACAATCTTATGTTTCCTAATAAATCTTTTAAGCATATTTTTCAACTTTAAGAGAATATTCACCATCAAATAATCTATGAGACAAACATTCAAGCAAAGTTCAGAAATTTTCAACATTTAATTTCTTTATTAATCCTTGAGTCAACATTAGTAAAATACCACACAATATTATCTAAACAACATATAAATTCTCATTCAAACTTTTCCACAAACATGCTGAGGGCCTTCTCCATTGGCTAAGCCACGAGACCACAACTACACTCAAACATCTCCCTCCTAAAACCTAACAGCACCAGCAAGAAAAGAGCAGGAAAGTCGGCCAACGAAAGGAAAAAAAAAAAAAAATGAACCAACTTTCATACACAAACATGCACCACTAGCTGTTGAAGGGAAGAGAATGAACCTGATGAATACGAGCACAGTCACGACTGTCAACCTGGAGCAGAGCAGCAGCAGCAGACAAGAAGCTAAAGAATTTTCATCAACTCCACGCTCTCACAGTCATAGAAATGCAGCAGCTATCACTCACCTCACAGACTACACAAGGAGAAGGAAAGGAGTTTCAACTCAACACCGAACAGCCTCGTGCCAGAAAGAACAACAAAGATAACAACTTCCTTTCTCTACTGTGGCGGACGAACGAGGACAGAGAAGAGGGAGAAAGTGATAGCGAGCATGACAGACCGATGGCAAGAAACAAGTAGAGTATTTCTCACCTTTTCTTGACTCAGATCATCACGATGACAGGGAAAGAAACTTAGCAACCCCACTTCACATGGCTTGCAACGTGAACGAGAAGAAGGCATCAGACGAAGCAACGGCAGTGAAAACAATACCCGATCAACAGCAAATTATGAAAGTTCGTAAGAGTGAGGAGCATGAACCGACAAGGAGGATTTAGAGGAGTGTATAATGGCAGTGAAGAACAAAAATGAAAATGCTCTGTTTCGCGTTTCGTGTGGAGAATAAAAACTGAACAAAAAGGAGTTTTGGGAAATCTACATGAGGAGCACGAGAAAACTATAAGAAAAGCTGAATAAAATTATAAGAAAGGACACTATATTTTTCTATAATTTTAAAACCAAAATTTTGCTCAGGAAAATTTGAATTGGATCCTTGAAAAAAATTTACCAACATAAATTCTTATAAACTATCTCTTTCTATTTGTTATAAAATTTATTTAAATAAAATATCTATTAGGAGACATTTTTTTAATTTAAAATTTAGGATCATTATAATGATGTCTTTCGTGAACCTCATAATGTAAAAGCCACAATTCAAGATATTTTTCATTTGTCTTGGACACTACAAATTAAAGAATCAATGAATATGTATTAATGCATTATATTTCAAATCAATAAACAATTCTAATTACTTTTATTATATTCCAAGTGTTGGCCACATCAAAATTTATAAAAGATCTTGGAATTGATTGCTTTGTGTTAGTGCAATATAACACAATCACCTTAATAAAATAATAAAAAATACATTATTATGAAATTTAAATAAACAAATAAAATTTGTTGACTCCCTGAGAATCGAGATAATATATCTTTAGAGTGTTGCCTAATGGTTCAATAGTGATCAACATCCAATGATCCCTAATAATATTAACAAGTGTTATAAAATTATAATTAACTAATTAAATTAAAAATAAACAATCGTTAAGATAAGTGAGAAGTACATTACCTTTGATAGTATGGTATTATGAATAATGTTCTCTTTCTAGCCCTTGCTTTGAAATTTTCACTCAATGCCTTTGTTTGTTTTAAAATTTTGTCATTTTTGATTAAGGCATGTGAACTAACCTCATGAGGATTAATGAAGACAAAAAATGCTTGTAGATCAAAATGGATAATAAATTTTTCATACAAGCACCTATTATAAATATTTCAAATGGATTAGTTTATATTTAAAATATATTTAAAATACTAACTATTCATATATGAAAAAAAATTATTTATTTAAAGTAGCTATTGACTTTGGCTTTTTCTGTGTCCCAAATATTTATTTTTTCATAACACTGAAGCCAAAACCCCTAACTTGACTAGGGTGTTTGGAATTACCCAATACCTTGCCCAAAACATCATCATCAGTGTGCACTTTTCTCGATCTCAACTTATGCAATATATAGTAAGAAAGTCAAGGTAGTTGATTGATTATTAAAAAAAAAAGTAAGTTAATGTACTTACACATTTGTCAACAAACTCTTGAATATGTTCATCGACAATGTTTCCTTTTTTATTAGTTCAGTCTGCTATAAAAAGTTTGTAATGTGAAACTAAGCTTGCTTCTAAACCCTCTCACTCGATCTACGAATTTAAATAAATTTGAATGTCAGTATAGTACATATATACATGAAATATATATATATATATATATAGTATAAATATTAACATGTCATTTGTTCACTATTACAAAAAAAGCTTTTCACGTCATTTTTTTATGACATTCCACATCGATATTATAGGGAACAAAGATAAGAGAGACTTAAAAAATTAACTCATCCATGTCACTTTTATGAGAGACATAGATATAATAAACCACATCGCTTTTTTACTAATTTATGATTAAACAAATCACATCACTTTTTAAGAAAAAATGACATAGAAAATTCACTTTTTTATGTCACTTTTTCAAAAAAATTGATGTAAAAAATTTGGCTTTTTTTTTCGATTGAAAGTGATTTAAAAGTCAATTCCAATCCAAAAAAAATACCCTATATTCTCAAAAATATGTGGAGAAAAATAATAATTGATTAAAAAGTAATTTGTACTAAGAAAGGGATATTTTATTAATAAAAATAGTAAACAATCACCAATAATTAAAGCCAAGAAAAGAAAGCAAGCTGCATCCTATAAATACAGCAAAGCAAAGAGGAAGTAAATATCTCAAAGTGTTTGACAAACAAGTTTATCATATCCATAAACACAACACAATAAACCAGTTTGATTAGCTTAAGTTAATATGCCAAACAAGTAAATATCTACATGTAATTTTGAATAAAAGGATCTACAAATATAGAACAAAATTAGGATGATGGAGAATATCATAATTAATACCACAGCCAAAGTCATTTTTACCCTTCGTTTCTCATCAATCTGACGATTAAGATGATGGAGAATTTTGTCCAAGCTTCCTTTGTAAAATATTTAATCATCAATATTAAAAATAAATTCAATCAACAACACACCATTGTGGCACAAGAAACTGAAATATGACATAAAAATAAATAAATAAAATAATGAATAAAGTCATGCAACTAATTGATCATCATGCAAAGTGCGCTTAGCTTGTAAGACCTATATGGATAAACCAATCAAAGTGAGATTTGGCAGACAAGCTACAGCACCCATAAAAAAAAAAATTTGGATTAAGCAAACAAACAAACAAATAAATGACTATTGAAACGTTACAATGAGAGCTCTCCAAATTCATTTACAATGGGCCCTCCTCAGTCCTATCCTTGTTTTGTCTCCTCTTTGACTCACCATTTTCTCTCTCCCTACCTTTTAATAAAATTAAAAGGTCAGCATTCCCATTCATTGCTAGGGAGGAAGAAGCCAATGCATAACAATTAAGCCCGCGTTACATGTAGCTAGCTATAGTGCACTTAGAAAGATGATCTTTTCAAGGTTTGTTCGCCACCTCAATTTATTCCATGCTCCATCCACTCTAGTACAACACCACCCAATCTCCACCTACAGGTGTGCAATTTTTTTTAATGAATTATATGACATAAATAGTCTTTCTAGTTACTATTATAAACTTTTTTATAAAAAGTAATGGTTTAAATTAAGTGGTAAACTTAAAATCAAACAAATCCTATGCCATGAACAACAGTCTTCTCTTGGTTTGAATGTGAATACGTTCTTGGAGAAAGCTAAGAATGACACAAAAAATGCTCATACTTACCTTCAATGAAAAGTTAGTTGAATCTAACAGAAGAAACTTTGCTTCAAAGTAATAAGCTAGAGCCTTGTCAAGAACCTGTTGGTAAAGTTCTACATAGAAGAGGGGGAAGAGTATATGATTGTGACTTTAAATACAAAAACAAATCAATCCCTTCTCAGGGGAAAAAAAAAAAAAAAAGGTGTCTCGACAAATACCTTCTAGTCCAGAGAGTAGAATAGTCTTAAACCAACATAAGCAGCACTTGTCAACAGCATGTGTGTCTGCTCATTGTTAACATATAAAAGTTGGAACACCAAATGCACAGTACTTTAGTCAATTTTAAAAGACTCAGAGACTTAATTATAATTTAAATTGTGTAGAAAATTATAATTCAATATACTAAGTTTAATTCTTTTATTCTTTTAGTGGGTCCATCTTGTTCCTCTGTTTTGAAAGTAATGGATGGTCTTACCTACTAAGCAATATTACTCTGTTTTTTACGTCAGCTTTGTCCCTTCATATATAAATATATTTTTGATCTATCATTACCATTCACTCAAAGACTCAACTTACCACCTGATTCTAGGTATTATGAAAGATATGTACCAATAAAAAAAAAATGCTTCTCAGTTCACGTGAACGCACAACTATAGATATAGTTCACATTTTATTTTGATCTATTAACGTATGAATTTAAAAAACTTGAAATCTGTACTTAGCCCAAATGCGAGTGTGTAGGGAAATGAAAGAACCAGAAGATTAACTTTATGTAACTTTCAGGAGACACTAAATTTCAGATTCTTCAAATCTGTCATCACTTTTTGCTTCAAAGAACATATCGAACTTCAGATTATTAACCTCGTTCTTTTTGCTGTACTTTCAGACGTTCTCAGAGTCAAAATAATAGACACCGTACAACCAAACAACCACCAAAAGAAAGAAGAGAAGAGACAAGACAGAATCAAAAATAGAACCAAAACCATTATATATATGTCGTCTTTAAGAAACATACCTCACACGCCGTCATGCTAGTCTCTGCTTTTTTGCTTCTGCTACCACCAGTTTCCTCCATCCACAGACTCATAATCTTCTGTGTAGCTTCTTCTTTCATTTCTCTCATAAGCTTCTCAACCTCGGACTTAGGAAGCCTCATCTTCAACCTCACGCTTCCACCACCATTAATGTCCTTCTCTGCACTATCATTATTCACATTCATATGACTTTGCTTTATAATGGACAGAGCAGAAGCAAACCTTCTAGATAGAATGAGACACTCGAGGCGATCTTTCGCGCTCAGCAAAAACACAATCAAACATACTCATACACGCATGTGGAAGCTAAACCAAACAGAGAATTAGGTTGATATTTATGGATGAGACAGATCATCGAATTAAAACTTTTCATTTAAACTTGGTTTATGTATTAGGTTGAAACAGAGGATAAAAAACAATTAAACACGTTTAACATGTTTGCAGGAATGCAAGCAATCAAACCCATAAATCCAATTAAACTGAGATTCATTGATGTGTTGAACAAAAATTAAATTCAAGCAGCAAGGGTTTTGACAAAATTTGCAAATGAAATTCCACCAATAGGAAGAGAAAAAAAAAAATTAGCACACCTCATATGCGGAAGCCTTCCAGCACATAACCACTTGATCCTTATGCAACCAAGTTCCTAGAATGCTAGAAGTGGCCGAAGACTATGGAAGCATGAGAGAGACAATGGAAGTTGAGGAGGAGAGTAGGCCGAGAGAAGGGAGACAGGCAAGTACGATGGTGAGGAGGGAAGAAAGGACAATGGCAAGGAGGAAGCGAGGACGACGGCGAGTAGCGAAAGGGTGGAGAGAGCTGCCGTCGCAGAGAATGGAGAGCTAGGGATCGAAAGCTGTGCGTGTTAACGAGGGAACTGAATTAAACCCCCACAGCTACAAAATGCCATATCGCTTTCTAAAGAGGGCGACGTGGTATAGATTAATCAATGCACAAACCATGTACGTAATTTAAGAAAGCGACGTGGTTTCCGTTAACTATGTCATGTTTTTTAAAAAAATGACGTGATTTGTGACTCATTTAATTTTTAAATTAATCACTTTACTTTTTTAAAAAAACGACGTAAAAAATATTTAAAAATTAATAATTTAAAATAATTTATTTTTATAATTTACGTCGCTTTTAAAAAATTGATGTTGATAACTTATCCATGTAGCTTTTTTTTTAACAAAAAGTGATGTGAAAAATATCTAAAAATTAATAATTTAAAATAATTTATTTTTTATAATTCATGTTGCTTTTTAAAAAAGCGATGTTGATAATCTTACATATTCAATATTTATTTATAAAATTACCACTGCCTTTATTTTTTATCTCACTTTTACAAAAAGTGACATAAATTGAGGGACATAAAATATATATTTTGTAATAGTGGTTGCTCAATTCCTGGATATCCTATGCGCCTCTTCTTGTAAGGGTATAGATTTTTCTTATACAACTCTTTCTTTTTGTGGCTCTATTCTTGTACAAAACATATAGAACCATATCAAGAAACTTAAATATATTGATAATAATAAGAAATTAATTCATCTCACTACTCTTGCTTGAAATTGTCCCTTGGGACGTTGAGCAACAAATTCATCTCACTATTCTTGTAAAACTAATGCCTTTATCAACTTGGGAACCTCAGCACTAATGTTTTTGCCTAATTTTTTAATATATTTCGCTCTCACAAAATACCAAAATGTCTGCATTGCCTTTCTAGCTTGTTGGATGACAAAATTCCATCTGACTAGTATTAATTGCAAACATTACCTATAAACCAAGACAATTAATTAGATTATTGGTCAAATAATTTCAATTATTTACAATGATGTGAGTAAAGTATTTTACCTCTACTTGCTCCCAAATATAATTCTTCATAACTAGACTAACATGGTTCCAGTGCCTAATTGTAATCGGTACATTTGCTTCTGCCATAATTCCTATATAGAGTAATTAATAAATTATGAGTCACAATGCATGAGCATTCTTATATTCCTTCAACTACCAAAAAAAAATTCGACAGCATAACGGCATAGAGAAAGTATTTCCCGAACTCAAACTCTCTTTTCAATCTAGGCATCTCACTCAACAAACTACTTTCAATTATATACAATCACAATAGTAACAAAGTTTTCACAAAATAGCATTTTCAATTCAATTATAATTATTATAAAATTATATCTAAAATTCATTAAAAAATCATGGAAAAAGAAAAACACTATAAACATTATTTTCAATCAATGTTTTTTGTCTTATTGATTTTTGTCTCATTGATCATTCTAAGGTTACACATATCCTATATTAGCAATCCCAAGCCAAGAAAACATCATTCTTTATCAAATGTCAAAATCTCAAATGATTTTTAGAGAAATCATGCATCAGTTTTGGCCACCTAAATCAACTGCAATTGTAATAAAATTTGACATGCAAGTACATTTTAATATGTAGTTTTGAATAATAAAACTACTCTGATCAAACAATGCACATAATTTAAATTAAAAATTACTCAAATAAATTAGTCAAAATTCATAAAAAAATACAATCATCATAAATATCCGATTTTGATCCTTCTTTTAATCCTAACAATCATCCTAGAGTGCCTAGATCATCTATTAGCATTCACAAGTCCATAACACATCAAAGATAAACAATTTTTGACACCCCACAAATCCAAAATAGGCAATAAATGAGCATAAATTTATACAAGAGAAATTAACTAATAAAACTATCACATCCCAAAAATAGGGGGTGACTGGCACGGGTGCAAACTACATCACACATTCCCATAAGCCTTCAAATGAAAATTCATTTTGTTTTCTAAAAAAAATAATTAGATTATATGAAAATTTTAAAACTTTTGCTATCAATTGTCATAACAAAGTTTCAACATTTTTGTAGAAATTCTTTTTGTTTTCTAAAAAAAAATAATCAGATTATATGGAAATTTTAAAACTTTTGTTATCAATTGTCATAACAAAGTTTCAACATTTTTGTATAAATTCTTGTAAATAGGATCTTCCAAAAATTCTATAAAACAAAAATTTTCCTAAACATTGTATCAATCAGGAGCTCAGCTCCTTCCAGCCAACAAACAACATATATATATATATATTAAAATAAAATTCTAACTATAGCATATGTGAAGCAACTAATCTTACTCCTAAGCTAAAATATATGAGTCTTCAATATTTACATCAAGAGGTAACAATACCAAATAAAATTTCAGCCATATGCCCTTCAGAGGTCATTAGTAGAATCAGCATGAACTAATGAATCTGAGACCAAAATAATTTTTCAGTGAATAACGTCCCAACAATAAATAATTGAACATGAATAAAAATAAAGTTGAAATAATTATGCAATTTAAAGAGGCAACGATCTTCATAACAATTTAGTAAACTTTTGAAATAAAAGAATTCTATAAAATTTTAAATAAAAATCTCGAACCATTAAAATATCATATCAAATAATATTATCACTTGATTGCAAGAAAGAAAATAAAAAAATAAATAATTATAAATAATTTATTATTTAAAACTAATGGGATGTAAAATTTTCAAACAATCAAATTCATATAATAGGGACTTATCAGAACAATAAACAAATGTGGACACACAGTCCATGAGGGTAAATAACCAAACACGGCTCTTGCCACGAAGACAAACGTGGACGCACAATCCACGGGGGTAAGTAACCAAATGCAACCAAAGCCACGAAACAAATGTGGACACATTGTTCATGAGGGTAAGTAATCAAACGCAGCCGAAGCCATGAAATAAACGTGAGTATGATGCTCATGAATAACCATCCCTCCGTTGGCAATTGCACGGGGCTAGCACCTCCTACAAGCATTCTGCTAGCTAGGTATACCATGGCACGCCAAGAGCTAATGGAACTGTCGTTAGCAACCAGTGTTCTGTATAAAGTCCCCTTGAAATTCATTTTCAAATATGTGAGGAAAACATCACTTTCAAAATAAACTTTTCTCTTCTCAATATCAAACCCGCATGAACTGTTTAAAATATCAATCCTTTAAAATATGAAAATTCACAACTAACATTTCATAAACTTGTTCACCCATTTTCATGATTGTCTTTATTGAATAAAAGAGTACTAGAATTTATAAAAGTGTTTCTGCCAATCTTGTAAGTATAAATCATGATAATTTCAAGAGCTAAGGAAATTTAATTAACAACATTAATCAATGCTAGAGTGACATATATTAATGACTATAAATTACTGAAAATAATAGTTGATAAAAGGAAATTTTTAAATATATAAATTGATTGGGACGTTATCCACTTACCTGAAATTTCTCTAGAATTCAAATTTCTCCTCTCAACTTGAATCAAACTTCTCCTCTTCCAAACACCTTATAAATCATATTAAAATTTTATTCAACTCTCAGCCAGTACAATAATTCCATTTTAACTATCTCACCGATAATCAAATATAATACATTTGAAACTTTAAAATCAAAGCTTTGTTTAAAAGATATTCTTCATTAGCATTTTTGTCAAGATACTAAATACATCCTTTCCAATCCCCTCATAAAAAAAAACTCTAGCATTTAAATATTTTCTCAACAAACTATCGATCTCCAAGCATTCCAGTAATCACATATTATTAATTTCATAGTCAAATGTTCTTTACAACTTTCAAATTAAATTTATAGATTAATCACATCTAAGCTAACTTTGCTTCTCACAAGAATCAAAGAAATTTCAAAATCAAGTTCAATTCTACCAACAAACATCTTAACAAACATCTTATAAATACTAATCTCTAATTATCCTATTTAAGCTCTTCTCTTCCAACTTCATTCTCACAATTACTCAAGATCAACCAATCCAATCAAATCAATTTAGCTTAAATATTTGAACCATATAAATATCATTATTAAGCCTCAAGATAGATTTTTTTTACAGCTCAATTTGAATTCCTTTCTTCTCCCACATTCAACACGGGCATCAGAAAATCAAAGGAAGACTCATACTCTCAATAATATCATCCCAGCCAGTTACATGCACGGATTATTTGAAGAGAACGAGGAGAGATATAAGCTTCTAACATTAGTTAAATTAACACACACGAATAGGAGAGGAAGAGAAAATTTCGTGTGCACAGGGGAATAAAGGTTGTTGCTGAGCATAATAAGATAAGTAGATGAATAACCGATAAAGGAAATAAAGGAAGCAAGCCATTTAACTCACCCATATAGTTGCATCAATAATGAAGAAACACAACCTCATCGATTTGGAATAGAGGAGCAGAAGAGAAATAAAAGCCATGAGTCTAATGGACCAACGGCAGATGGAGCTGCAGCAAAATGCCGGTGACAGACACAGGTATAAGAGATAGAGATAAAGGTGTAGAGGAAGAAACATGGACTAATCAGATCAAAGTATCCGTCTCTCTCTCTCTCTCGCAAGTTTTCTGGAGCCCCAAGAAATGAAAAGGATGATATTTTTTATCAGTTGATGAGTAGGGCAATTTCATAATTTTAGGGGAAAACAAAATAAAAATCTCTTTGGTCTCAATTTGATTCAAACTTGAGACTTAATAAAATAATATTTGTTCAGCTGCCATTATATCAGCTTTCTTGTCATATTTATCTAAAAATTAATATAACTATAATTAAAATACAAACTTAAAAATTTACCCCTCTCTCTTCTTCTTTTTTTTTTAACTTAAACTCTTAGGTTATTACAAAAACTATCCACAACATTAAATAAATTATTCCCATAACCTAGAAATCTATAGATAATGGAAGAAAATGAAGAAAAGGCAAAGAAATCGCACCTTCAAGCAAAGAGAAATGAAACCCAAAGAGGAAGAACTCAAGACAGCAAGTGCAAATGATGGAGTTAGAGGCGTTGGCTTCCCATCAAAGCAATCTATGATAGTCAATGATAGCAATGGAGGAAGATTTTTGTCACGCCTTGAAAATTAAGGGTGACCGACACGAGATGTGAACCATATCACACATCTCTTAAGCCATAAATTAAGAAATCTTTCCATTTTTAAAACATAGTTGAATTTTTTATTGTTGAAAATTATAACATATTAAATAAAAATCATTATAATAAAAGTTTCAATATTTTTGTACAAATTTTAGCAGAACCTCCCCTATAAATAAGATCTCTCAAAAATTCTACAACACAATATTTTACACAAAATATAATATCAACTGGGAGCTTTGCTCCTTCTAGCTAGCAGATAACATATATCAAGATAGAAACCTAGCTATAGGCTATGTGGAGCACCTAACCTTACTTTTAAAATAAAACACATGAGTTCAAACATTGACATCAAAATGAGATAACGCCAGGCAAAATTCCATCTAGAATAGATATATGCCCTTCAAAGGTCAGTAGTAGGATCAGTGTCAGCTAATGAATCTAAGATCAAAATAAATTTTCAGTGAATAACATCCCAATAATAAAGAATTAAATATGTGTAAAAAGAAAGTTTAACATAATTTTGTGTGCTAGAGATAACAATTTTCATAAACAAATATTTAATAAACTTTGAAATAAAAGGACTCTATGTAACTTTAAATAAATTCTTGATTTATTAAAGTATCATATCAGAAGTCATATTCATGTAATTTCAATAAAACAAATAATTTTGTTAAATAATTATAAATATGTCACTAATCAAAACCAATGAAAAACAGATCCATCAATTAATTACAAACTCATATTTATAGGGACTTACTAGGACAATATATGTGGACACACAGTCCACGAGGGTAAATAACCAAATGTAGCTTATGCCACGAAAACAAACATGGACACACAGTCCACAAGGGTAAGTAACCAAACGTAGCTTGAGCTATGAAACATACGTGGACACACAGTTCACGAGGGTAATACTAACTAAACGTGGCTCAAAGCCACAAAAACCAAATGCAGGTATAAAGCCCATGAATAACAAACGTGAGGGCAAAACTCACAAAAATCAAACTAGCTAGTTATTGATCATGGTGTGCCAAGGGCTAACGGAACTGGCATTAGCAACCACTATTATGTATAAAGTCCCTTTCAAACTCAATTTCAAACATATGAGAAAATATTCACCATTAGAATAAAATTTTCACTTTCAATGTCGAACTTGCATGAATCATTTTTCATATCAATTCAATAATTTTTAAAATGAAATTCCATGATTAGAATCCAACTTGTATTTACTGATTAACTAAAACTATCAAATCTGATAAAATAATTTCATGAATAAAGTAATTTAATCAACAAAATATCTAATAATCACATTGCTATTGTAAAAAGAATTTGCATAAAAAATGTAATATTTTAATAAATAAAATTTTATTGAAATATCAGTTGGGACGCTGTCCATTTACCTGAAATACCCCTATAGTTCAAGAATTCATCTTTCAATGTCAATTAAATTTCTCCTCCTTCAAATACCCTATAAATTGAATTAAGACTTTATTTTATTAAATATACAACTAGTATAATAATTCCTTTTCAACCTTACTCACCACCAATATTAAACTATAATGCATTTAGGACTTTAAAAAATATCCTCACTAGTGTTTGGTCATGGCACCAAACATTTTCAATCTACTCATAAAAATACTAGCATTCAATATTTCATCAACAATTATCCATCTCTAAGTTCAAAAAACACATTATTAATTTCATAAGCAAATATTCTTTACAATATCGAATTAAATTTCATACTCCCTACAAGGATTAATGAATCTCCATAAATATTCAAAAATCAAGTTCAATTTCTTCTAACAAACATTTCAACAGCCATCTTATAGTCATCATTCCTCAAGTTTCATATCTCATCTCTTCTGACATAATACTAATCAAATCTTCACTATCAACCAATTTAAATAAAATGAATTTAATTCAAAAGTTGACCCATGCGTATATCAATATCAAGCTTTAAGATAATTTATAGCTCAAATTGAATTTCCTCCTCTCTACAACAGTATAGCAACAGCAGGACACGCATAAAAAAATATGTAACCTCATGCACAACAATAACAGAACATACTTACACTCATAGTGGAACTAACAATGGATAGGTTTGAGTCTCCTCATCTTAACCCAGTAGAATAAAAAAGAAAGGGAGCATCATGAGGCAGTCACTGTGTAGCCGAATTGAGAGGAGGAATGGAAAATAAAATGCTCGGACGAAGCTTTAGAAAGGAAGAGGACAGTCAAAGGTTTGAAGACCTTAAGCACCAAACTTTTCTAGCTTTCATATAGACCAGCCATGGCCTCTACAATAATAATTAATGGCAATAGTAACTAAAAAAGAAAAAGAACATAAACAAGAAAATGGTAGCAGAAGAAGATAACAACAACAAACTCACAGCAGAGTTGAGACCCATGCCAGCAATGAAGAAGAGCCTCGCCGATCTAAAATAGAGAAGAAGAAAGGAGGTAGAAGCCACAAACTTAATAGATAAGTGATGGGCGAGTTGCAACGAACACATTAGTAATGGTCATAAATGAAAAGACGAAGGCGAAGGTCCAGCAGAAGACTAGAAGAATGATAGGATCAGAGCTCCTCTTCTCTCTATTGGAGGTCTAGAAAAATCAAAGAAGGGGATGGAAAAAGAAGTTTTTTATCAAATGTAAAAAGGGCAGTTTAGTAATTTCATAAACAAAAAGTAGGAAAATGAAATTCCCTTTACTCTTTCAGATTTGAATGTGGGACCTAGTGTTTATTATTTATACCTTCTTCCTGTACACTAACATCCCTTCTTGTCACAATAATTCTAAAAATTAATATAATTACTGTTAAAACACAAACTTATATATATATATATATATATATTAAATTTTACTTAAATTCTTGGGTTATCATATTCTCCCCTTTAAGAAATTTGGTCCACTGAATTTAAATTTTTCCTTATCTCAATCCTCAAATAGGTGTGGATACTTAGCATGCATATCACTTTCGACTTCCCATATAGTATGACTACGCCATAACACTTTCACTGAAGCAATTTCTTTCAACTACAATTTCTTAACTTTTCGATTCAATATAGCCTCAAGAACTTCTTCATATGATAAATTTAGGTCTATCTGAATTCTATGAGTTTCTATCACATGCGAAGGGTCATATAAATATTTTTATAGCACTGATACATAAAACACTAGATGAATACCTGACAATTTAGGTGATAACACCAAACGATAAGCAACTGCACCAATTCTCTCTAAGATCTTGTAATGACCTTAAGTTAAAAAAAAATCCTCCTAATTTATATTTAATTTAAATTAATATTATGGAAAATGGAAAGGGGTGAGTTATTGAAACTTATGCTAATAGCTTACTTGAAGGTCTAACATTTAAAATTATTTTAAAATAGATTAATTTCACTTAGTTTAAGATTTTAGAAAAACTACCAAAATGTTCATGTCTTTTATGTTATTAAAAGAAATTTAGGGCCCTCTTTTGTAATTTTTGCAATTTCATAAAAGTCAAATTTATATTCTCTTCCGGTCAGCAAGCACGTACCGCCTTATTCATTTTCCCTTCTCCTTCAGCGTTTTTGAAAAATCTAGAACCACCGAGAGTCATTTCGTTCACTCTCTGCTCATCTCCTCCTCGGCGTTGTCCTTTATTTCTTCCCTCACTGCCGCTGAGCTTACTTGTTTCTTCTCTGTTGAGGATCTGCCATGAAATGGCACTGTTTCTCGTTTCCCTTGTCTCTGGTTGCTATCAATTTTTGCTCACTCTTGATGAAGTGTGCTTGGTCTTTGCCTCTTATTCCTCCTTAGCTGCTGTTGTGTTCAGATCATCGTGAATCTGCCACTGTCAAGGCCAAACTCACAAATTTGTCTGCTCCTCTTTTCATCCATTAGTCTTCTCTTCATGCGACAGTGATGCCTGAATCTTTCTTTCTTCTCCTTTGTTAATGCGCTGCCATGGGATCGTCTCCCATCTGTGCTATTTGTGTGGATGTTCCAAGATCTTCTTCTCCCTCCTTCATTATGCATCCTGCTTTCTCTATTTTTGCTTGACTAGAACCTTCTTTTGTTTTGCTCTGTCATGATCACACGTGAGTTAGGGAGGTTAACTTCTTCTCTTCATTTCTTTATAGTATTGGTGATAAGTCAAGATGCATCTTTCTTCTATTTTGTGCGTGCATTTGTGTGATGTGGCTGAAAATGGGTTTTTATTCTCTCCCCTTAAATTGCAGCTGTTATGCGTGTTAGAAGGATAATTAAATTAAGCTTGAGTTTAAGAACATGATTTTTGACTGATATTCCAATTATTGTTGTTGTTGTTGTTGTTGTTGGTTAAACAATCGAAATTGGGTTGGCTGATTGAATTCAATATCAATTTTGTGATTGGTAGGAAATGAGATATAAGGGGAAGAGGTTTGGTGTTAATCTGAGAATTAATGGATGATAAGTGTTCGATAAAATGCCTCTAGGAGAGTTTTTCTTGAATATCTTAGATTTATGAAATTTGATTAGTTATTGTGATAGATACATTTAGTTTGATTGTTATTGATCCATGAATTTAGCTTGTAGGTTACAAATTAAAGGAATTTAATTATAATGAATTTGTATGTGACTTTAAATTCTTGGGAATAGAATGGTTGTTAATAAAGTGTTGGATAAAATATGATAGGTTAGAAAATTCTAATTGTATGGTTGGAAACAATGTACCGAAGAGAAGATGTTATCTCATGTAAATAGGTTGATATCGCTAAAGTATTATTGAGATCTTATCTAAGCTCTGGAATTATTGAGAATTATAAGGTTGAAGAGTGTACAAGGTATATTATCAATTTAAAAGACGTACTTGGGGCGTTTGGAAATGGTTAGTCAAGAGAATTAAGGTTATATGTTTATTCGATGGTTTAGAATGTGGTACATTAGATGCTTGGTAAAAAGTCTAAGGAAAGACTTTTATGTATAAATTTTATTGCTAAAATTTCAAAGTTATTTTGATTTTTTTTTTTGCTGAATGGATTCCCTTTAAAGAGATTTATTGATTCAAAAGTAAAGTTCATTAAAATCTTATTATACTTTATAGGGTAATTGTAAGGAAGGTAGCTTAAATGGAGTTGCAAGAAATAAATTTTGAGTTTTAAAGATTTTATAGGTAAGTAGATAGCGTTTCAATTGATATTTCATTAAAATCTCTTTTATTCAAATATTACATTTTTATGCAAATTCTTTTTACGACAACAATGTGATTATGAGATGTTTTGTTGATTAAATTACTTTATTTTGTGAAATTATTTTACCAGAATTGATCATTTTAGTTAATTAGTAAATACAAGTTTGAATTCTAATTGTGAGATTTCAATTTGGAAATTATTGAATTGTTACGGAAAAATGATTCACACGAGTTCGACATTGAAAAGGAAAATTTGATTGAATGGTGATCAATTTCTCACATGTTTGAAAATAGTTTTAAAAAGGGACTTTATATATAACACTGGTTGCTAACGGCAGTTCCATTAGCCCTTGGCGCACCATGGTACACCTAGCTAGCAGGGTGTTTATAGGAGGTGCTAGCCCTGTGCGATAGCTAACGCACGTGGAACGGAGGGATGGTTATTCGTGAGCATTGTACTCATGTTTGTTTCATGGCTTCAAGCCGCGTTTGGTTAGCATGACCCTCGTGGACTATGTGTCCACGTTTATTTCATGGTTTCAGCCGCGTTTGGTTACTTACCCTCGTGGACTGAGTGTCCACATTTATTTTCGTGGCATAAGCCGCATTTGGTTAGTTACCCTTGTGGATTGTGTATCCATATTTGCTAATTGTTTTGATAAGTCCCTATATTTGTAAATCTAATCGTTTGATGATTTCATATTCTATTAGTTTTTATTTAGTAATTTATTTATAAATATTTATTTCATTTATGTGCTTTATAGAAATCAAGTGATATTATCATTTTCCATGATAGTTCAATGATTTGAGATTTTATTTTAAATTTATAGAGCCATTTTATTATGAAGTTTATAAAATTTTTACAAAAATTTTGTCTATTTAACTTACATAACTATTTTGAACTTTTCATTTTATTTATGTTCTATTATTTATTGTTGGGATGTTATTCACTGAAAAAGATATTTTGGTCTCAAATGGTATAGTTGAACTCGTGACTCGAGATATCCACTGAGGAGTTTTATTATTGAATTGAAGCAGAAGAATTATTTTTGTCAAATCCTAATTTGATGAAAAATTTAAACTTTATACCTACGTTAGCGTCTGGCCTTAGGTGCTTTACATAGACTATAGGTAGAATCCTTGCATTTCTTTTAAAATTGAATATCTAATTTAATATTGTAACAATTTCTAATTACTCTATTAGTGTGTTTAACTTATTCATTTCAAAGTTTCTCTGATCAAGGCTTAAGGGATATGAGTTTTGTGCCTATATCCTGTGCCGGTCACAGTTAATTTTTAGGGCGTGATAGATTGGTATTAGAGCCTGGTTTTCTATAGCTATATGGAGCAAGGATTCTTTATTGAGGTCTCAATTATTATTATGAACCCGAGCATAATGATAATTGAGGCATCATTGAAGGCCTTATTGGGGGTCCTTGGATGTCATTTATTTTCTTATTGTTGACTTCCCTTAACATATATAGTTTTGTATCTTGAGTTAAACATTTCTTTTGTCTCTTTATGTAGTTAAAAAAATTTAGACTTTTGTTGTTTTGGTGTTGAGTATCAAGTAAAAGGTACAACTAAAAATCAGAAGTGCCATAGGGGCATAATTGAAGTGGTAAAATTCTAAAACTTTTAATGGTAGCTTATTATTAAATTATATAAGAGTATTCCTCCTTATTTTTGATATAGAAATTCAATATTTGTTCAATAAATAAAAGGTGAAGGTTTGTGTAAGAATTATCATAACTTATATTTGGAAGAATAACTTTATAAATTAATTAATTTGCTCATTATTTTGCAAAAGTGAGTACATTAAACTTTGATTCTTGTTCTTCCTTGCCCCATGATATACCAATTTGATGTGACAGGTTCAAAATTTCATCTTTCTTGCTATGTTTATATGGGTGTTAATAATTTGAATTATTATCTTCTCTTTTTTATTTCTGGAATATTGCTATTGTGCATGGGTATAATGGTATGAGGATTTATTCCTATTCTTCCTATTTGTTCTTGTAGCTTTATTTAGGCAAGGGAAGAAATTAGGTGGACATCTAAGTGAAATATGAATCCTTGATTAAGTGAAAGAACTAAAGTGATGAAGGTATCGTTAAATACCTTATGAAATAAAAGTAAATTATTTTCCATAATGAAGCTAGGGAAATTAAAGAATTTGCTTAAAGATGTATAGATATGCTTTGGAAAATATTAAGGAAAGATCATGAAGATTGTTGATGTAACCTTGATCTTAAAGCACTTTGGAAAAGGGGAAGGAAAGAAAGCAGTCAGTATGATGAGGTTAATTACCTTAAATTAAAGGTATGAGTGACATAGAGGTTGAGAAAACTTTAGTATGTCTAAACAAGAGAGTGATTAGTGAATATTTATTAGAAATTATTTGAGCCATTAGTAATAGGATGAGAGATTTGTAAATTTGAAACACTAAATTTTAGATCAAGAACAAATCATGGTTAATAAAGTATAAAAGTTTAGACTTTTAGGTTATAACGATAGTTCAAATGAGCCTATTTTGGGATGAATAGGTCATTTATGATGTGAGAGATTTGGAATCCAAGTGGTGAAAAACTTGAATTATGGCTTAAAGTGGAACATAGGAACTAATGTAGTTTAATACGAATTATACATGATATAATGTTTGTTAGTTCCATTCAAGTGATCATTTTAGGTTATAATGCCAATTTTAAATAGACGACTAGATTTATCTATTATATGCAAGGTTTGAAATTTTTTTGTGAAAAAGAATATTGCAAGAGAATGCTAGTTCTAGACTGAGTTTTCAAGATAGAATTAAATGACCAGTAAAACATATACTAGCACTTGAGGGGCCTAAATATTGAAATTGAAGTTGAAATTTTGCATGAACTTATTAGAAATGTAGGAGTTTTGTTTATCCAAATACAATAATTTATAGAGCTCTATAGAATGTTTTATAAATTTTGAATTTGGTTTGAAAAGATGTTATGAAATAACTTTGTAATTTCAATATCAGATTTAATATTTTATGATTCACTTAGACTAAATGTACTCCAATGACTTTGAAATTTTCAGTAGTGAATGCTACGTGAATATATCCTTTTAAGGAGTCCTAAATTGCTTCAATTGGGTGTTCCCAACTCAAGTCATGATTATTAAAAGTTTAGGATGAATTATTTATTCATAATATGCTAAACTAGGTAAAGAGTGGTTAAGGTTTATTGTTCTTTAGTTAATTATGTTGGTTACTAATAAGATATTGTAAGCATTTTAGGTAAGTTGGAATGATCTTTGGTGGTAAAGGGTGGAGACAGAGGAAGTAAGTAAAATAACAAAGGATATGTGAGTGAGAGCATTAGTTGTAATGCTTTTGAATTAGATGAATATAATGTTTAGATTATTCTTTGATGAGTTTATGATGGAAAACATTGATGGGATTTTGATGTATTTAAGAAGTTTAGAACACTGACATTATTTATGCTAGATGCCACATTAATTTGAAGAGTGGTATTGATATGCAAGTTGTTGGTAGTGATTGAAAGTGTAATGATGTTAAATTCTTATTAGTTTGAGGGAGTATTTAGATGTAATTGTAGTATGAATGTGTTAAGTGGTGGATGTGCCAACAGAGAAAATTTGATTTCATTGTATATCAAATATTTATATTGAAGTAATGGAGTAAAGAAGGGCATAAAATATAATTTTGTCTCATGTTATTTGGGTTGTGCACAAGTTAAGGTAAAATACTAGAAATAGAAGAGTTTGTAGAGTTGTGTGGAGTTTCACCATTTTAGTTATGGAACTACAAGTTACTTGGTGCTTTTGATTAGCCTTTCAAGAAGCTTTAGGGTAATATCACAAACTAATGAGCAATATAGAAGAACGACTGGAACTTTAGACCTTACACTAAGGTATTGTATTTTGGTTGTTGGTGAAAATTGAAGTTAATTTGGATTTTAAGAGTTGTGCGATAACAATGAAGATTTCTCTTTGAATGGTATGTTATAACCAAAGTTGAAATTAAATTCAGCACAAGATACCATTATAAAGGTAGAAGTAATTAAAGAGAAACCAATAATAGTCAAGAGTTGGTAGAAATTTTATGTTGATAACTGCTATCAAGAGTTAGAATCTATAGGTAGGGACAAAGTATTTTTGTGTATCATATGAAAGTTATAATGAAATTTAGGTAGAAAAGCAAGTTGAGCCCAAGGTATAACGACTCATTTAATATCTTAGGGAGAAATTGGCATCGTAGCTTATTGTTTGGCATCATCATTTGAGTCAATGAGTATTCATCCATTATTCTAAGTAATGATGAGGTAAAAGTATTTGTATGATTCATCTCATGTCTTTGAAACTTAAAGGACTTATGTCAATGATCATTTATTGTTTAAGGAATTTATGTAGTCATCTCAGATGAACAATAAAGAAGATGCAGAAGGAAGAATTGTTTTAATGTAAGTGTTGCGATGCTACTATTCTTAAGAAGTTATATTGGAAGTTGAGCATGAAATGCATGCTAAATTTTCCTGCTTATTTGAGGACTAAGGTAAATATATATATTTAAATTTAGAGGACTGAATTTTAAAAGAGGGGGAGAATGTAATGACCTTAAGTTAAAAGAAAATCCTCCTAACTTATATTTTATTTAAATTAATATTATGGCAAATAGAGAGGGGTGAGTTAGTGAAACTTATGCTAATAGCTTACTTGAAGGTTTAACATTTAAAATTATTTTAAAATAGATTAATTCCACTTAGTTTAAGATTTTAGAAAAACTACCAAAATGTCTGTCTTTTATGTTATTAAAAGAAATTTTGGGCCCTCTTTTGTAATTTTTGCAATTTCATAAAAGTCATATTTATATTCTCTTTCGGTCAGCAAGCACGTACTGCCTCATTCATTTTCCCTTCTCTTTCGGCATTTTTGAAAAATCCAGAACCACCGAGAGTCATTTCATTCATTATATGCTCATCTCCTCCTCGCCATTGTCCTTTATTTCTTCCCTTACCGTCACTAAGCTTGCTTGTTTCTTCTCCCTTAAGGATCTGCCGTGAAACAGCACTGTTTCTCATTTCCCCTGTCTCTAGTTGCTGTTGATTTTTGCTCACTGTTGATGAAGTGTGCTTGGTCTTTGCCTCTTATTCCTCCTTAGCTACTACTGTGTTCAGATCCCCATGAATATACCATTGTCGAGGCCGAACTCACAAGTTCATCCGCTCCTTTGTTCATCCATTAGTCTTCTCTTCATGCAACGATGATGCCTAAATCTTTCTTTCTTCTCCTCTATTAATGCACTGCCATGGGATCGTCTCTCATCTATGCTGTTTGTGTGGATATTCCAAGATCTTCTTCTCCCTCCTTCATTCTGCATCCTGTTTTCTCCATTTTTGCTTGACTAGAACCTTCTTTTATTCTACTCTGTCATGATCACACATGAGTTAGGGAGGTTAAACTTCTTCTCTTCATTTCTTTACAGCATTGATGATAAGTCAAGATGCATCTTTCTTCTATTTTGTGCGTGCATTTGTGTGATGTGGCTGAAAATGGGTTTTTATTCTCTCCCCTTAAATTGCAGCTATTATGCGTGTTAGAAGGATAATCAAATTAAGCTTTAGTTTAAGAACATGATTTTTGACTGATATTCCAATTATTATTATTATTATTACTATTATTATTATTATTTTTGGTTAAAGAATAGAAATTGGGTTGGGTGATTAAATTTCATATCAATTTTGTGATTAGTAGGAAATGAGATATAAGGGGAAGAGGTTTGGTGTTAATCTAAGAATTAATGGATCATAAGTGTTTGATAAAATGCCTCTAGGAGAGTTTTTCTTGAATATCTTAGATTTATGAAATTTGATTAGTTATTGTGATAGATACATTTAGTTTGATTGTTATTGATCCATGAATTTAGCTTGTAGGTTACAAATTAAAGGAATTTAATTATAATGAATTTGTATGTGACTTTAAATTCTTGGGGATAGAATGGTTGTTAATAAAGTGTTGGATAAATATGATAGGTTAGAAAATTCTAATTGTATGGTTGGAAACAATGTACCGAAGAGAAGACGTTATCTTAAGTAAATAGGTTGATATGGCTAAAGTATTATTGAGATCTTATCTAAGCTCTGGAATTATTGAGAATTATAAGGTTGAAGAGTGTACAAGGTATATTATCAATTTAAAAGACGTACTTGGGGCGTTTGGAAATGATTAGTCAAGAGAATTAAAGGTTATATGTTTATTCGATGGTTTAGAATGTGATACATTAGATGCTTGGTAAAAAGTCTCAGGAAAGACTTTTACGTATAAATTTTATTGCTAAAATTTCAAAGTTATTTTGATTTTGTTTTGCTGAATGGATTCCCTTTAAAGAGATTTATTGATTCAAAAGTAAAGTTCATTAAAATCTTATTATACTTTATAGGGTAATTGTAAGGAAGGTAGCTTGATTGGAGTTGTAAGAAATGAATTTTGAGTTTTGAAGATTTTACCAGTAAGTGGATAGCGTCCGAACTGATATTTCATTAAAATATCTTTTATTCAAATATTGCATTTTTATGCAAATTCTTTTTATAACAACAATGTGATTATGGGATATTTTGTTGATTAAATTACTTTATTTCATGAAATTATTTTACCAGAATTGATCATTTTAGTTAATCAGTAAATACAAGTTTAAATTCTAATTGTGAAATTTCAATTTGGAAGTTATTGAATTGTTACGGAAAAATGATTCATGCAAGTTCGACATTGAAAGGGAAAATTTGATTGAATGATGATCAATTTCTCACATGTTTGAAAATAGTTTTAAAAAGGGATTTTATATAAAACACTGGTTGCTAATGGCAGTTCCGTTAACCCTTGACGTGCCATGGTACACCTAGCTAGCAGGGTGTTTATAGGAGGTGCTAGCCCCGTGCGATGGCCAACGCACGTGGAACGGAGGGATGGTTATTCGTGAGCATTGTACTCACGTTTGTTTCGTGGCTTCAAGCCGCGTTTAGTTAGCATGACCCTCGTGGACTGTGTGTCGATGTTTGTTTCATGGCTTCAGCCGCATTTGGTTACTTACCCTCGTGGATTGAGTGTCCACGTTTGTTTTCGTGGCATAAGTCACGTTTGGTTAGTTACCCTCGTGGATTGTGTATCCACGTTTGTTAATTGTTTTGATAAGTCCCTATATTTGTGAATCCAATCATTTGATGATTTCATATTCGATTAGTTTTTATTTAGTAATTTATTTATAAATATTTATTTCATTTATGTGCTTTCTAGAAATCAAGTGACATTATCATTTTCTATGATAGTTCAATAATTTGAAATTTTATTTCAAATTTATAGAGCCATTTTATTATGAAGTTTATAAAATTTTTATGAAAATTTTGTCTATTTAACTTACATAACTATTTTAAACTTTTCATTTTATTTATGTTCTATTATTTATTGTTGGGACATTATTCACTGAAAAAGATATTTCGGTCTCAGATGGTATAGTTGAACTCATGACTCGAGATATCCACTGAGGAGTTTTATTGCTAAATTGAAACAGAAGAATTATTTTAGTCAAATCCTAATTTGATGAAAAATTTAAACTTCATACTTATGTTGGCGTCTGGCCTTAGGTGCTTCACATAGACTACAGGTAGAATCCTTATATTTCTTTTAAAATTGAATATCTAATTTAATATTGTAACAATTTCTAATTACTCTATTAGTGTGTTTAACGTATTAATTTCAAAGTTTCTCCGATCAAGGCTTAAGGGATACGAGTTTTGTGCCCATATCTCGTGCCAGTCACACCTGATTTTTAGGGCATGACAGATCTCAAATGAACCTATATATCTTGGCTTAATTTACATTTCTTTCCAAATCTCATCACTCCTTTCATAAGAGACACCTTAAGAAATACCTTATCCTCAATCAGAAGTTCTAACTCCCGACGTCGATTATCAACATTAGACTTCTGTTGACTTTGGGCTGTAATTAATCTTTCTCTAATTATTTTCACTTGCTTAATGGCATCTTGCACCAAATCTGATCCTAAAAACTTAGCATCACTAACATTAAACCATCTAGTAAGAGGTTTACATTGCTTGCCATAAAGAGCCTCATATGAAGCCATTTGTATGCTAGCTTGATAACTATTATTGTAAGCAAACTCCACTAATGCCAAGTAAAAATTCTAATTACCACCAAAATCTAAAATACAATACCTTAGCATATCTTCAAGTATCTAAGTGGTTCTCTTAGTCTGGCCATCTGCTTGTAGATGAAAAGCAGTACTAAGATCCAATTGAGTGTCCAAAGCTTCTTAGGATGATCTCCAGAATTGGGAAGTAAGCTGAGGACCTCTGTAAGATATTATAGATATTAGGATGAGATTGTTGATAACAATAGAATTAGAAAAGAAATAGAACAAAAATAAGAAAATGGTAGTAGAAGAAGATAACAACAACAAACTCATGGTAGAGTTGAGACCCACATCAGCAATGAAGAAGAAGAACCTTGTCGATCTAAAATAGAGAAGAAAGGAAGCAAAAGCCATGGGCATGACAGATCAGTGACGGCCAAGCTGCAGCGAACACAAAGACAACGGTCACAAGTAGAAAGATGAAGGCAAATTAAAGGTCCATTTGAAGACTAGAAGAATGATAGGATCAGAGCTCCTCTTCTCTCTACTAGAGGTCTAGAAAAATTGAAGAAGGGGATGGAAAAAGAAGTTTTTTATTAGATGTAAAAAGTGTAGTGTAATAACCTTAAATTTTAAGTTGAATAAAAATTATCCCAATAGATATTTTATTTAAATACATTTATAGTAAGTAAGAGTTGGTAGTTTAGAGGAACTCATGTTTGACATTTTTATGAGAAAAAGTTTAGTTTTAAAATTATAGGAAAATCTTGTGTCCTTTTTTGTAAATTTTTTGTACCTTTCCTTGTGATTTTCTCATGCTCTTTTTTGTAATTTTTCTCAATTCTTCTTTAATTAGAAACTATTTTTGTATGTGAAGAAAACAGAGCATCTTACTTCCTTTTCTTCACTACCAATAGACACTCTTTTAGACATTCGTAATTAGTCCATTTCTAGCACTTCTCAATGTCTGAAGCTCACTGTCATGGGGTATCAATTTTCACTGCTATTGCTTAGTCCACTGTCATCATTCTAATCTACTTTCACCAGCCACTGTGAGTTGAATTGCTAATATTTTCTACTATCATCGTGCTATTTTGTGTCACTAAGAATCTGTCACTGGGTTGTTGTCATTGCTGTCACTTTCTTCCTCTCCTCTATCTTCATTCATCTATCATAATAGAGAGAGGAGGATACGATTTTGTCATTCTTCTTTGTTATGGGGATGTCGGTGATGAGTGCAAGTTCAAACTTCATCCTTCCTTTATCTTTATCTGTTGAATGTTCATGTGTGACGAAGCTTTAATTTTTATTTTTCTTCCTATCAATAATTTCTAGCTGTGTCTCCTCCTCTTTAGACAGCTGAGTTGAAGCACTAATACTCTTATTTGTTTGGTCTGTGATTTCGATGCATAGCAACTGTTATTGCACTTTGATAAAGGTAAAACACTAATTCTTCCTCCTACTCCTTCAATTCTAATAGTAACGTGAATCCTTCCTTTTCCCTTCACTGACCAAGGTTGATGCTCTGTTATTTAATGTTTCTATCATAAGACTTGTAGGAAGACTTAGGTATTGTTTTAGTTAATATTGGACACTATCTTTTCTTGTTACGTGAAGCTGAAACTATGGTAAAGAAACTAAATGTGGAAATTATTGATTTTGCTTGGATGCTAGCCATATAATTTAGTTTATTATAAATGTTCTTATAATTCTTGTAGGAATTATTGAAAGAGGAAATTGGTGGAACTAGGATTGTTAGATTTTATAATAATAGAGCCTAGAGAAATTATAAATATGCATAATGACAAGAGAATTGTTGGGATATATGATAGATTAATTTTAGAGCACCATTGGAATAAGCAAGGAGTCGTGGGAGTTGGACTATAAGATTTTTAAAACTCAAGTGAGTGGATAGCGTTCCAAATAAACCTTTAGCAAAGTGTTTATAAAATCTTTTATTTAAATTTTACTATCAATCCTTTATAAAGTATACAAGTATCATTGTTAATCCTATTTTGTTCTAATAAATGTCTTATCAATAAAAATGTCTTGATTTTATGAATGAGATAAATGGTTGACAAATAATGGGTGAAATGTACATAATGATGTACATTTCCTTACTAGTTTAATTATTGAATTTTATGTTGATATAAAATTTTAATGTAATGACTCATGTATGGAGGAAATAATGATCGATTTGGACAATAGAAAATGATGCTTGAATGGTATTTAATAGAGAAAATCTTGAAAATATTTTCTCACTCCATACATGCTCGATTTTATTGAGAAGGATAGAGTTCAAAACGCTAGATGCTAATGGCATTCTCGTTAACCCTTGGCGCACCATGGTACACCTAGCTAGCAGGGTGCTTATAGGAGGTGCTAGCCCTGTGTAATGGCCAACACAAGTGGAATATAGTGATGGTTATTCGTGAGCATCATACTCACGCTTGCTTTCATAGGCTTAAAGCTTGCACTTGGTTCGTGGCTCTTATCACGCTTGTTTCGTGGCTTTCAGCCGTACTTGACTAGTTACTTACCCTCATGGATTGTATGTCCATGCTTGATTGGTTATTTACCCTCGAGGACTGTTTGTCCATGCTTGTTATTCATTTTGATAAAGTCCTTCTAAAATTTCAAATTAAAATTTATCATTTTCTATAAATTCTCTAAAAGTACTTTATGAGCAGTAAAATTTCTATCAGCCTTGTCTAAATTCACAATCACACTATTATGAAAAAATCATTATTTATTACTAATTTTGGATAATTCATTATTTCATTAAGTTATTTTAAGTTAATTTTGTTATTTATTATCTTTATATTTTCTTTATTATAATCTTGATTGGAACGTTACTCATTGATAAATTTTTGGTCTCAAATATTGTAGCTGACCTTACATCTCCAACTGACCATTGAGGGCCCCTTCTTGCTTTTTGAAAAAAGGAAGCACATGGTGATTATTCTTTTTGGTGAAATCTTATATTGTATTTTGTAAATTATAAGTTAGTACTCCACATATACTATAATTAGACCTTAGTCTTGTTTTGTTATTGTGTAAATTGCTGGAATGGAGCTAGTCTCCTTATTGGTCTGGTTTACAGGTTCTATTATTGTTGTGGAAATTTTGGAAGGTCTAATTATAGGGGAGGCTTTGCTGAAATTTCTACAAAAACTTTAAAACTTTATGAACATTACTATTTTATATATAACTTGTATATATCACTATTTTAGCTTAATTTCTAGTTAATCAAGGCTCATGGAATGTGAGTTCACTTTATATTTCATACCGATCATACCCTTAGTATCAGGGTGTGACAGGTAGGTCAGTGATTTCATAAACAAAAAGTAGGAAAATGAAATTCTCTTTACTCTCCTAGATTCAAAAATGAGACTTGGTGTTTATTATTTGCACCTTCTTCCACTACACTAACATCCCTTCTTGTCACAATAATTCCAAAAACTAATATAATTACTATTAAAACATAAACTTATATATATATATATATATATCTATAATTTTACTCAAATTCTTGAGTTATCACAATTTTATGAGTTTTTTCAATTTTGTGTGCAAGTGGAGAAGAGAAGAGAAGTCGATTGAGCGCGAACTAAAAAATGAACGCAGAACAGTCTAATAAAAGGGAATAAATGATGATTGTTTAAATAACCGTCATTTATTCTCAAATATATGACAGGCGTCTAAAGCACCCATCATATATTTATAGAACTTTAAATGATGGATTTTAAAACACCAATCATTTAAAGTTTAAATTTTTTCTTTTTATTTCCAGAAAACTACAATGTTGGTAATAAATATATGACTAGTATGTCAAACATGCATAATATATTGTCAAAGCTTTAAACAATAGGTGTTTTAAACACCCATCATTTAAAGGTTAAAAATTTTTGTTTTTCTTTTAATTAGAAAACTAAATCGTTAGGAAACTTTAAATGACAGGTATTTAAAAACCTGTCATTTAAAGTTAAACAATATATGATGGTTTTTTCAAACACCCATAATATATTGTGTAAAATTTTATAATATTTTTAAAATCTAAATTATAAACATTATATGACAGGCTTTTATAATAACCATGATTTATTTGAATATAATAAATGACATTTATTTTAAAAACCTGTCATTTATTTCTTGACCATCACCCACTTCTCTGATATATGACGTATTTTCTTTTAAATGTCATTTTTTTGGCATCTTATATAATTAAATTTTTGTAGTAATGCATGTAAGAACACACATACTAAAAGCTTCAAGGAAATTGTAGAAGTACAAGTTAAAGTAAACTCATCAAAATTTCAATAGCTATTAAAGAAAACTTCCAGTTTTCACTACTACAGAAAGATGTATAATTGACGCCCTATAATTGACGTTTATTTAAAAAATGACAAATAAAAAAGGCGGAGAATACTTGACGGTTTCTACGAAACAAGCGTCAAATATTTAAGTAAATACTTGACGGTTATTTAAAGATAACTGTCAAGTATATATATTTGACTTTTTTTATAAATAACCGTCATATAAAGCAAAAATTTACATGTCGGTCTTCAATAAACAAACGTCAAATTAATAGTAGAAAAAAAATTAAATTTTTTCACATACTTGACGCTTGTTTTGAAATAACTGTCAAGTTTGTCTGCCATATACTTAACGGTTGTTTTAAAACAAGCGTCAAATATGTAATACTTGACGGTTATTATGAAATAACTGTCAAGTATTGTCATTTAAATTCCCTCCAGATTTCCTTTTCGCTCTCCATTTCTGCAAATCCTTCATCTTTAGAAACAAATCCAGAGCCACCAAAACCCATTTTTCATCACTCTAACTGCCAAAAAACATGTTTTCGGTCTCGATTCTTGAGGGGTTTTTAATTCTCAGCCTCCATAAGTCTCGTGGGCACTCGTTCGTTGGGATTCTCAGTCTCTATTACTCTGTATCAGACTCTCGTCTCTATTTTTCTGCACAATGGTGTTCCCTCTTCTTGTTGAGGTAGGTTCTTACTTTTCCAATCATTAATCTTCATTTTGAATGTATGGGTTATTGATTTTGATTTTCATACGTAATAAATAATTTTTATGTTATTTATTTTGATCTGTATTGTTGTTCTTCTCAGTGAGTGTTTGAAGTTTTGAGTTTTTGGGTACTTAATTATTGAATTAAGGGATCATCCAATTTTTTTGTTAATATGAGGAGATTCATTAAGGATATGAAAATAATATACCACCTAATTACCTTGTTTTTAATATTTTTAATATTTTAAATTGATATTTATATAGTGTTTGATGTGGTTTAATATGATTTTAATTAAAATTGAGTTTCTTATTAATGTTGTTATTATTGTTGTTGGATCATATATAGTCTCATTATGGATAACTTGATTTTTTTAAAGGCATAAAGACCTAGTAATACTCATTTTAAGCCGTTATATATACTATCAATTTTTTTTAAATTATTCTTGAATATAACTTTATGTGTTTGTTGTTGTGGATGTTGTTGTTGTTGTCATTTAGATTAATAGGAAGAGGGGATAAGGCCCGGGAAACTCTCTTTTTTAAGTTGTTATGCTGTCGAAATTATTTCAATGGCTAGCATTAAAATATAATTATTAGTTTTAAACAAGATTAAAGAGGGAATGTGCAAACATGTGCTTAGTGACTTATTGACTAATTGATCTTTGTATCTAATTCTCCCACTATCTAGGAGTAGTCAAAGTCGCTAATCATATTTCCCTCTTAATCTTTCTAGGAATTATGGATAAGGAATGGATGTCTGTCAATCGTCTATCTAAGGAATATTGGGATGGAGTGGCAAATTTTGTTAAGCTTGTAGTTAAGCATGCAGAGGATCCTACTAGGATTGTTTGCCCATGTTTAAAGTGTGGTCTTGTGAAGCGGGTTAGTCCAGATACTTGTGAAGAACACCTTGTGATTAATGGGATGGATCAAAGTTACAAGTGTTGGACAATGCATAGAGAGATAAGAGATGATATTGGTTGCAGCCAGAAGCATAGTGAAAGCTGTGCATCATCTCCTGATGATTTTGACACATGCACACTTGAGGAAGATTGTCTTGAATAGATGGCCAAAGCAGTTGAAGAGGACCTTGAGGATTATTCAAAAATGTTTAAGAAGTTGAAAACTGATGCAGAGACACCGTTGTATGCTGGTTGTAATATATCAAAGTTGTCAGCAGTGTTAAAATTGTACAACATAAAGGCAAAACATGGATGGAGTGATGCAACCTTTACTGAGTTGCTTGGGTATTTGAAAGTAGAATTACTTCCTAAGGAAAATGAGCTTCCTTGTCAAACATATGACGCAAAACAAGTATTGCGATCAATTGGCATGAGTTATGAAAAAAATACACTCGTGCCCTAATGATTGCCTTTTATTTTGGAATGAATATGCGTCGTTAATCGAGTGTCTGAAGTGTAATGCCTCACGCTACAAGCAGAACAGATCAAGTCCCGTGAAGGCACTATGGTATTTTTCAATCGTGCCTAGATTTAGACGCATGTATAGCAGTGCAGAAATTGTGAAAAACTTAACATGGCATGCGGATGAAAGGATAAAAGATGGCATGCTTCGCCATCCTGCTGATTCTCCACAATGGAGAAAGATTGATTATGAGCACCCTGAATTTGGGGAAGAGAGTAGGAATCTACGCCTTGCATTGTCTACTAATGGGATGAATCCTCATGGGATTTAAAGTAGTAGCCACAGCACTTAGCCAGTCATTTTGGTGATTTATAACCTTCCTCCATGGCTTTACATGAAGCGCAAGTATATGATGTTGTCCATGCTAATTACGGGACCCAAGCAACCTGGGAATGACATAGACATATATTTGGCTCCTCTAATTGATGACTTGAAGATCATGTGGGAGTCAGGTATAGAGGTATATGATGGGTATAGAGAAGAAAGACTTAATTTAAGAGCTATGCTCTTCGGTACAATCAATGACTTTTCTGCTTATGGCAATCTGTCAAGGTATAGCATTAAAGGGCAACTTGGATGCCCTATTTGTGAAGAGGGAACACATTATATAAGGCTTCAACATGGGATGAAGAATGTTTACCTCGGCCACCGTAGGTTTTTACACCAAGAACATCATTATCGGCGGTTGAGAAAAGCATTCAATGGAAATCCAGAAGAAGGTAAGACACCTTTGTCGTTAACTGGTGATGAGTTGTTTGAGAAGATTAAGGATTTAGATATTGAATTTGGCAAACCATTTGCAAGGTACCTTGGGACAACTGGATGGAAGAAGAGATCTATTTTCTTTGAACTCCCTTATTAGACCACCTTAGATGTTCGGCATTTTCTTGATGTCATGCATATTGAAAAAAATGTCTGTGAGAGTCTTATTGGGACTTTACTCCAAGTGTCAAGAAAAACAAAAGATGGCATAAAAGCAAGGTTGGACATAGTCTCTTTAAGAATAAGAGAAGAATTAGCACCCCAAGATAAGGGGAACCGTACCTTTCTCCCTCCGACAGCTTATACGCTATCTAAGAAAGAGAAAATTGCATTTTGTGAGTTCCTTAATGCAATTAAAGTTCCTGAGGGTTACTCTTCAAACATAAAAAATATTGTATCAATGAAAGATTTGAAGTTGAAGGGCTTAAAGTTTCACGATTGCCATGTTTTAATGGAGGATTTCATTCCAGTTGCTATACGTGCAATTTTACCCCTTAAAGTACGAGGGACGATCACTAAGTTATGTTTGTTTTTTAAGTCCATTTGCAGTAAAGTGATTAACCCACATAAGTTGCCAAGGTTGCAAGCTCGAATTGTATTAACACTGTGTGAGCTTGAGATGTATTTTCCACCGGCATTCTTTGATATTATGCTCTGCCTAACTGTTTACTTGGTTAGGGAGGTTCAAATGTGTAGGCCTGCTTATTTAAGATGGATGTATCCTATTGAGCGCTATATGAAGATTTTAAAAGGCTATGTGAAAAATTGAAGTCGACCGAAGGGTTGTATTGTTGAACGGTATATTTGTGAAGAGGCTGTTGACTTTTGTACTGAGTACCTGAGTCATATTAGCTATGCTGGGCTTCCAAAGTCTTGACATATGGGTAGAATAAGTAGAGAAGGGATCATGGGAAACAAAGTTATTACTATGTCAAGTGTACAGTGGGAGCAAGCCCACTTATATGTGTTGCACAACACTGAAAAGGTTGAAGAGTATGTAGACAAGTACATGGCTGAACTTAAAAGGGACAATCTCAATAAATCAAAAATTTGGTATGCTAGGGAACACAACAAAACTTTTACAAGATGGTTTAAGGAGCACATTCTTCAAAAGTTAAATGTTGATTTCAATTCAGTTTCTAACAAATTGAGATGGTTGGCTAACGGTCCAAGCAGACAGGCCATTTCTTACACTGCTTACCTTGTCAACGGATACACATTTTATACAAGGGAGCAAGATGATAGGAGCACAATGCAAAATAGTGGCGTAACTCTTGTAGCTCATTCCATGCATATTTCTAGCACTAAGGATAAAAATCCTATCTATACAAACATGTCATACTTTGGTGTAATTGAGCATATATGGGATTTTGATTACATATCCTTTCGAGTTTTAGTCTTTGGGTACAAGTGGATTGATCGAAAAAATGGCTTGAAATTTGATTACTAATTTGGCTTTGTACAAGTCAATTTAAAGAAGGAAGGATATAAGGATCAGCCTTTTATTTTAGCGCAACAAGCCAAACAAGTGTTTTATGTCCCTGACCCTGCTAATAAGGGGTGGTCTATTCTTATGTTACATGAAAAAATAAATGAAAATATAGCAATTAAAGATGACCCATTCGAAGGGACATCAAATCAAAGTAACGACACTGTTAATGAAGCTCTATACATGAGAAATGATCACAATGAAGGAATTTGGATTTCAAAGAGGGGTAAATTATTTCAGCATAAGAAGAAAATATTTCAAGGAGGGGGAAGTAAAAAGCCCAAGTCAAGGAAATGAAAAAGAGCAACTTGAACATGTAACCTTCGAATTAATTATGCCATTTTTTGTTTCATGTTTGAATTAATATAGTTGATTATATTTGAATTAATCATGGTTGATTAATTTTTTGAATTAATCATGGTTGATTAATTTTGGAATTTTATTGTGTTACAGGTAAATGGCTTCAGATTCTGAGTCCACTGAAATCCCTCCATCAGATCCCGCTACAACTTCTACTGATGCTCCGTTGTCACAAAAAAAATTGGAACAGGAATATTACAATATCCAGCGAGGCCTAACAATAATGGAAGAAGTCACAAAAACAAGAGCAGCAGGGAAAAAAATATCAGTGCAGTGGAACAAGAAAGGCCAAGCCATCAAATCTGTAAAGTTTATAAGTTATATTGGGGTTGTGGCAAAGACAATTGTACCTATCATGCAGAAATCTTGGCGCAAAGTTGATCAAGCCACGAAGGACATTGTTTGGGAGACTGTATCTGTAAGTTACATTTGACTAAGTTATATTCTATTATAATATTATAAATTGATGCACCTAACATATTTATTTTATTTTACAATCAGGATTTGAAATAGACGAGAGCAAGAAGGATTTTGTCCTTCAAAAGGCTGGGAGGGCATTATGGTCTTTCAGACATTTTATTACACAAAAATATTTGAAAGACCTGATGCTGAATTTGTAGCCCAAATTCCTCCCCTATTACAGCCTTTAGTAAAGCAAGAAGATTGGGATGCTTTTGTTGTCTCTCGGCGCGAGAAGGAATTTAAGGTATTTATGTTTCTAAAATTGAAATTTTAGTACCTTTTATTGAATATATCTATGTGTACTAACAGGATATTTTTGTTATTGATTAAAGGAATTGAGCGCCCAAAATAAGAAGAGAGTGGCCAAGAATGAATACTCTTACAGAGCAGGGAGGTTAGGGTATGCAGGTGTGGAGCAGAAAGAAGTTGAGGCCGAGGGATCGGATGTTACTATATCCCACCAAAGACTCTGGGCATTGGCACGAACAAATAAAGATGGAGTGATTGACAACCCTCGTGTGAAAGAGGTTGCTAAAAAAATTGTAAGTGTTATTCTTATCTATCAATTAATAAATGATTATTAAAAGGCATACTAATTAGCTCTACTTTTCACAGGATTCCCTCCCTCAAGAAGTATCACAGGGCAAGCTTCTTGAGCATGAGGATATCTTAGCTAGAGTGTTGGGGACCATAGGAAACCTAGTTCTGATACCAATCTGTTATGCCCAAAAATTTAAGGCATGACCGGTATAGGATATGTGTGAAAACTCACATTCCTTAGGCCTTAATATAGGAAACGTCTAATTTTAACCATAAACTCTCTATAAAAATTTTAGCGCAATCTTCCCTATAAATAATACCCCAAGAAACAAAAAATAGAATCCACTCAAATGATAAAAAAGGAGCTTCTCTCCATATCAACAAGTATACAACACCGCTAAGAAAACAAGGACCCTACATATAGCCGACATGGAGCACTTAGAACAAAATCTACAAAAAAATATAATTCAAGTTTTACAACAAGTGAAGATTAGCCAAAATCATGTTTCAACTTCAACTTGGCATTAAACCCCTTAAATATCCTCTGGAGGTGCAAAGCTATCTATACTATCTGAGACCAAAAATATCTTCCAGTGAATAACATTCCAATAAACTAAAAAATATTATTATAAAGGATATAATAAAAGAAACATGTAACTACTTTAAAAAAGTAAATTAATATAATGTAAATGTAATGATCCTAAATTTTAAGTTAAATAAATTTCTCTCTCAATTGATATTTTATTTAATTGTTAAAATTCTATAGTAAGTGAAGAGTGGCAATTTATTGGAACTTATACAAGTAATTTTCTTGAAGGTTTGGAGTACAAATTCTACTGAGCACAGGTTTTCTTTTATTTTGTTTTAAATTATAGAAAATTTTTTATATCCTTTCTTGTAATTTTTCTCACGCTCTTTCTTGTGATTTTTTTTGTGCACGTCCTTGTAAATTTTCAAATTTTTCTTTAGTCAGAATTTTTATCTTCTTTGGCACGAAAACAGAGCATTGCTTTTCTCTTCTTCAACGACATCTTGCCCCTCTTCTCTCCTCACCATCAAATTCCTTCCTCACCGTCGGACTACTCTCCTCACTGTCAGCCTCCTCCTCTGCTTGCCGGAACCTTGCCGTTAGCTTGCTCATCTCCTCACCATTGTGAATCTGTTGCGATTCCTGCCGCTGCTTCACGTTCGTCTATCTCTTTATATCTTTCTTTCCTTGATGCTGGCGTGGTGTGTGTTGGTGACTAGGGAGTTTGGGCATCCTAAATGTTGTTCCTTTCGTCTTCCTCCAGTGGTTTGCATGCTTAAGAAGTGAGTTTCTAATTTTTCTCCTCCTTCTGTAGTCATCCGTGGGTGTTGAAACTAAGGGATTTTGATTTGGGTGATGCTATGGGTTTTAAGGTGAGGGTTAAAACTTCTACTTTATTGTTCCAGCTGATTGTTGCTGTGGCCTATGAATTTAGCGAGGAAAAACTTGAGAAAATTCAAAGGCTATAGTCATACTTTGAAGTTGATAGTTATTAAATTTGAATTTAAGTATTGTTTTGATTAATGATGGATGCCAATTCAATTTGATGCTAAGCTGAATTTTAGTTAAAGAGTTAAATGTTGGAAATTATTGAAATACCTTGGATGCTTGTTTCATAATTTAATTGATGGAAATGCCCTCAAGCTACTTGTAGAAATACTTAAAAAAAGAATTTAGTGGGATGAATATTGTTAAACTTTTATGTTATAGCTTAGAGGAGTATATGTAAGTTTTGACTAGAACTACTGATTGGAATTCTAAAATAATATAGTAGGAAAAAGAATTAAATAAAACTCTTGTTATAATACTTTGTTAAGTTCAAATAAAGGATAAGAAGAGTTAATATCACCTATTATGCATTATAATTGAGTATGGGCTATAAGGAGGAATAAGAATGAATTAAGATTTGTCAAATAGTATGATTAATTTAAGTATATTTGGAACTTTAATGAATATAGAGCTATCTGGATTATTGCTTGAAATTTTAATTGTTGTTATGTTGTAAGGGATGGATATCAGAAAAATACTTAGGTAAACCGAGTGCACCACGTTATTTGTAGTTTATCCAATTAAAATATTCCAAGTAATTTAAATAAAATCTTGTGTGATATTTTTTAAATTGATTTTATTTCTATAACAAAATACACATTTGATTTCTTACCTTTTCTCTTTCAACATCATTAATATCAGAATCAATTTATATTTAATGCCATCTAAATATTATTTTTTTATTGGATAGACTACAAATGATGTGGTGCACCTAGTTTACCTAAGTATTTCTCATGGATATCACTTGGTAAGGTTTTCTCTTGCTCTAGTTAGGTTGTCAAATACTTCCTTACATTAAGAAAAGAGTGAATAAGTAATTTTAGGATTGTGATTTGCTTGTTAGGAAATTTTGTATTGACCCAAAAAAATTAAATTAAATAATTTTCCTTCCCTACTAAGATTTTATTTAATTATTTTGGCTTTAGCACATGAGAAGTATTGGCCTAGGGAAATTTGTACTAGTTGTTTTTATGAAGAAAGTAATAAAGTGCCCTTGCTTCTTATTATAAAAATGTTATAAAAAAAATGAATGAATGAATGAATAAATAAATAAATAAATAAAAATTTAGTGGGGCTTCTTTTGAAATTTCTCCCAACAAGCTTTGTTTTGTTTTTGTAAGTTTCCCAAGGAGCTTTATATTTCACTTCCCCTTCTCTTCTTCGTCGGTCAACCACATAGAACAGAGTGAGTGAGAGAGAGAGAGAGAGAGAGACGTGGGTTCTCTGATTTCTTTACTCCGTCACGTTGGATTTCAGTCTCGCCGGTTTCGTGCTTGTCTTCTCGCTGCTAGAAATCTTTCCATTCCTTGTCTCTGTTGCTCGTCCATTTCCGTACAGCTGAGAGGTTGAATCTTCTCTCCCGCTTCTGCTCTGTTTTGTGGCTGTTACAGGTGTGTGTGTGTTTGGTTTTATCTTTCTTCCTTCTCACCTATTGAAGTCCCGTGTGTGTATGTATAGTAGCTGATTGTTTTGTTTTTTGGCTGAAATTTCTGGTCTCCTTGCTTCTCGTGCCTGTTTCAGATTGAAGCTCTCTTCTTCTCCTTCTTCCACACAGGCCACTTGCTGATTCATATTTGTTGCCACTGTGTTTAGTCGAGGTAGTTGCTGGTTTTTTCCTTCTTCCTCGATTCCTACAGAAACACTGAATGATCTTTTTCTTCTTTGGCTGAATTATGACGTCCCTATTATTTATTGTTGCTGTCCTGAAGTTTTAGAATGAATTGGAGGTGTAGTTTTGGTTAATCTTGAATGTTATCCTGCTATGATGTTAAACTGAATTTGGTTAATGAAAGTAAAAGTTTAGAAATTGTTGGAATTGTTTGGTTACTCATCTCATAATTTTGTCAATGATAAATACATGTCCTCGAGGTATTTGTAGGAATGCTTTAAAGAAGCAGTTGGTGGGAATAAGATTGTTTAATTTTCATATTGGATGTCTAGAGAAATTTTATATACTACATGAGGAAGTTTATGTTTTAATATAAATTGTAAAGTTGATCTACCTGTTGGAATTTTATAGCACTTAAAAGAAAATTATTAGACTAAGTAATAATTAAGATTTTGTTAAGCCTGAAATAAGAGTTGTATTGACGGTAGTGGTTGAATATGTTGCCTAATGTTTTTGATTACTTGATAAAAGCTGTTGAAGGGTTTAGTGAAAACTTAAGGGATTAATGAGAAATTTAAAAGATTATTAAAGATTTTGAATGTTAATTTCGTTGTTTATTATAAGAAGGGAAAGTCATAATGACATGAGGATTGATGGTGTAACACACCAATACTAAGTGTATGATCGGCATGGAATATGATGTGGACTCACATTTCATAAGCCTTGATTGTCTAGAAATTAAGCTAAATTAGTGATATATACAAGTTATATACAATCGTAAAGTTCTTAAAATTTTCAGAGCTTTTGTAAAAATTTCGACAAAGTCACCCCTATAATTTGGACCTCCCAAAATTTCCACAACAACTACAGAACTTGTCAATCAGACTAGCAATTTTCAAAATAACAAAATAAAACTAGGATCCAATTATGGTGTATGTGGAGTACTAATTATAATTTACAAATAGAATATAAAATTTTACCAAAAAGAGTAATCACCATGTACTTCCTTTATCCAAAAAGTAAGAAGAGCCCTCAATGGTCAGTTAGAGGTGTAAGGTCAGCTACAATATATGAGACCAAAAATTTACTAATGAGCAGCGTTTCAATCCAAATTTTAATAAAGAAAATATCTGAAAATAATAAACAACAAATTTAACTTCAAATAATTTAATGACATGATGAATTATTTAACATTGAAAATAAATGATGATTTTTCATAATAGTGTGATTGTGAATTTAGACAAGGCAACTAGAATTACATATATGTGTATTAAAAATTTTACTACTCACAAAATATAAAAACTTACAATAAATATAATTTGATAACACACTTTTAGAAAATTTCTAGAAAATGATAAGTTTAAATTTGAAAATTTAGGATGACTTTATTAGAACGAAACAAGTGTGGCAAAAGACACGAATCAAGCGCAAGCATAAAGCTCATGGAAATAAATATGAGTACAATGCTCATGAATACCATCCCTCTGATCCACGTACATTGACTTTCACACAAGGGTAGCACCTACTATAAACACCCTACTAGCTTGATGAACCATGGTGCATCAAGGGCTAACAGAACTGTCATTATCATCCAGTGTTCTGAATTTAGTCCCCCTCATTAAAATAAAGCATGTATAAAGCAAGAAAACAATTTCAACTATTATTTTCCATCATTACTTGTCAACCATAAAAATTATCAATAAAATCAACATATTTTCATAAATGAAACAAGTAGTAGAAAAATAGGATAAATAAGAATACTTGCACAATCTACAAATGATTCATAGTAAAATCTTAAATAAGAAAATTTTATAAATACTTTACTAAAAATTTATTTGGAACGCTATCCACTCACATGAGAGTTTCTCAAAATTTTAAAGCTCGTTCACTTCAACTTCTCACCTTAATTCCAATGGTGCCATTAACTTCCTAACAAACAAATCATGACCTAGAATCAATTATTTATTATTTCCTTAACAAAACTAAAATGGTATTTAACATTCTAATTTCTAACAAATAACAAGTTCTATTTACCCCAAATAAGTTCTCTCTACACTCTTAATTTCTCTAGCCAAGAATTCTCTCAGCTCTTTAGTAGGATATGACATGATCCCAAATAATATCTCAATTAAATGTACACAACCAATAATTTTCTTATCAAATTAGTAACTTAACCATAATCTAGCAAGAGTAAGATAAACCTTCCCGTTCATTTATGCCTCCTTAAGGTTAGTGAAGCCTCACAACCTAATATTAAATTTAATATCAACTACTTTTGGATTCCCTAAGGTTCTAATCACTATTTAAATATATTACCAGTGGATATATAATTACATGTATAGATTTTCGAGTAGTATCCATAATTCTTCCACACCATCATATATTAATAATTTTATAGTCTAACCTCCTTTGCATCTTTCAAGTTAAATTCATAGATTAATAACATCTAATCTAACTATACTTCTCACAAGAATAAATGAAATGTCAAAAATATTCAAAAGCAAGCTCAATTTCTTCTAACAAGCATTTTAACAAACATCTCATAGGCATTAATCTCCATGCTTCATGTCTAAGTTCCTCTATTTCAATTCCATCCTATCCAATTCTTCAACATCAATCAATCTAAACAAAACTAATTTAGCTTGTAAATTCTAACCCATTCAATATAAATTTCAAGCTTAATATTAATATTTTTATTTCATTTTTTTCAACAACCGTGACAACATTAACGTTCAAGAGAAGAATTGAAACTTCAAAAATGTTGCAACATGCACACACGCGATGCTAGCAACAAAGGGAAAAGAATAAATCAACCCTGAACACATAAACAAGCACTACCATTGGTCACTAAGCAAGGGAAAACAAAGAACAATTAAAGGAGAGAAAGTCCAATGACTTCAACACCTCTAGTTGTGAAATTTTAACAGCAAAGCTAGAAGACAACAGCGAAGCTAGAAGATCTGAAACTACTTACTTCCCTTGGACACAGGGCAAGGGACAATGATAGAGAAAGATATTCAGTGACTCAACCTCACTACTATAAATAACGTGAGCAAAAAGAAAAGAAGCAGAAATTTCATATCAGAAAAAAAAAGAGATTGAGCTTACTATGTACGCACGCCTTGACGTCTAGCTGTTGAGGAGAAGAAAAGAAAAGATATGAACACGCATTCACCTCTGTTAGCACACAACAGCGAAGAAATAGAGGAGAGATTCAACGATACCACTTGATAGAAATGGACAAAAAACTGACAGAACTAAACGGCAAACAGCCGACAATGAGGAGACAAATCAGACGTGAGGAGGGAATGCTCGGTAGTGATGAGAGAAAAGAAGTCTAAGGTTGGTGAATAGAAGAGACGAGAATGCTCTATTTTCCATTCACATAAGATATAAAATTTGATCAAAGAATATTTAGGAAAATTACAAGAAAGAGCAAGAGAAAATCACAAGAAAGGTCAAAGAAAGTTACCAAAAAGAGCACAAAATTTTTTTATAATTAAAAATAAAATAAAATCAATCTTGCTTAAAAAACTTATTTACATAAAATATCCCTTGGGAGAAAATTTTTTATTCCAATTAAAATTTAGGGTCATTACATTCTCCTCCCCTTACAAAATTCGCTCCTCTAAATTTGAATAAATGCTTACTTCAAGTGTTAAATAAATGCGAATGCTTCTCTTGCATTTCACTCTTTACTTCCCAAGTAGCCTCTTCAATATGCCCTTTCAACAATTTCAAATTCCATTCCATCTTGCTCAAGATTATGAATTTCCTACAGCAAAGGTCTCTTTACAGCAGTAATATGCGCCAAACTACCTATAGATTTTTTGCTTAAGGCATTAGCTACAATATTTGCTTTACTAGGATGATATCTAATTGTGCAATCACAATATTTAAGTAATACCATCCATCTCCTTTGCCGAAGATTAAGATCTTTCTGCTTGAAGATGTACTTAGGACTCTTATGATCAGTAAAATTTCACATGTCTCTCTATACAAACAATGTCGCTAGATTTTTAAGGCAAAAACAACTGCTGCCATTTCTAAATCATGGGTCAGGTAATTTTGTTCATGTCTCTTAAGTTTTCTAGATGCATATGCAGTTACTCTTCCATTTTGCATTAAAACACAACTAAGACCAACCTGAGAAGCATCACAATAAACTGTGTATCCCTTTATCCCTGATGGCAAGCTTAACACTGGTGCAGACATTAAACAGTCTTTTAGCTTCTAGAAGCTTTCCTCTCATTTATTATTCCACACAAACTTCACATTTTTCTAAGCCAATCTAGTCAAAGGTTCAACTATCTTAGTGACAAAACGATGATAATAACTAGCTAGACCTAAGAAACTCTATATCTTTGTAATTATAATAGGTCGTGGCCAATTCTAAACTCCTTCAACTTTACTTGGGTCTACCTGAATACCATCTTTAGACATAACATAGCCTAAGAAGGTAACTTGATCAAGCCAAAATTCACATTTGGAAAACTTTGCATAAAGTTGGTGCTCTATTAATGTCTGCAATACTAGTCGCAAGTATTTTTCATGTTCCTCTACACTCTTTAATTAGACTAAAATATCATCAATGAAAACACTTACAAACTTGTCCAGGAATGGTTTAAATACCCAGTTTATCAAATCCATGAATGCAACTGGTGGATTTATTACCCGAAAGACATTACCAAATACTCATAATGGCCATATCGAGTTCTAAATGTTGTTTTTGGAATATCCTCTTTCTTAATTTTTAGCTGATGATAACCTAAATGTAAGTCATTCTTTAAGAAACACTGAGCTCCTACCAACTGGTGAAAGAGATCATCAATATGAAGCAATTGATATTTATTATTTATAGTTACTTCATTAAGCTGCCAATAATCAACATAAAGTCTTAATGACCTACCCTTCTTTTTCATAAAGAGAATTGGTGCTCCCCAAGGAGAAATACAAGGGCAAAAAAATTCCCTTATCCAACAACTCTTGCATCTGACTCTTCAATTCTCTTAGCTTAGATGATGCCATTCTATAAAGAGGAACTGACATTGGTTGAGTACCCAGAATCACATCAATAGCAAATTTGATCTCCTTATATAGGGGTAATCCAAGCAACTCACCTGGAAAGAGATTAAGAAATTCTCTAACTATTAGAATTTGTTCAACACTAGAAATTAATTTTTCAACATCCCTTACTAAGGATAAGTACCCTTAACAATCCTTCATCAAAAGCCGTTGGCCTTTCAGGGTTGAAATTAAACTAGTTAATCTATCAATTTGATTCCCTTGCAAAACAAAAGGAGTTTCTCCAAGAATTTCAAATCTTACCACTTTCAAGTGGCAATCAACAGTAGCATAACAAGAAGCTAACCAATCTATGCCTAAAATTACATCAAAATCAATCATATCTAAGATCATCAAATCAATTAGGATTTCTCTACCCTCAGGAGATACTTCAAATGATATGTATCCTTGGGTAACAAAAAGAGGTTCTCGTACTGGAGTAGCAACCATAAAAGGATCATCAAGTTTAATAGGTTCTTTACCTAACCGTTTTACAAAGTACATAGAAACACATGAATATGTTGAACTAGGATCAATCAATGCATATGCACTTTTAGAACATAGAAAAATAATACTTGTAACAATATCATTGAAACTCGAGCATCTTATCGGGTTATCACATAAGCCCATGCTTGTCCTTATCTTGAAGATTGTCCTTGTTTTCAAATGTTTTTCTCGACATACCCCCTTCTAGCTGTAGTAGAAGGTGCCCTCACAAAAGCAGTTAAGCATGGAGATGGTCGAGCAAATCCTTGGCTAGACATTGATTGAATAAGAGGATAATTTCTTCTCAAATGACCCACCTGTCAACACTCATAATGAGCACCAGATGCCTTGCAACAAAGTCCCGAATGAAAATTCCTATAATTAGCACAAGGAGCTCTAGCATAGTTTGGCTAAACTGAAACTGATTGAGATTGTGATCTAGGACTTCCAATATTATGTCTAGAAATTGAGGCACCAATAGAAGGAGGGACATAAGATCTTTATTGCTTTCCATGAGAATAAAATTGCCTATGAAAATGATCACTTATAGAAGAAGAACCTTACAATTTTACCTCATCTTTTCTCTTACGCTTCTTAGAAATTGCCTTGTTTTCTTGATGTTTCAACTCAATTTTGAGAGCAGCGTCTACAGCCTATGAATAGCTGGTAAAGAGCTCCATCATGATAGATACGAGATCATGTTTCTCTTGAGGTAAACCATGAATAAATTTGTGGATCCTTTCTTTCTCCAAAGGCACTATGTGAGAAGTAAAAGAAGAAAGTTCTACACATTTTTGATCATATTCTGATACGGACCCAATACATCTCAAATTTAAGAATTCTTCAATCTTAGCATCTCTCTTACTCTAAGGGAGATAATATTGAAGAAATACATCTCTGAATTCTTCTTAGGACAAAGATGGCACTCTTTTGTCCTTGACACTTAGAATAGTTTTAACCCATTCCTCTAGAACTTTATTGAGTTGAAAAATAGCAAATTCTACAAACTACACATCTGCACACCTCAAGGTTTGACATCTCTTTTTAATTCCCTCAAGAAATGCCACCAGATTTTCTTTCTCATTAGTTCTAGAGAAGGTAGGAGGATTCAGCTTAATAAAATCAATCAATTTTTCTATGACAATCTCTTCTTTAGTAGTACTAACAATTTCTCTTCCATTGCCATAAGTAGATGATGAAGCACCCTCCTGAGATTGAAGTTTTGAAGGTTCGATCACAAATAAAATCTCCTGAATATATCTATAGGGTTGACTACCCCTAATCCTGGCTCGCTTAAGACACTGTCCTTAACCACAAAGGGATGATCCATTTTGTAGAGCAGAGGATGTACTGCAAGTAAAACTTCTACCAGAAGGATGACACCTAGGCAACATTCTCACTATACAAGAAAACATAAGAATTATTTAGTTCAAAACACAGTGGTTATATAAGAAACACAATAAATAAAGAAGGAAATGACTCTTTTAGGACATCTTAGTAGGACCCTCAATGAAGTCTCAATTATTATTATGCCCGGGTTTATAATAATAATTGAAACTCCAAAGAAGAATTCTTACTCCACATAGCCAAAGAAACCTGGCTCTAATACCATCTGTCACACCCCAATACTAAGGGTATGATCGATATGGAATATGATGTGGACTCACATTCCATAAGCCTTGATTGTCTAAAAATTAAGCTAAATTAGCGATATATGCAAGTTATATATAATCGTAAAGTTCTTAAAGTTTTTAGAGCTTTTGTAAAAATTTTAACAGAGTCTCCCTTATAATTTGGACCTCCTAAAATTTCCACAACAACTACAAAACATGTCAATCAGACCAGCAATTTTCATAATAACAAAATAAAACTAGGATCCAACTATGGTGTATGTGAAGCATTAACTTATAATTTACAAATACAATATAAGATTTCACCAAAAAGAGTAATCACCATGTACTTCCTTTATCTAAAAAGCAATAAGGGCCCTTAATAGTCAGTTGGAGGTGCAAGGTCAGCTACAATACCTGAGACCAAAAATTTACCGATGAGTAGCGTCCCAATCCAAATTTTAATAAAGAAAATATCTAAAGATAATAAATAACTAATTTAACTTCAAATAACTTAATGACACAACGAATTATTTAAAATTGAAAATAAATGATGATTTTTCATAATAGTGTGATTGTGAATTTAGACAAGGCAGATAGAATTACATATGTGTGTATTAAAATTTTTGCTGCTCACAAAATATAAAAACTTACAATAAATATAGTTTGATAAAGTACTTTTAGAAAATTTCCTAAAAATGATAAGTTTAAATTTAAAAATTTAGGAGGGCTTTATCAGAACGAATAACATGAGTAGAAAGAAAAGAAGCGGAAATTTCATATAAAAAAAAAGAGATTAAACTTACTATGTACGCACACCCCGATGTCCAGCTATTGAGGAGAAGAAAAGAAAAGATATGAACATGCATGCACCTATGTTAGCACATAGCAATGAAGAAACAGAGGAGAGATTTAGTGATACCACTCGACAAAAATGGATGAACAGCTGATGGAACTTAATAGCAAACAGCTGGCGGTGAGGAGACAAATAGAAGGTGAGGAGGGAATGCCCAATAGTGATGAGAGAAAAGAAGTCTAAGGTTGGTGAATAGAAGAGACAAGAATGCTCTGTTTTCCATTCACAAGATATAAAATCTGATCAAAGAATATTAGGAAAAATTACAAGAAAGAGCAAGAGAAAATCACAAGAAAGGGCACAAGAAAATTACCAAAAAGAGCATAAAATTTTCCTATAATTAAAAATAAAATAAATCAAAGTTGCTAAAAATAATTTATTTACATAAAATATCCCTTGGGATAAAAATTTTTATTCCAATTAAAATTTAGGGTCATTACAGATGGATTATTATGTGTTAGATTAATTTGGAGCATCATTGAAGTAAGCAAGAAATTTAGGAAATTTGACAATTAGATTTTTTGGAAACTCAAGTGAGTGAGTAGTGTTTTGAATCAATTTCCAGTAAAATATTTATAAAATCCCTTTATTTGAATTTTATTATTATTCATTTATAAATTGTATAAATATTCTTGTTAATCTTATTTTTCTAATAATTGTTTTATCAATGAAAATGTCTTGATTTTACTGATAATTTATATTGTTAATAAGTAATGATTAAAATGGATATATGATAAATGATATTATTTCTCAAAAGCACTTTAATTACTTAATTTTATGTTGATATAATAAGTTTTAATCTAATGATTCATGTATGGAAGAAATGATAATAAATTTAGACAATGGAAAATAATAGTTAAGTAGTGTATGAAAGTGAAAATTTTGAAATTATTTGTTTTTGCTCCATACATTCTTGATTTTACTGAGGAGGACTGAGTTTAGAACACCGGATGCTAATGACAGTTCCATTAGTTCTTTGTGTGCCATGGTGCACCTAGTTAGTAGGGTGCTTATAAGAGGTGTTAGTCCCATGTGATGGCCAACTTATGTTGAATGGAGGGACGGTTATTTGTGAGCATCGTACTCATACTTGTTTTCGTGGGCTTCGTACTTGCACTTGTTTCGTGGCTTTCAACAACACTTAACTAGTTACTTACCCTCGTAGATTGTATATCTATGCTTGATTGGTTATTTACCCTTATAGACTATGCATCCACACTTGTTATTTGTTTTGATAAAGCCCTCTTAAATTTAAGTTAAAATTATCATTTCTCTATTAATGTTCTAGAAGTATTTTTATCGAATTGCACTATTATTCAAAATTTTTATATTTTATGAGTAGTATGAATTTTAATACATTTATGTAATTCTTATAGTATTGTTTAATTTCTCAGTTATGTTATTGAGAAAATTCATTATTTGTTGTTAGCTTGAGTATATGTTTCACTATTTCATTAAGCCATTTTGAAATAAATTTATTAGTTATTATCTGTGTGTGTGTATATATAATTTTTTAAATTATAATTTTGACTGGAATGCTACTTACCAAAAATTTCTTTGGTCTCAGATATTGTAGTTGACCCTGTGCCTCCTGCGGATTATTGAGGGGCCCTTTAACTTTTTTTAGAAAGAGGAAGCACATTGTGATTATCCTTTTTAGTGAAACTATGTATTATATTTTGTAATTGTAAATTAGTGCTTCACGTACACCATAATTAGGTTCTAGTTTTATTTTGTCATTACTAACTTGCTGTTATAGAGCTAGTTTCCTTTGCTAGCTTGGTTGACATGGTTTGTTATTGTAGAAGTTTCAGGAGGTTTAAATTACGGGGGAGATTGCTGAAATTTCTACACTATATTTAAAGTTTTACAAACCTTATTGTTATATATAACTTATATATTGGTATTTTAGTTTAACCTCTGACTAATCAAGGCTTATGGAATATGAGTTCACCTCATATTTCATATCGATCGTATCTTTAGTACCAAGGTGTGACAAAATTAATGGCACCCTTGAAATTAAATGACAAGTTGAAGCAATCTTTAGAATTATTAGAAAACTCTCAAGTGAGTGAGTAGTGTCTCAAATAATTTCTTACAAAGTGTTTATTAAATTTTTTTATTTAAATTTTTATGTTATTTTTTTATAAGTTGTATAAATATTGTTGTCAATTCTAATTTTAGGATTCATACAATTCTTTTTACTTACCTCACTTTTTTATTAACTAGTTTATTATGGAATCTGCTTTATATTCATTAAGAATTATGCTAGTATTATCAAATATTTGGATCCGGTATAGTATTAACTGAATATTTATTCTAAACATTTTTTTTGTTTAAATTTTATGATTTATATTATAGTTATTAATAAAGTGATTCGTGCATGGAGAAAATTGAATAGAAAATTTGATAATTGAATATTATATTTTGAAAAGAATGGTTTTAAATGAATGTTTCAACTCCATGTACACTCCATTTAATTAGGAGGACTGAGTTCAAATGTTGGATGCTAACGACAATTCTGTTAGCCTTTGACATCCTATAGTACACCTAGCTAGTAGGGTGCTATTCCCGTGCGATGGCAAACACTCATGGAATAGAGGGATGGTTATGTGTGAGCATAGTACTCATGCTTGTTTTCATAGGCTTTGTGCTCGCACTTGTTTTCGTGGCTTTGACACGCACTTATCAGTTACTTACCCTCGTAGGCTATATGTCCAAGCTTGTTAGTTACTTACCCTTCTAAACTGTGTTTATGCTTGTTAATTGTTCTGGTAAAGTCCTACTAAAATGTGAATTTTTTAAAACTTATTATTTTTAAATTTATTCTATTAAATAAACTATTGTTTGATTGTATATGATTTTATATAGTAAATTATACAACCCAATTGTTTAAAGTAAAGATTGTTGCTTGAAATGTTGAACTTGATTTCTCCATTATTTGAGATTGATATATATATATATATATATTTGATTTATGTATTCATATATGATTGTTTTAAAATTAAAAAAATTGAATGAAAAAAATGAGTTCTGGTATGTTAATGTTTAATTTTCTTATTATATTCATACATGTTCTCTTCCTTCATTTTATAATTTCAATTGGGACGTTACTCACTAGAAAATTTTCTTTGGTCTCAGATATTGAAGTTGACCCTGTACCTCTTACTGATCATTAAGGGGCTTTATTGCTTTTTGGAATAGCAAAAGCACATGTTAGTCATTTTGTTGATGCAAATATATATTATATTATGCAAATTGTAATTTAGTCTCCATGTATACTGTAAAGTAGGTCCTAGACTTATTTTGTTATTATGAAATCTATTGGTGTGGAGATAAGCTCCTTTCTGGTTTGATTGATAGGTTTTGCTACTGTAGAAATTTTAGGAGATCCTAATTATAGGGGAGACTCTGCCAAAATTTTTACAAAATGTTTATGTCACACCCCAATACTAAGGTTGTGATCAGCATGAAATATGAGATGAACTCATAGTCCATAAGCTTTGATTGATCAGGAACTAAGCTAAAATATCGATATATGTAAGTTAAATATAATAATAAAGTTTGTAAAGTTTTAAATGTTTTGTAGAAATTTCAGTAGAGTCTCCCTTATAATTTGGCCTCCTGAAATTTTCACAACAATAATAGAACCTGCCAACAAAACCAACAAGGAGACTAGCTCTATTCCAGCAATTTACATAATAACAAAATAAGACTATGACCTAACTATGAGGTATGTGGAACACTAAGTTATGATTATAAAATGCAATTCATAGCTTTACCAAAACAATAATTGCAATATCCCTCCTCTTTTCCAAAAAGACAAAAGGGCCTCTCAATGATCTACTGAAGGTGTCGAGTTAACTATACTATTTGAGACCAAAGAAATTACAAGTGAATAGCATTCCAATCATATATTTATATACATATACGAAGACATTAATGAATAAATTTAATTTAAAGTTTTGAAATAATAAAACATGAACTTAAACTAATAATAATAAACAACAAGCTTTTTTTCAATGATACAATCATGAATTTGAACAATGTTAATAAGACAAAATAATTTATCAAAATTTATAATGCTCATAAATATAAAAATTTCAAGCTACAATATGACTAGGTAGAATGCTTTTAAAGAAATAATATAAAAATAATGAATTTTAAGTTTAGATCTAGAAGGACTTTACCAGAACAAATAGCAAGTGTGGACACCCAGTCCACAAGGGTAACTAACCAAGCATGGACACACAGTTCACGAGGGTAAGTAACTAATCAAGAGAGGCTAAAAGCCATGCAACAAGCATGGTTGGAGCCATGAGTCAAGCACAGGCATGATGCCCATGAACAAGCATGAGTACAATGCTCATGAATAATTGTCCCTTTGTTCCACATGCATTGGCTTGCGCATGGGGCTAGCACCTCCCATAAATACCTTGCTAGCTAGGTGTAGCATGGCGTGCTAAGGGCTAATGGAACTGCCGTTAGTATCCAACATTTTGAACTCAGTCCCCCTTGTTAAAATCAAGTGTGTATGGAGAAAGAAAAATAGTTTCAAAATTCTCACTTTCAAATATTATTCAACTATCATTTTCCATTGCCCAAAATTATCATCATCTCCTCCATACACAAATTATTGCAATAAAAATTTTATATCAACATAAAATTAAATAATTAAACTGCTTATGAGAAATAATACCATTAATATAGAAATAGGATTAACAAAAATATGTAAACAATTTATAAAGCAATAATAATAATATTTAAATAAATAAATTTTTATAAACACTTTACTGAAAATATATTTGGAACGCCACCCACTCACCTGAGAGTTTTCAAGAATTCTAAAATTTGACTCCTTTAAGTTCTCACATACGTCAATGATTCTCCAAATAATCTAACACATAATCCAACAATCCTCTTGTTATTATGAATTTTCTCTCTTATAATAAACAAGCAAAATTAACATTCAAAATCTTTGATAATCCTTTAAATTTCTCATTAACCCCTTAATTTTTACTAAACCCTTTAACAACTTTTATCAAGTTATCAACAACACTAGGCAACATTCAACCATAACCATTAACACAACTCTTATTCTGAGCTTAACAAAATCCTAATTATCATTTACTCTAATAATTTCCTTCAGGTGCTACATGGTTCCAATTAGTAACTCAACTTGTATGTAAAGACATATATTTCATCAAGTAGCATTTATAATTCCACTAGGTCCTATTATGAAAAATATTAGTCATATTTCCACCAAATCCTATGTTCAAATATCTTAAAACATAATATAAACTAAATCACATGCAACTTCATACTTTCACAATACATCGACAATTAATTTGTAAGCAATAATTAAGATGGTACTGTTTTCATTTGAGTTTCAACTATACTTGAGTCAATTAAACTATTTGACAAATTTTAATTCATCCTTATGCCTCCTTGTAACCCATTCTCAATCATAAATTATAATAAATTATATAAACTATTCTTATACTTTCTTTAAACTTAATAAAGTATTATACAAACATTCAATGTAATCCTTGCTCCTAATTTGGTATTTTTTTATATTTCAATCAATAGATCAAGACATTTCTCAACATATACTTCTCCAAGTTATATTATATCAATTTAGCAACATTATTTCCGTAAATTTTTTTCTTTTAAACATTTCTACAAATATCTTAAATGCATCCAAATTAAGCTCATAATAGTCATCCAACCATTTAATCAACCTCCAACATTGTTTCTATTACCAACATTCAGCTTGTCATTAACCAAAATCATGCACAGTATCAACCGAAATTACAACTCAGATTAAAAAAAAAAATTTATGGCAACAACTCAAAGAAATAGGGACGCATTTCTTCGGTCAGGGAAAGAAGGAGGATTCATGTTGGAATTGAAACCGAAGGAGAAGAAGGAAGAATCAATGTTTTACCTCCACTAAAGTTCAGTGGAGCTACCACCCTTCGGCTTACGAACCAGACTGAAGAAGAAAAGGGCAGTTTCAATCCAACGGGCTGCTCAACGAGGAGGAGAAACAAAAATTATAGACCAAAAAGAAGGAAAAAAAAAAAAGAATGATTTGAGCTTGCTATGCACACACACGGACTTCCAGCTATTAAACGAAACGAAATAGAAAGGTTGAACACACACCCACACAGACCTGAAACAGCAGAGAACAACGACAGCAGAACGAACGTCTTCACCATTTCCAGCGGCCAACCACAACAGCGGAGAATCCAACAGTAGCGAAGGGGCACATGTTGACAGCAAGCAAAGGAAAGCAACGAGAGAAGCCAGAGGATAGGACCGACGATGAAGAACCAGAGGAAAGTAATGGCGGTAAAGAGAAAGATGGGGATGCTCTGCTTTTCCTTCGTGTGAAGAAATAAAATCTGATCCAAAAAAGTATTTGGAAAAATTACAAGAAAGGCCCAAGAAAAAATTACAAGAAAGGCACAGAATCTCCTGTAATAAATAATAATAAAAAATAAAATAAAACCAAATTTTCGCTTGGTAAATTCAAATTTTAGATCTTCAAAAAAGTTACTAGCATAAGTTTCTACGAATCACCACCCTTATATAAATCTAACTTAAATAAAATTTTAATTAGAAGAGAAAATTAATTTAACTTAATTTAAAATTCAGGGTCATTATAGTTTAAAATTTTAGCAATTTTATAATTATATATATATATTAGAGATTTTTTTTTGAGTAGTAGGGATTATTTGTTGATATTTTTCTTAATATCTATTTGATTACGGCTTATGGAATGTTAGTTTATCTCATATTCTGTGCCAGTCATATCTTTAGTATTGGAGTATGACATTAAATATTGGACAATTTGTTATTTAAATTTCTTTATCTTTTGAAATTATAAAGTGATGGTGAAGAATAATTACATTATGGCATGGGCTTGTATTTTTCTTTATGAAGTATACTTTTAATATTGATGAAATTATTTTTATTAGCTTTGATAATTTTGGCTACTCAATAAATGCAACCAAGAAAATTAGATATGAAACTTTATTTTGGCAAGTTTTGGTGCTTAAAACTATTCATGCGAGGTTGATTTTGAGCATGGAAATTGTATTTTAATAGTGATAATTTTCTTGCATGCTTAAAAATGGATTTGGAGGGAACTTTATATAGAATACTAGTTGCTGACTGTATTTCCATTAACCCTTAGTGTGCCAAGGTTAATGACTAGTTAGTTTTGTTTTTGTAAGCTTTGTTCTCATATTTGTTATTCATGGATGTAACACTTGCATTTGTTTTTGTGGCTTTAAACCGTGTTTGGTTAATATTACTCTTGTGGACTATGTGCCTACGTTTGTTTTGTAAGTCAGGTCGCATTTGGTTACTTACCTTTATGGATTATGTGTTCACATTTGTCTTTGTGGAATAAGCTGTGTTTGGTCATTTATCTTCATAGATTGTGTGTCCACATTTGTGAATTGTTCTAATAAATTCCCAAAAATATGAATTTTTAATTAATTGATGATTTCATGCTCTAATAGTTTTTAATTAGTAAGTGTTATTATTTTTATTTATTTATTGAACATATTTAATTTGTCAATATTACATGTTAAAGCTGCTACTTCATTAAAGATCTAAAGGTTCATGATATTAAAACTGTATAGAATTTTTTATTCTAAGTTTACTATTTTATTATATTAAATCACTTTATCTTTAATTTTCATAACTGTCGTAAATTATTCATTTTAATCCTACAAATTTTATGGTTAGGACGTTATTCATTAAAAACTTTTTAGTTTGGTGTTAGATAGTGCAGCTGACATAATACATCTTGCTGACTACTGAGGGACTTTTTGCTGCGCTAGATGGAGATTTGTTTCATAAATATCTCCTTTTGATATAATTATGAAATTTATGCATTATGTCTTGAAAATATGATTAGGTGCTCCACATAGACTATAGTTAGGGTCCTTAATTTTGTTGTAGTTTTTGACTATTAGCTAGAAAGAATAGAGTTAGATCTAGTAGAAGAGGCTAGTCTCTCATAATATAGCTAGCGAACCAATATTGGAATCTCCATTGGGAAATGTTCACACATTTTGTACCTAATAGTGCCTTGAATAAGATTGCCTCTAATAAGAGTATATATATGAGCAATAAAAAGATAAAACTTGGAAAAAAAATTAAATATATTATAAATATTATGTTATGGATGTCCATAACTCATAGCTCTTATGATTCCTTTATCCTTAATGTCCTCATGAATGGCATAGAAGGAGTTTTTTAGTATTAATAACTTATAACCTTCAAAGGCTTATGCCTCATTATATCTTTGTAACATTAGGATAGAACTTGAATGGTTAAAGGCCTATAAATAGAGGTCATGTCCAAAGCGTATGAACACTAGTGAACAAGAATTCTCCTCCATTGTTTTCTCTCCATTTCTTGTATTGTCTTGTCCTTTTCTACTCTTCATATTAACTATATTTTGCAACATGTTATTAGCACCAATTGGCTCTAAAAATAAGGTATGAGCTTTTAGTTAGATTAATGTGTTCTTATATATATATATATATATATATATAATTATATTTTATATTCTTGTTTTATTAACATTCATGCTTATGTTGTTCTTATATTTTATTGTTTTATTTTTCTATTATTTCATTTTTCTTAGTTATAAAGTAATTTTAAATTTCTCCATTTTATTCATTTGAAAATAATCATATGATTAGTGATTTAATTTAATCAAGTCTCATTTACTATCTATTACTTTATTTTTATTATTTGTTGTTATATATTTTATGAAGATTGATATACTTATTTTTCTTTCTTTATATTTATGTATTTGATGTCATGATGATGATGATTATTATTGTAATAACCCAGGAATTTTAAAAAATATATATAATATGTAATAATATGTTTAATAGTAATTATATTAATTCTTAGGACAAATATGGCCAGAAGGAAAATTAGTGTAGTGGAAGCTGTCCAAGTATCCCGCCTCATAAGTTTCAAGTTCGAACCCGATGAGGCTTTTTTTTTTCCATTTTATTTTATGAAATTACCAAACTGCCCTTGTTTCAAATCTGATAAATTCTCAGTCTCTTCTTCTATTTTTCCAGATATGAGAAACAGAGAAGCTTTGATCAGCCATTCCTTCGTCCTCCTCTGCGCGTTCATCTCTTCCCTTTTTTTTAGTTACTGTCGGCACTAATGGGTGCTCGTTACCACCGTGCAACACCAGGTTCTCCGTCGTTCCTCACCTCTGTTGGTCCTCTGTCATTTCTTTTTCTATTTTCACTGTTTGTGTTCGTGTAGTGGGCGGCATAAAAGTTGAATCATTGATCTGAGGTACTACTTATGAGTCTTGTGCTTCTTGGTCTAGTTCGGTTGGTCTTGTTTGTCTTCCTCTTTCATGTATTATGCAAAAATTCTCTCCCCTGTTCTGCTGTAGGTTCGTCTACTCCCTATTTCTTTGTCAATATTAGGGATTTAGGTGAGAAAGCTTGAGCCCTGCTTCTTGTCCTATGCGTGTGAGTGTGGGAATGGATAATTGAAGTTGCAATTTTTTTTTTATTATTTTGCTACTGTCCGTGGCTGTTGAAGGAATGAAAAAAAAGTTGGAATTGAGCTGAAATTTATCTACTGGAAGTATAATTATGATAATTATAGGTCATAATTTTTGTGTTAAATTAAATTTGTTTCAAATGCTTGGTGTTGAAGAATTTGTTAGGGTGAAATTGAAAGAAAATAGCTTAGATGTAAAACTTAATATTGGTGCCTATAAGATGTTTGATAAAATACCCATTAGGAGAGTTTTGTTTGATCATACATTTTTTGAATTTTATTAATTATGGTGAGAAGTATGATTGATTTAAATGCTATATAATTGAGTTTAACTAGAAGGTTGTAAATGAAATTTATTGAATTATTAATTACAATACTGATATAGAAAATTTTTTGGGAGAGGGAATTAAAGAGGAAGAAGTTTCGTTTGAATTAGACAATTAGTACACAAAAAGGTGTTTGAGAAAATGGGTAAAAGAAGCATTGCAAATTTAATTATGGGTATTTGGAAATTGTGCACACAAGGTGGTTGACACAAGGCATAAGAAAACTATGTCTCATTTAATTAGTAATTATGATTAGAGTGATATGAGGTAAATTGGTGGTATGTGATGATATTTTGGAAATCATTAAGATATGAATCTTGAGTTTTGAAATTTTGAATACTTGCAATTGGTTGGAATTGTGTTGGTAGTAGAATAAAGTTTATATAACTATAGGAAGTAAATTGAGGTTTCATTTATGCATATTCTTATAGCTAGGGTGTGAGGAAGAGTAGTACCTTGAGAAGAATTGAGGGAGAAAACCATTGGATTTTGGAATTTAACATGTAAATGAATAGCATTCCAATTAATCTATCAATAAAATTTCTTTTACTGAAATAATATATTTTATGTAGATGATTTTTAATTATTATTATTATTATTATTATTATTATGTTAAGTATTGGGCATTTGTTAATTAATTTATTTGGTTATGCAGATGGAGGATTTCGATTAGATCCACATAAAGGTAGATCACAAAATGGATACGTGTTTACTTGTGGGGTACAGCAATATCTTGGCATTCAACAAAACAAACTTTAGCTGCTACCTCATCAAATCATGCATAAATAATTGCAATTCATGAAACAAGTAGAGAATGTATTTGGCTAAGATCAGTAATCCATCATATCCAAAAGATGTGTGGTTTATTGTTGGAAAAAAAAGGATTCCAACAATATTATTTGAGGATAACACAGCATGCATAGCTCAATTGAAAGGAGGATATATCAAAGGAGATAGAACAAAACATATTTCTCCAAAAAAAAAAATTCACTCATGACCTTTTGAAAAGCGGTGATATAGATGTTCAGCAAATTCACTCATATGACAATCTTGCAAATTTGTTTACTAAGACACTACCAACTTTGACATTATAGAAGTTAGTGTATGGAATTGGAATGCACAAACTCAGAGATATAAAGTGGTGATGTCATCAGGGGGAATGAAGTGATATTTGTTACCAGGGGAGACTACGGGGAGTAAATATTATGTTGTACTCTTTTTTCCTTTCTAAGGTTTTGTCCCACTGAGTTTTTCTAGAAAGGTTTTTAATGAGGCAACATTAGTGAATGTTTAAAAATATTGTGTACTCTTTTTCCTTTATTATGTTTTTATCCCATTGGTTTTTTTCTAGTAAGGTTTTAATGAAGCATACTATTTGTTATGGACATCCAAGGGGGAGTATTATAAATATTATGTTATGGATGTCCATAACTCATAGCCTTTAGAATTCCTTTATCCTTAATGTCCTCATGAATGGCATGGAAGGAAATTCTTAGTCTTAATAACTTATAACCTTCAAAGGTTACATAATGCACCATTATATGCCTTATTATATCTTTGTAACATTAGAATAGGACTTGAATGGTTTAAGGCCTATAAATAGAGGTTGTGTCCAAAGTATATGTATATTAGTGAATAAGAATTCTCCTTCATTGTTTTCCCTCCATTTCTTGTATTGTCTTGTCCTTCTCTACTCTTCATATTAATTATATTCTACAACAAAAGACATAAAGATAAAACTTATTGTCATTATCTATTCTGATAATAAAACACATATCTTGACTAAAGGGAGGTAAATACATGTTTGTTGAGATGATAGAACTATTAATTAATAATATTCTCAAAATACTTTGGTCAAAAAAATTCTCAAATTATGTTTGATTAGCATGTTCAATTAATTATGGTTTCATGACCAAATAATTAATTATCCTTTTCACATTCATCAATTAATTATCATTAATTAATAATTAACTAGGTATGGATTCACCATTACAGACCAAGTTTACAACTCTCTTATATTTGTCACCTTTCTATCATCATCATCATCATTTCAATTCCTGGGACTTGTCATTGATATCAATATGTAAGTGCCACTATATTTGCTTCCAAATGTAATCAAAGTTGATCCATACTATATTGATTGTCCTATTTGCTATTATATTTGAATTTATCTTTAAAACACACTGATGACTAACCCCCAATCTATTTTGTTTTAAGGAAAAAAATCATAAATGGTAGTTATCGTTTTGATAGTGTTTTCATATCAATTCATATACTCATTGCATAAAAAAATTACAAAATGATAGGTCAATGGAATAAAAATAATTTATGTATATTTGTTTTAGTCATTTCATTGACAATGTGGAGGTTCTATGAATTGGGATGTTTTCTTGTTTTTTTTTTTCACACAACTCATTAATATGACCAAAGAGAAAAAGAAGTCATGAATGGTGACAAATTTATATAAAATTTTCCTAGCCAAACAATCCATATACTTATGTTGTTAAAAAACAATACACAATGATGTTGATTCTTTTTTGTTAGAATAATCCGACTATGGCACGCATAATTAATCCCTAACAATTCATAGAATAAATTTCATTTTATAATCAATGAGTGTTGTATTTCTAAGTCAAGTAAACTCATATGTGATTGGCATAGAGAAAGTGGGGCAGTAATATGTGGTCTTTGTATCTTCTCCAACAAGTTGATAAGTGCGCCAATATCTTCTCCAATATCAATATCATTTCATTCATATAATGTTTATTAACCTAACTCCATCCACTTTCTTTGGTGACATCATAGCAAAGCCCATTTATTGTTTGTCGAATCAAAGGCTCTCATAATAACAATAAATGAAATCATATGTGTTTGACCAGTTGGATTGTTCCAGACATAGTGTTGATCAAAATAATAACATGAGAGTTGTAAGTTGTAAAACAACTTTTTATGTATAGAAAACGATGGGAAAAAAATTAATTATGTTTGTATGATAAAATAAAAAACAGAATAAAAAACATATAAAAACAATTCTTTAATGTAAACAGAGGAAAATAAAATTATATTTAACTTCGTATTAATATAAATGCATAAGAAAATTAAGAGCAATTTCAACAATTCAATTTGTTACTCTCCTAATATTATATGATGAGAACATATATATACATACACATTCTTGAGGCTATGATGGAAAGGCATGGAACATAATATACATGGTAAAAGATTCCTTGACCAATTCCATTTTCAATAGACTGACAAATGTGATGGAAGGGTATTTCAAGTGATTAAAATTTTGAAGTAAGATTATCTATGCCTTTTGCTTTAAAGGTAGTTTGCAAGTTATTTTTTAACAAGTTACAAGAAAAATCCACATGTCGACCGCGGCATATGAACTTATATTCTTATGGAAAATGGATTAACTCCTTACTAGTTGGATCATCTTAATTTGTTGACGTCGATCACCTACTAGAGAAGGACAGAATTGATGTTTGTGCTGTTGGCTAATTTTTATTTTTTTTAAATGTTTTGCTGTTGTCTGATTTTGTTTGTTTCGAACTTACTATTTCGGGACTTGTGTTTATGGTCCATCAATATGAATGGTTATCTCTTTGGCAAAACAAATGAGAGCCAACATGTTATTTCTCCTTTCCAAGTCATCCATCTTTTGTCATCTTGGGTCATTCTTCAATTCTTTTACTACAATTTTTTCTTAATTTCATTAATAATCTAAATATGCATTTATTTTGAGCCAATATAATAAAAAAATTGAGGTTTTTAAATTCTCTAAGTTGTAAGTGATCATGAAATTTTTTTAAAAAAGGACCATAAAATCTCTCCTCCAAATGTCTTAAAAATTTTATAAAAAAGACCATAATGTTTTTTGTTTTTAGTTCAATTCACATAAAGAAATACAAATTTTGGGAAAAAAAAGACCATAATGGTTGTCTTATTTTTCTATCCCAATGCATAATTTCAAAGTCTAAGTCAATTCATATGCCTAGAGAAAATGGAACAATAATAGTGCATGGAGGAATAAAAATAATTTTATGTTATGTTTGGATTCATTTGAATTTGGATTTGGATTTAAATTTGAGCCAAATTCACTGTTTGGATCCATGGGAATTTGTGAATTTGGATTTGGTCCAAATCTAAATCCATACTTAAATATAATTCCTTTGCATCTCAAATTCCTTTTACATATTAGGAATTTCAATTTTAATTCACTTTCAATCACCCTTCGCTGCAACTCGATGCCAATCTGCCGCTGCCATCATACCAGTATTAGTCCGCTATGGTTGTCTAATGCCATTCTACCATATTTGACTGGCATTGGTTCACTGTCATTGCTGCTGTCCGGGATTGCTCTGTGATCATCATCTATGATCTGTCCACCTTCATCATCTAGCACCACATGTTGTTGTTAATCAGTAATGGTCTGGTTTCATCATCTAGGACCAATCTGCAGCCCTCGAATTGCTATCATTGTCCAGTGCTAATTGTTAGAGTTGTTCAAGGCCAACCTGCCACTATTGTCTAGGACTTGTTCATTTCCATAGCCTAAGATTGGACTATTGCTGTTGACAAGCACTGGACTGTCTATGCCAAATGTGACCAAACCTCCACCAATTAGACCAAACACTGATAGTGATCAAGACCCATCCCGTCTATCATTTGGACCTAAACCATCAATGCTTATTAGGACTAGACTGCCGTTGATGATTAGGCCAAAGTGTTGGTGCCACCACAACTAGACAACAACCATGGATCAGGACCAGACCACTTTGTGCCAATCGGGATCGGATTGCCAACTTCAACTAGGATTGGATTGTTGGCACCAACAGGGTCTAGATTACTAACTTCTATTGAGACTGGATCGTTGATGCCAACTTTGATTGGACTACTGGCACTGACTGAGGATGATTGGGACTAGACTAATAATGCCAACTAGGACCTAACACACTAGCACTGACTGGGCCTAGACCATTGGCATTGATTAGACTGTTGACTTTGACCTAGACTAAACCACCAACATTGATCGGTACCAATCTATTGCTGTCGATTGAGAGTGGACTACTAATTTTTTTTGGGGTTTGAACAGTTAGTGTCGACTGAGATTGGGCTACCACCTTTGATTGAGATTGGACTGTCAACTTTCACATTATATTCAAACAAACAATTTTAATATTATTATTTGAAATTTATGAAAATTATGTGTAGGTCCTATAGTGTAGATTTATTTACAAATAAGTCTCGTGAAATTTGAAAACCATAACTAGGTCCTTTAGGACTGAAGTGTAATTTGAAATTATACTACAAAAACAATAATACCTCCATTAAACATACATTACATCAATCAATTAATTAATTTATAACTACCTTATCAGTAATTTACAACTATAATTTTAATTTTTTACAAATGTAACTTCACATGTCCAATAGTTCAACAATCACGCATTACTAATAAATTTTAATATTAATTGTTTACAACTACTTTATTAGTAATTTACAACTATAACTTTAACTTTTTACAACTGTAATTTCATGTATTCAATAGTTAAACTAATCAGTTTAATTTAATTATTACATATATGAAATTAAAGTTGTAAAAAGTTAAAGTTATATTTGTAATTTATTGATAAAATAGTTGTAAATTATTTTATTGATGTAATGCACATATATTTAATAGTGCATTATTGTTTTTTTATCCAAATTTTAAATTACATTCAAGTTCCAAAGGATCTAGTTGTGGTTTTTGAATTTTGTGAGACTTATTTGTAAATAAGTCAACTCCACGGGACCTATGTGTAATTTTTTCTTGAAATTTTTTATGTCATCCAATGAATTTAAAATCTATGAATTTCAAATGTGAGATTTTAAATCTAAATTTTCATCCGAAACCTACCCATCCAAGCGCAATGTAAGTATATTTAAGGTATTCCATTCTAAAAATTAAGACCGCGTAAAGAAAATGGCATAATAATAGAATTCTTGACTCCTACCAACCCATTATTGAAGTCAACAAGAAAAGAAGTTATTAATGGTGACAATCTATCTTGTTAGTTGGCGTTCATATTTTTCTTTGGTCAAGCCGGCTCAACTATGTACTTATATCTTGGAAAAAAATGACACAATAATGGATAATTTGTTTTTAGTTATCTAAAGCAATAGATTGAATGTTAGGAATTGAATGGTCGATACATTATTTTTGTTGAGTTCAAATTTTTAAAATATGATTTTATAAATTGAGTAAAGCAAGTGTTATTTAAAAATAGCCATCATTGAAATAATAATAATTTTTTCAAATTCTAGTGCATATATTAAGTAGTACAAACACTTTATTCTATGCTTACCATCTAAGGTATCCTAGGGTGATTAATTTGTACTATCAAGTCTAATATGATAGTAAAGATTTTCATTTAATTCCTTGGATATTTCTATTTCTTTAACTTGTTGGCTTGTGGAAGCAATTTGTAACCAATACTTATGATTGTATTTCAACAAGTTAATAAATACACTAATATAATTAATACCCCATCATGTCCCTATTATACGGCACCTTGAAAGAGTATTCTTTGATCCTTAATATAAGGAATATGGAGGCTTATTTATTATCATTTTTTTATTTTACCCCTATTGTAAATTTAATTTTATGACATATCATGCATTGTATTCCTCTCCATTTTTAATAGGGGTGAATTTGAAAATTTTTTCTTTTTAAGACATATTTAATGAGTTAAGTGTCTTTTTTTTTTTTTGCTCCCATGAAGTAGTTAAAAACACTTTATAATAGGAACTAGATAGAATATATATTTTAAAGCTCACACAAGGCTACAATTTGTTTGGGAGTATTTAAATTTTTTTATGGTATCTAATACATATAACTGTTATTTTTTTAATTATATTTTTGGGATATTTAAATATTTTTTATTTAAGGTTGACAAGTTAAATCAATTTTATGAAAATCTTTTTAAGCTTGGTAATTGTTTTTTGGGCACGGACTTTTTGTATTTATAACAGTGTTTATCTATCAATATTTATATGTTATGTAAAATAAAAAAATTCCTTCCATTAATATCTCCCTACCAAATTCATTTTTTATTCCAATATCAAATGGTCCAGATTTCCAACAAATTATTCCAACACGCCAATACAGTCTCATTTCCAAACTTCCTTACAGGCCCCACCATCCCAACATTATGACCAGTGGTGGCCATTAATTAATACAGAAGTAGAAAATGTCATTAGTCGATAAATTTCAACCATTAATCAACAGTTTTAAATGCATATATAATCATCCCCTCCTATTTAAAAGGTGTGCTTATGAATTTCTAAGCGCATATATATACATATATAGTACAACCTCCTCCTCCCAACCACTTCATCAATCTAAGAAACCTTGAACCTATCCAACATGGCAAATCTTTGTTTTCATATCCCCTTCCCCCTGTTCTCTTTACTTTGTCTCATGGTCTGTTTCACTTTATGCCACGCCAATTTTACTATGAATGATGAATTGGCACTATTGGCTTTCAAGTTTTCTGTCAAGGACCCTTACAATCACTTGGCTAATTGGTCCAACTCTTCTTCTATTTGCAAATGGGTTGGGATTATGTGTGATGCTCACCATGAGAGAGTAATAGCCTTGAATCTTGGTGAGATGGGTCTCAAGGGAACCTTACCCTCAAAAATTGGGAATTTGTCTTTCCTAGTTGAGCTTGACCTTCATAGTAACAACCTTTATGGTGATTTGCCAAAAGAGTTGATCCAATTAAAAAAGCTGCAAATTCTCAACTTGAGCTACAATGAATTCAACGGAGAAATTCCAATTTGGATTGGAAGCTTATTTACCCTTCAACACTTCCATCTCTGTAATAATAGTTTTGGAGGTGTTATTCCTAAAAGTGTATCCAAATTGTCAAAGTTAAAAACTTTGGATTGGAATGATAACTTTATTGAAGGAGTTATTCCATTCCAAATTGGAACACTTCAATGCTTGAAGATTTTACGCTTTGCAGGAAACAAGCTTTTTGGAAGAATACCTCCAACTATTTCCAACTTATCCTCACTTGAGTTGTTGTCTTTGTCTTACAACTCCTTAACAGGTATGTCTTGCATAATGTGCTATTAGCATTTCTTGCATTTTACAATGATATTTTTTTTTTAAATCCTTTTGCTAGATTTTAATTTATATTTTTGTGTGCCTTAAGATAATATATAAGCTTTGCATGCCCAGTTAATACCAAAGTTAGCCCATTTTGTACATTTCATGAAATTAGCTTTGCAAATGTATACTTGCCAAATAATTCTTGCATGGACTAGGTGTACTACATCATTCATGTTCTATCCAATTTGACTCTCAATATCTAAGTATTTGTAATGTTATAATAATCCTTGATTTTCTCTTGTTTCTATTCTGAAATAAAACATAGAAAAACCATGAGAAAAGAGATTTTTCTTGAATTTTCTCTCAAAAAATTTAAATGAGTTAAAATTCATAAAAATTTTTATTTTCTCTCAGATTTTTCCAAGAGAAACAATTTCTCTCGGATTGATCCGAGAGAAAATGGTTCTTGTGGAATAATCTGAGAGAAACTTCTCTCGGATTTATTTGAGAGAAATATTCTCTCAAAATGTTTCATGAGAACTTTTTCTTGAAAATGTTCCGAGAGATATTTCTCATAAATTATATCAAGAGAAATTCTGTGAGAAATTTAGATAACATTAAAAATTAAATTTTATCCCCTTCCATCAATCCAAGAGAAATTGTTTCTCTTGAAAAAATCTGAGAGAAACTTCTCTCGGATTTATTTGAGAGAAATATTCTCTCAAAATGTTTCATGAGAACTTTTTCTTGAAAATGTTCTGAGAGACATTTCTCACAGATTATATCAAGAGAAATTCTATGAGAAATTTAGATAACATTAAAAATTAAATTTTATCCCCTTCCATATGTGAGCCATGTCATCTATCATGTGAGCATCCATATCATGCCATGTTACTTGCCATACATATATGTCTTTCCTTGGAGTAGAACACATGACCTTAGCTACACCTTTAGTATTTACCTTTTTGCCAGTTGAGCTACGGTGAATTTGATGTCTTAAATTAACAAAATTAAATATATATTACTAAACTATACACTTTTATAAAGCTTATATTATTTTATTTTAAAAAAAATGAATTTATAATATAGCATATTTATAAATTATTTTAATTTATTTGACTTCAAAAAATAATTTCAAATTTTTTTAATCATTTAATCAGTAATTTTATAATATATTGTATAATTTAATTTGATTTAAAATTAAATTATATTAATTTTTAAATATTTTTTAATTTGTATACTTTATTTTTAATTTTATATTTTCCAATTTTAGTTTTTAATTATTTTAAAAATATTTTATAAAATTATTTAATATAATTTATAATTACTTGTAAATTTTTATTTTTTTGAGGAAAAAACTTTTAGTAGTAACAATTTATCATCACCAAAGAGAAATTTTGACAAAATATTTTTACTCAATAAGTTCCCAAAATTTTTTGCATACAAAAGAGAAAAAAATTGTTTAGCAAGCCTATCAAAAATGTGAACTAAAACAATATGCTTGCAGGTTATTATTGCAATCAATAAGGCTACAACTTAATATTTTTTATTAGAGTCACTTAATTTTGTATATTTTAAAACTACATAAGTTATATTATATATACAATTATATAGATAATTTTTCTCAATTGAAAAAGTGAAATATAATGCAATTTAATTCTATAGATAATTTTTTTAGCAAACTTATATGCTATAGATGTCAGTTAATGTATGATAAATTAATATTGATATTATTATATAAATCATAATCATGTATATTTTATGTTTTCGACATCTACTCTCTGTTGTTTTTTTATTACATACAAGTATCTAACATAGGTTTGAGTAGTGATTCAAACTTTGGTTTGTCATATCGTAATATTAGGCCTAATCCCTATTAGTGTCTGCCCCCTCTTGGTTTACAATTACTTTTGTCACATTTTGGACCATCTCATTCAATAATATATATAATATGAGTATTGAATAAGTAATAATATATATAATATCTATTTTATAGTTTCTCTTAGAAAAATATGAGAGAAATTTGAAATTTTCTCATGATAAATTTTGAGAGAAATTTTAAAATTCCTCTTAAGTTGTTTTAAGAGAAAAATTTAAATAATTCGAGAAACACTTTTCTCACAGCTTATTCTGAGAAAAACATTTCTCTCGACTTAATCTAAGAGAAATTCTCTTCGATTGCTTTGAGAGAAATTTTCTCTCGAAAAAAGCTGAGAATATTTCTGTTGACTTAATTTGAGAGAAAATTCCCTTTGACTTTGTTTGAGAGAACATTTCTCTCATTATTATTGGAGAGAACTCTTTAAATTCTCCTTGATTTTTTTGAGAGAAATCTTCTCTCAAAAAAATTAGAGAGAAACTTAATGAGTTTTTATTTTTATTATTTTCATTATCAATTTTTTATTTTTGTCAAACATTTCTCACAGATTAAACTGAGAGAAAATTTTCCTGCATTGAAATGGGCTTTTTTCTCTCTAATTTTCTCACATCATTCTCTCAGAATTTCTCACTATTTCGGTTTCCGTGAGAAATTTCATAATTAACTTTTTAGAAGAGGCTTTTTGAGAAAAATTTTGAGAGAACTTCTTTCCAATATTTATTCTGAGAGAAAATTCTGTGAGAAAATCACTGTTTTCTTATAATATAAGGTTCCTATATATGCTCTTTAAAAATAACTGTATAGGGCTCCAGATGTTTAAATATATGCATATAGCTATTCAAGCAATGAAACAATAATTAATGTTTCACTATTTCTCTAATCAATTTGGGTGCTGTAAGGGTTTTGACTAATTTTATTCATATCAATTAATATAAAAACCTTATTTATTCATAATATGATGAAAAATATCTGACTTTCTTAATATATTTAGCCCTGTTATGCTGCAAAGACTTGGACAAAACCCTTTGCATGTGAGCATTTGATTGGTCACGCTAAACACAATTCATATTAATGGATGCTTATCAAGATACATCAATTTTCTTCTTTTTTCATTTTTCTGTTCGTGTTGAAGAGCTTTATCTTCTTTCTTACTTTCTTTTTCAAGAGTTGCAACTTGATCACAATAACTTCAAAACAATGAATTCAAAAATTATATTTGTTTCTTATTTTTCTTTTATTATGATCATTTTATACATGGAGCAATAATGTGGTTTTCTTATAACCATCTTGCAGGAGATATTCCCAAGACAATCAGTACTCTTACAAATTTGAAATTTATATACTTAAGTGTTAATATGTTGTCGGGCATTATACCAAGAAGCATTGGAAACTTGACAAAACTTCAAAAACTAGAGCTTGATCACAATAACTTTGAAGGTATCATTTCAACTAATCATAATGTGCAACATTCAATTAGTTTTGTATTATTTTTGTGTGTTTAGGTAAGCTACAAACATATTTATAATGCTAAATGAGTTTATTTTGCTGACATTGCCGGATTAATTTATTTCAAAAGACAATAGTCAAATTTCAAACTAAAAGTATCTTAGTTCTGTCAAAAATTATTTATTTCTATATAAGATAAACTATCTTTCAAATTTTCAAAGTGCTCATAAACTTTATAATCTAGTAAGTATTCTCAATTAGTGATTTGAAAAATTTGAACATAATTTATTTAAGGGGTCAAGGGGCAAAAATACAAATGAACTTACCCTCCAAGGGCTTCTAGTAATCCTTAAGTGAAAGAAGTTGCAAACTGCTAACATTGATGAAGTAGGTGCAAAAGTGTCCAAATTGTTAAATTTGACTAACATCCATAATTGTTGACTGTTATAAAAATAAGAAGCAAACATAAGGAGCAAAAATACCGATAAACATTTTAACTAGGAGCTTTTGGTATCCTTAAGTCAACAATGGTGCATGGGTACCCATTAACTCTATAAAAGAGGCTATATAGCCAAGCTTAACAATAACAACTTAGGCTTTCAGGCTTATTCAACCTGACTTGAATCCTTGAATTATAAAATATTATTTTATTTTTTAGTCAATTTCAATTTTATCTTAAAAATTAATATTTTTCAATTTTTATCTAATTTTAATTTTATTTTATTAATAGTAGAAAAGAATTTAGGTATGGGCTTGGCCTGGATTTGTTCAAGCTTATTCAGATAGCTTGATTAACCTTGAAGTAAAGAAAATTTTCTAAACTCCCAAGGTTGATATTAAGATTTTTCGGGCTTATTCAGGCTGCCATGTCAGGCTTGACCCAAATTATCATATCTAACCTTTCCCAATCCATTAAAATAACTTGATATTGACTGTGAAGTTTTAAGAATAAAATGTAATGGATTGGATAAGGTTGGCCCATTAATCCGGGCAAAGCCCAACCTAAATGGATTTATCTTGAATACCTGAATTCTTTTTTATTATTAATAAAATAAAATTAAAATTAGAAAAAAATTGAAATTGACTAAAAAAATAAAAAATAAAATAAAATAATATTTTTAATTTGGGTATTTTGGATTGCTTGAATAAGTTTGAAAGCTTGAGTTGTTAGAGCTAAGCTTGGCTATATAGCATCTTTTATATAGTTGATAGGTACCCCATGCACCATTATTGACTTAACAATATTAAAAGCTCATAGATAAAAAGTTTATGAGTATTTTTGCACTTCAAGTTTGCTTCCTTTTTTTAAAGGTCAATGTTAATGAACGTTAGTCAAATTTAACGATTTAGGCACTCTTGCACCCACTTCATCAATGTTAGAGGTGTTTTTGGACCCTCCTTCACTTAAGAATACTGGGTGCCTCTCAAAAAAAAGTTTATGTATATTTTTGCCCTATAACCCTTTATTTTAGTGTTAATCAACTTTGTAGTTGCATACCAAGAACCATTGAAAATTAGATTATGCTTCAAGGGTTCAAACTTCATGCATGGCAATATGACTAATTATTAATGTTGTTGATAAATCTAATTATCATTCTTAGTTTTTATGCCAAACTAATTATTATTCTTTGATTGCATGATATAATTGTGATAATTAAATATATTTATTTAAGATAGATACATTAGTCAGATCTTATCTCTGTGCTATATTTTATTATTGATATTTTTTACATATTGTTATGTCATCAGGTGTTATATAAATGATAAATATTTCTCAACACGAGATTAAAAGCTTATTCTAAAGATGCATGTGATAGAGAATTTTTATTTTTATATAACAACATACGCATAAGAAAATTTATTTCATTTTAAAAGCTTCATATTTGTTTTTAAGAATTACAAAAGTTGCTCCGGCCACAAGCCACACTTCTTATTCTTTAATATTTTATGGAACATCCTAAACTTTTTTCTGTTGATCATTTAATATTTTTTAATATCTTTTAGTAAAGTTAATGCAAAAAAGACATTTTTTTTCTTTTTTTTCAATGTCACTTATCTATCTTCATTATCCATCAAACACTTTTCTTTTGGTTTTAATTTCTTGTCATTGATTTAAAAAAAATGGCCAGACATATAACAAGTTTAAATTTATTACTTAATCCCGTAGTTTTTACTTTGTCCAATGAATAATATCATCTTGAAAATTCTTTTTATCTAAAATTGAATTCGAGCTTCCACCAAAAAAATTGAATATGTGAATTTCAATGTCTATTTTCCTTGACAATGAAGGATTTATATATTTCAAAAGCAAATAATCAAAATTTTAAAATACAAGTAACATGTATAAATTTTTTTTATGAAATTTGTTACTTTATACGAGATCAATAACTCCAATTTTTAAAAATTAGACCAGCCAGTTCAACTAGTTGGATCGAGAATTAGCTCCATGTCCAGTACAGTATAACCTAAAAAACTAGCCAATTCAAAACCAATAAAATCAGTCAACAATCACCAAAACCGAACCGGTTTTAGTTTACTTAAATCTTGCATTATTTTTTTAATGTGAACTTAATTATTAAAAAATATAATTTTAATTTATAATTAATAAATCTTCTAAAAGTGTCTCGTGCTTTGTCATTTTTTGCACATAATAAATTTGTTCTCTTAAAAACTAAACAGCTTTAGAGTAATTTTTAACACTTAAGATGAGTTTCTTTACTAATTAAAGAGAAAATATCCTCTCACTCCTAAACTTTTTTATTTTTTTCAGTGAACCTTGTAATATTTTGTAAAATTTTATTTCTAGTATAAAACCTAACATCTAAAATAAAAAATATATTAAATTAATTATAATCAGTTTAACCATAGTTTGACAGTGCAGTGACCCTTAAACCAATGTCTTGTTCTGTTCAATGACCAGTTTAGTTTTTAAAACCTTGTCAATTACCTATGAAAATGACAAATATGATCTCATTGTGCTAATAAAATTCTTTCAGTCTAACAGACTCTATTTGCCTTTTGCAACTTCCTAATTGGGTCCAAGAGCGTTAAAACCTTTTGCTGAAAGTGTTTTGGCTTCCATTTGTCAATAGAAATGATACTTCATGTGTGTTTAGAGGATATTGGCAATATTAAATGATCAGCTGCCTTTAATTTCTTAACTAATATAGACCAAATATGTGGAGGCATTTATATGAGTTTCTAATTTTATTATCATGTTAAATGCTATTATTATATGAAAATGGAATAAGAAAATTGGAAAAGGGGACCACACACAACAAGTGCCTTCTTTGCAAATTTTAAATTGGGGGTAAATATATCATTTTCAAAAACAAAATGTCAGACAAGTTTCTAGGGACTACATGATATAATTAACATGTTTTTACAGTACTTATTTGTCATTTGCATATTTCAGGAGTTTTTTTTTTTTTTTAAGTCATTCTCCCTAAGTTTTACTACCCATTGAGTCTTTTAGCATTATAATATTACACCTTGACTATTATTCAATTAACTAATGCTAATTAGAACATGTCTCAAGAAGGTTTCTACATGTTTGTAAAACATATTTTATAAAACAAATATAAGAATGAGCGGGGAAGCAATGTCAATAAAATTTATTTTTTAGTTTAAATTTATTTCTACCGTTTTTATTACTTCAATCATGATTACAATTTTCATTCCTTGAGAGGTATATATGAGTATATTTTTTATTATGATAATAAAATTTTGATTCAATCAAATCTACAAACTTAAACTGGGAGGGAAATGGCAACACTAATAAATTCATTATAGCGTAGCAAAATTAAAAATGGTTAGTAATTAGTTATTTTTAAATTTCATGATAGCTTTCTTGATTTCTGTTTGTAAAGGTGATTTACTATTTAATTATTTTAAAATTTTAAGATATCTTCGTGTATCCCGCATTTTTAAGATATTATCTTTCATATATTATATCAAATTATTTTCAAAAGCTACTCAAAGTAGTTTTCCAAAATAATCAGAAATATGCTTTTTTTTATTCTAATTATTTTTAAAAGTTTAAATAAACATATTAAAAATCACAAAATGGATTTTTTTTAAAATAATTGATTTCTTTCATAAAATAAGGTAAAACAAATGGGCCGTAAACCTAAAAGCTCTCAAGTTAACTTCCTTCACAACATTTATTTTTATTCCCACTTCCCCATTTTATACCTTTTCGTATACAATCTTATAAGAAAATATCACAGTGTAAATACAGTTTAAAAAATTATAACTAGATACTAAATTACAAATTTATAGAATATTGTTCTTCCAACATTTAAATCCTACTAAAAATAAGTGTGACTTATCCAGGTTATTTTTATATTTGTGTTAATTTTTATAAGTTTTATTGTGCCTCGTATATAACCCAAAATTATAGAAGATACTGATCCACTAGTTTTTATATCATTCTTTATTATTTAATATTTCTCTGCATATTTTGTTGAGCTTCCTAAAACTTTTTAAATCCTTCAATATTTTTTATATCGTTTAGTAAATTTTTCAATACCCAAGAAAAGTTCAATACAAAACAAGCACGTAATATCTTGATAGATATGTAACAGATTTTTTTAAATTACTTAAATTTAAAATTTTAAACATTTAACACCTACTTAAAGTTTAAACATGTTGAAGTGCTATAATGTAAAAATATACAGAGACATATTAAAAAAATAAAATAATATCTTGATTGTTGTTAACTTGTTTTATAACCATAAAATTCTGCACCTATATACTCCAAAGGCCTTCAGGTTTAAAAGCATAGTCAGTTATGAGTTTATTGTAGGTGTTTGCATAAGTTTGCATCTTTATTATCACAATTCCATGAAGATTTCCGTTTTCATTATCCACATAGAGATGAGAGATATTGAACTAACATAGTATGGATTGTCTATGTCTTTGTAGCTCTATCTCTACTTCTCCTTTAACATTTTTGGTTATCTTCTTTTGTTGACTTCTTTTTTTTTCCCCACATCATCACTTTTTTTTAATACTGTGAGTTCAAATTAGGTCTCAAGTATCAAATTCTAAGAATTTACAAATTTGGCTCTCAATTTTGCAACTTCATTGTGATAAATTTACAATTTGTTTGTCTAAATTTTAACATGATTGAAGATTAAACAAATTTTTTTTTGTGCTAAAATTTGGAACACAAGTTGTAAAATCATCACAACCAAGTTGTAAAATTGAGAGCTAAACTTACAAATTTCTAAAGTTTGGTACTTGGGGCCTAATTTGAATTAATTGGTCATCTTAGGAACTATTTGTCATTCTCCCTGTATAAAACCCAAAAAAGCCATACTTATTTTTTAGTTAGATTTGAATGTTTTAAAAATGAAGTATAATATTCTTAAAAAAGTTTAATTTAGTGTCTAACTTGTATATATATCATACACGAAGCTTACATATTTTTTTGCCATCTATCTAGTTATATTATCTTTTCTTCATGCATCTATCTAGCGAATTGTTGAAAAAAAAAAAAATGACAAGACTACGTTCCAATTTTTATATTCAAATTTCCTGTACTTTAGTCTATCTTGTGGTATTATATATGCTTTGGGATACATTTCTTTCTTAGATAAAATGGGAAACCTTTATCTTATTTTCATTGAATCAAAGCACTTCTTTAACAAAATATGTAACTGCTACTCATTTTTGTTTTTACGATAGCTTATCATGCATCCATACTAAAATGAGCTCTCTCTGTTTTTTTTTTTTCAATTACTATGCATATGGCAAGAAATTATATTTCCAGGAAAAATCAATTATGTGTAAGAATAATGCCTTGACAATCATTATTCAATTAACTCATGGTGATTTAATTAGAACATGCTTCAAGAAGGTTTTTACATCTTTGAAAAACCAGTTTGTGAAAAACAAAATATAAGAATAATTGTGCAGTGAAGCTGTGTGTTAATAAAATTTCTCCCGTTTTTTAGTTTAAATTAATTTCTACCCGTTTTTTTTTTGCTTCAAACTTAATTACAATTTTAATGCCTCGAAAAGTATTTATTAGAATTTTTTATTTTTGATTCAATTAATACTCCACAAACGTATATTGAGGGGAATAGGGAAAAGGGGACCACATCCAAATTAAAGCATCCCTCACTCTCTAGGGAGGACGCCTATCACATAAGTTGCATCTGTATGATCTGCAATGCATGGTCATGTATCGAAAACATCTAAGAATAAATAATATTTTTAGAAATAATGCTTTCAAAAATTGTTACTTAATTTTTGTTTAATATGATTTTGTACACATCACGAATCATAATGTTTTTTTTTTTAGGTTGTCATGATTACTGCAAGAGATATTACCAAATCAATTAGTAATTTTACAAGCCTGAAAATACTGCACTTGGGTGCTAATATCTTGTTTGGCACATACCAAGAGAAATTGAGATTTTGAATATGCTCCAGGTGTTGGGCTTCAATATGAATAATTTACAAGGCATATTCCATGCAAAACATAATTTTAATATTTTTCACCTTTCTAAATAAATTTATCAGCATCATTAGAAACATTTGTTTTCCCTTTTTGTCTCGTTGATCATTTTGGCTTTCTTTGTCTTGCTTTCTACCTTTTGTACATCTCGTGCTCTTGATGGAATTGCCTTTATTTACATTTATGTCTTCACTATCTTTGATCATTATACTTTAGATCCCTCAACTACATATTCAGAATTATGGCTCACATTGTTGTGCAATTTACAACACTTTGGTGTCCAACAAATATAAAAGTGTTACTCTGTTTACCTAATTTTTTGGCCTAGAAAACAGAGGTAAGCATATAATACTATTATTAATTCCACGAAGATTTGCCCTTTCTACTCCATTCATGCTCTTTTCGTTTGCGTCTCTCAATAGTTTTCAAATTTTCTTCTTTATTTTGCGCACTTATTTTCATGAAGATTTTTCTTTTAACTCTCTTCATAGAGAGATTAGAGCTATCGAACGAATAGATTATGGGTTGTTTTGTCTTTGTTCTTGTAAGCAACTCCTTTTTCATTCTCCACATCATCACTTTTTTAAATACTGGCAACATCTCTTTCCCTCATTAATATATCTATGTTTTGGGGTACAATCAAAGAAAAAGAATTGTGTGATGACATTGAATATATAAATTTTTTAATAAAGTTTGTCTGAATTGAAATTATTTTGTTGATTTATAGAATATTTTTCTTTGATACAACATTATTATAATTTTAATTTGGACTCCTTAAAATGAATCTAAGCCTATGCCCTACAAGTTAATTCTTTAACTTGTTTGCTAAATTTATGATTCTAATTTGTTTTATGGTAGATATAAATTTGAATATTTCATATGGAGACACAATATTTGAAATTTGTTTATATATATATATATATATATGTTAAAGTATGTCAGTGTCACCTTCTTGAGAAATTCCATTAGTCTAAAACTGAATATGTGAATTCACCAAAAAAAAATAATATGTGAATTTCAATGCCCATTTTTGTTGACAATGAGGGATTTCTATATACCAAAAGCAAATAATCAAAATTTAAAAATACGAGCGACATATATATTGTCTACGAAATTAATCTCAAACTGTCATCGTGTTAGTAAAATTCTTTCAGTCTTTTCATAAAAAAAAAAATTATTTCAGTCTAATAGCCTCAAGTTGTTATTTGCCAACACTGCACGGACCAAAAGTTGTTATGACAAAAATTATTTATTTAAAACTTGCGGTCCAAGAGTGTTCGTCATAACATTTTCTCTTTTTATTTCACAACTTTCTTTTATAAAACTTTTTTAGTTAAAATATTAAATTCATTATTAGCAAAGGCCAATATTGGGGTCAAGCTCATAAACGAAAGAGTCAACAAATTGGATTTATACTTCTTGTGTAGTATCCTAATTCAAAAACTGAGAAAGAATAAGTTGTTAATAGTTTTAAAAGTTACCTTACATTTTTCTTTACTATTTTATTTTCAACTTCAAGAGCTATATTTTGATCGAGTACAATAAATTTGATGGGTCTTTTTGTATAACATTGTAGGAGATATTCCCAAAGAGATTGGTAATCTTAAAAGTCTGGAAATTTTATATTTTGGCGGCAATAAGTTTTCTGCCCAAATACCATCAACCATCTTTAATATATCTGAGTTGCGAAAGATTGATTTAAGTTGGAATAATTTGTCGGGAGACATTCCTTCTGATATATGTAATGGGATTCCAAATTTGCAAAATTTGGCTCTTCAAGAGAACAAATTATTTAATGCTATACCATCTGGCTGGACACAATGCAAGGAGCTGGAAATAATAACATTAAATTACAACTTGTTCACAGGTATGTACTACTCACTGTCAAATCTCTAAATTCAATCTTATCAAATATATTCTGATTGCCCTTTTATGCATTTGACATTGGTATTGATCAAAATAATAAAACAAATTGGACTTCGTTGTCTCTTATTTTCATTTAAACGAAAATCTAGCTTGACAATTTAATTTATATTTATAAAAATAAACAAAATTTCAAGAGCCCGTATCAAACATGTTTTAGAAAAAATATATATAGTAAAATAAAATTTTGATATTATTGTTATTAATATATATTAATTTATATAATTTTTAAAATTCTGTTTTCTTAAAGGCTTGCGTCGGTTCGCAGCCAACTTCTCCGTCTCTATCTTCCTTCCTCATACATATGGCAAACATATTACATACCCTATTATATGAACCTAAACTTTAAAACACAATGTCTACAAAACATATTAAAAGACACTATCTGATCGTACCCTTGTATATATGAACCTCATTGACATATTTTGATCAAAATAATTTTCTATATATCTAATTTTCTGTTTTGTTTGTAAGTACAATTCCATATCTTGCAAATACATGGGTCAAATCAGGTAATAATTGAAAAGCTTTGCCATGTATTAGAAAGAAAGAGGGAGAGTAGAAGAAGGGAGAATGAAAATATTTTATTTTTATTTTTTCACTTTTATGTAAATGAAATTCTCTTTTGAACTTGTCAAATGATATTCATAATAAATAGATAAGTAGGCCCTATCAAACTTGTGTTTAGAAAAGTATAAATAATAAATAAATAAAAGTTCAATAGCCCGTGCATTACTACCCATATTTGTCTTAAATGATTTTCTTTGCATCATTTTAAATAAAAACATTGCCTGTTTTATTTTCATTTTCATTTGTTCTTTTACAAGAATATGTTAGAGATATTCTTAATGAAACTGAAGATCACAGAAATTTAAAAATTATGATCTTCAATACCAAAAATCATGATGTCATCATATAAGTTGTTTTGGAGTGAGCTCAAGCTATTAGCTCAAGCGCTATCACCCCAAAATTTTAGCAAACTACTTGGTCTTATTGCCATACAATATCTATTGGCCAAAAATTTATATGATGATGATGATGGGCCTTAACTTATGATACCATATGTTAACTCATATTAGAATACTGGGCTACTTGGGCTGAGGCATACATGCCCGATGAGTATTATTTATCTAAAAAAAATTATTCAATTTCCTTTGTTCTACAATAATTCCTTTATTTTAAAAGGTAAAACTACAGTATCAAAAGAAGAATGTGGTAAAACTAGAATCTTTGGACATTTAACAAAGTTAACAATGTAATAGTATTTTCTTAAAATGAATGAAAATGTTGGAAATATCTTATGCCTAACAAGTTGTGATTTCTAAATAGCATTAGACAATTTGTGCTTTAATTAATGTAATGCCCCTTATGCCTATATGTGTCAATCTTCTTTCAGGCCATATACCAAAAAGTATTGGAAACTTGACCATGCTTCAAGAGTTATATTTGAATTCCAACAACTTGGAAGGTATTCATTCAACAAATCATAAGCATTGTATATATGTTTATTTTATCTGTTGCTAAATTATGAGAACTATTCGTCACAAAATTGGTGATCCTACAAACCTAAACATTGTAGACATGTTTTAACAGTTTAAAAAAATATCCAATCCTTTTTTTCAAGTTCACATGTTTTTCATTTTGTGTAAAATCAGAAACAACATTAATTATTAATTTTTTTATTTGTTTGTTACCACATTGCAAAGATATTGTGTAAGAGATTGCGATATTTGAAATCGAACATTTAAATTTTAAATTTTAATAAGTTTTCTCAATTTTAACTATAAATGGTGGAGTAGATGCACGTTTAAGTCATAAAAAAACAAGAGTATTATTTAATTTTTATATTTAGATTACAATGGTCAACTATGGTCATCTTGTTAGTGCGTGCGTTTTTGTGGGGAGAAAGGTAAAATCTGATGCAGAATTTGAATGACTTGATATAAAAAAGGAGTATCAACAATGATACATCTCATTTGTCAGATATTTGTCTTATTTGCTATTTTTATTATTCACTGCAAATAACTTCATTAAAATTAATCTTTTTAATACAGGTTTAATACCGATGGAAATAGGCAATCTTCATAAGCTTGAGACCTTAGAATTGTCATATAACAAGTTGAGTGGATCTATGCCATCTAGCATTTTTAACATTTCAACTTTGAAAAATTTAGAGCTTGAAAGCAATTCTATATCCGGTAGTCTTCCATCAAATTTTGGGAATCTCACTAGTTTCTTTAACCTAGGTTTGGGAGAAAATAATTTTATAGGATCAATTCCAAAAGCAATTGGTAGCTTACAGGATCTTCAATCTTTGAACTTGCAATACAACGAGCTACATGGCATAATCATTAATGAGATTTGTGAAATCCCGAAGCTTGCCTACTTATCTTTAAGCAGAAACAAGTTCTCTGGAGGAATACCACCTTGTTTAGCAAATCTTACTTCTTTACGAGAACTTTACTTGGGCTCTAATAAGTTAATTTCAAAAATACCTTCTTCCTTTTGGAATTTGAAGGATTTATTGATAGTAGACTTATCTTCCAATATTTTAGTTGGAAATATGTCATTAAAGATTGGAAACTTAAATGCTATTATATTACTAGATTTGTCAAGAAATCATATTTCAGGCATTATTCCAACAACTCTGGGTGGCTTGAAGAACTTGCAAGATCTCTCCTTGGCACATAACAATTTGCAAGGAAATATTCCTGAATCATTTCTAAATATGCTGAGCTTAGTAAATTTGGACCTTTCTGAGAATAATTTATCTGGTGAGATCCCTAAATCCTTGGAGTCACTTACTTATCTTAAGTATATCAATCTCTCCTATAACAAACAAGGAGTATCAACAATGATACATCTCATTTGTCAGATATTTGTCTTATTGCTATTTTTTATTATTCACTGCAAATAACTTCATTAAAATTAATCTTTTAATAAGGTTTAATACCGATGGAAATAGGCAATCTTCATAAGCTTGAGACCTTAGAATTGTCATATAACAAGTTGAGTGGATCTATGCCATCTAGCATTTTTAACATTTCAACTTTGAAAAATTTAGAGCTTGAAAGCAATTCTATATCCGGTAGTCTTCCATCAAATTTTGGGAATCTCACTAGTTTCTTTTAACCTAGGTTTGGGAGAAAATAATTTTATAGGGATCAATTCCAAAAGCAATTGGTAGCTTACAGGATCTTCAATCTTTGAACTTGCAATACAACGAGCTACATGGCATAATCATTAATAGAGATTTGTGAAATCCCGAAGCTTGCCTACTTATCTTTAAGCAGAAACAATTCTCTGGAGGAATACCACCTTGTTTAGCAAATCTTACTTCTTTACGAGAACGTTACTTGGGCTCTAATAAGTTAATTTCAAAAATACCTTCTTCCTTTTGGAATTTGAAAGGATTTATTGATAGTAGACTTATCTTCCAATATTTTAGTTTGGAAATATGTCATAAAGATTGGAAACTAAATGCTATTATATTACTAGATTTGTCAAGAAATCATATTTTCAGGCATTATTCCAACAAACTCTGGGTGGCTTGAAGAACTTGCAAGATCTCTCCTTGGCACATAACAATTTGCAAGGAAAGATTCCTGAATCATTTCTAAATATGCTGAGCTTAGTAAATTGGACCTTTCTGAGAATAATTTATCTGGTGAGATCCCTAAATCCTTGGAGTCACTTACTTATCTTAAGTATATCAATCTCTCCTATAACAAACTACAAGGTGAGATTCCAAGTGGTGGAGTTTTTAAAAATTTTGACTGCTGAATCTTTCATGATGAATGAAGCTCTTTGTGGTCAATCCACAACTAAAAGTGCCTCGTTGTGAAAAAGCAAGAAGAAAATGGTCATGGGCAAAATCACTTTTAATAAAATGCATATTACCAATGGTATTGTCAATAATTTTAATTGTCTTGGGCATTATCCTTTTAAGAAATAGACAATCAAATTTAAGGGAACCGATTGAGAGGGGTTCATTATTTTAGGAGGGCCAAGAAGGATTTCTTATTTTGAAATTCTAGAAGCAACTAATGGATTTGATGAGAGTAACCTTCTTGGAAAGGGGAGTTATGGTGATGTTTTCAAAGGAAAGCTTTTGAATGGGATGATGGTTGCGATTAAAGTATTTAATTTTGATTCTGAAAAATGTCAAGGAGCTTTGAAGTAGAATGCAACACAATGCGTAATGTGCGCCATTAGAATTTGGTGAAGATTATAAGTAGTTGTTCCATATTGATTTCAAGTGTTTGATAATGGAGTTCATGCCTAAAGGGAGCCTTGAAAAATGGTTATATTCTCATAACTATTATTTGGATTTTTTCCAAAGGCTGAATGTAATGATAAATGTAGCATCTGCTTTGGAATATCTCCATCATGGCTTATCAGAATCGGTAGTTCATTGTGATTTAAAGCCAAGTAACATTTGTTGGACAATGATATGGTTGCTCATGTGAGTGACTTTGGGATTTTCAAACTTTTAGATGAAGGGAAATCTAAAACACATACAGAGACAATACCTACGATCGGATATATGCACCTGGTATGATTCTAAAACCCATCTTCATCATGTTCTTTGCTGTTTTTATTTTTAGAATGCTTTCCTTTCTTAATTTTCATCATAAATGATACATATGAAATCTTTTCACACTATCAATTGTTATTTAAAGCAATATCATAGAAAATTAATCTATAAAATATCCATTACTTTCTATGAGCAATAATACAATTGTGTCCACAAAAGCATTAGATCTTCTTGATTCAGTATGCATAGATAAGAAGCTCAATGATGATTCACGTGGCATTAAAGTCACCTGTCAATAAATACTTGAAAGCATTTCTTCTAAATTATTCTATAGAGAAAAGTACTCTCAAATTTATATTTCTCCCAAAAAGAGGTTCATAATTTTTTAATTATTTTTATGTGTATGTATATGATATGTGAGAGGGGAATGCAAATCATTATAGCATGTACTTTCTCTAGCATACACATGCCCATATATTCAAAAAAAAAAAAAAAAACTCTATTGCAACGTGGAAAATTTTCTATGATTTTTTTTGGATGTGAAAACAAGTCTTTCAAGTATTGCCTTGTTGTATTGATGTATAAAAAATAATAGTATAATGATTACCACAAGAAACACCAATATAAATTATTGGTTTTTTGAGTATTTTTAATTTATTCTAGTTTTGTAAAAATTTGATTATGAGAGAGAAATTGATTTTTGGTGCTTGAATCCAATTCAGAATATGGAATCTATTGGAATTGTTTCCACAAAAGTAGATGTAGATAGCTTTGGAATTATATTACTAGAAGTGTTCACAAGAAAAAAACCAACAGAAGACATGTTCACCTCAGGATTGAACTTGAAGAGTTGGGTAAGTGACTCAATGCCACATGAAATCATTAATGTCATAGATTCCAATTTATTGGAAGGAGATGAACAATATATAGGTGATATATTAACTTTTACATCTTGTATTTTTGAATTGGCATTAAATTGTTGCACTGATTTTCCTAAAATGCGAAGCAACATGACAGATGTTGTAGTTTCATTAAACAAGACGAAGAACATGATTTTGCAATAGTAGCATCATCGACATCATTAAATAAGCATTGCTCTATTTCAATTTATGTTATATTTCCATTCATAAACATGCTTGGCACATTACTTGTATGATGAATGCATATTTTTTCACCAAACATGGAAGAAAAATTGGGTAATAATTGTTATATTTATGACATGGTTGATGAGCCTTTGTGAGCAACAAAGGATTGCATACATTTGTAAATTCTGATTTAACAAACGCGATGTTGTAATCAAGAATTTGATGAATTTTTAACTTCTCTTGACAAGGTTGCTAAAAAGGATAAACTTAGGCTTGCCAAAAATTGGTAAGAAAAATAAATAAAATTTAGTACCAAATTTTTAGCCATGTTGCGATTTTAAATTTGACCTGTGGATTAATTAGCCCATGACTTACCTCTTGACACTTGTGATATTATTTTCATCTCAGCATGGAAAAAAAGCGAAAGATTTGAAAACTTAATATATGAGCTATGCGTTGCATGATGAATATAGGCTAGAATCGTAATTATATTGCGTGAGAAATATGAGAATTTTGTCAAATGACGAACTATAAAACATAATTTAATTGGGAAGAATGGAATGGGGTGGTTATTCTTTTTATTTGTCTTTTAAACTCAAATAATGGCGAAGAAGATTCTGCAAACTACATTTTCAGTCAAAAAAGTGTGTGGATGGGCTTATTTGAAAAGGTGATGCCTCATTTATTAATTTTTATAACTCAATATTATAAGTCGTTAGTAAATTAAAGCTTGTATATATCTTTCAAGTTTATATTCATATGGATTAAATTAACTTTAGGTTAGTGTCCATCATGACAATTAAAGAAATCATTTAGTTCATAAGAGTTTATATGCTTAAGGATTGTCAAATATTGAGCATGTCTTTAGAGATCGGTAAACAGTTACACTAATTGATTGGCTCACTAGGCCTGTACCGATAATGTAAAAGTTCAATTTTTGATGTCTTACCCATTGGTTATATGAACCTTTTGTCCGTTGACATGATAACAACATATATGGAATCCCTTTGGTTATTATTGTAAAAGCCTTAATTCTTCTGCTTGGATGGAGAAAAAATGATATAGTTATTTTTTATAAATCACTTTGTATAAAAAGATGGACTGTTGATTACTTTATCCAATTTTACCCTTTCACAATTTTGTATGAATATAGTAAAATGTTAACAATGAAAGAGAAAGTGTTTCTAAATTTGATACATTTAATAAGGATAAATCTACCACGTCTCAAAATTAAAGTGTGACCGGGCATGAGATATGCATGAGACCTCACATCCCTTAAGCCTTGATATAGGAAAGATTTAATTTTTTATCAATAATCCATTTATCATACAAAATATAATAGAAATTTTTCAACGCGCGTGTGTGTGTAAATTAAAAAAAGTCATGAATGAGCTTAGAAATTTCGACAAAACCTTCCCTGAAAATAAGACCTCCTAACAATTTTACATCAACAATTTTCAATACAAAATAACAATAGAGAGCTTTGCTCCTCATCAATAGATATATAGGAAATATTGTCACACCTTAATACTAAAGGTACGACCGGCATAAAATATAAGGTGACTCATATTCCATAGCTGTGATTACTCAGAGGTTAAACTAAAATATTGATATATAAGTTATATATAAAAAAGTTCATAAAGTTTTAATGTTTGTAGAAATTTTAATAGAGTCTCCCTTGTAATTTGAACCTCCTAAAATCTCTACAGTAGCAAACCTGTTAGCCAAACCAACAAGAGGACTAGCTTTAGACCAACAAATTACATATCAACAAAATAAAACTAGGATTTAATTACGGCGTACGTGGAGCACTAATTTCTAACTGTATAATATCATATGTAGTTCGCCAAAAAGGATAATTGTAGTGTGCTTCTTCTTTCTAAAGAGAAACAAGAGGGTCTTTCAGTGATTCGCGAGAGACGCAAGGTCAGTTGAAATATTTGAGACCAAAAGAATTTATGGTGAGTAGTATTCCAATTAGAATTATGATTAAAACAATTATGAAGATAGAACTAATAAATTTATCTAAAATAATTTTATGAAATAATGAAAATATTTGAACTAATAATAAATAATGATTTTAATTTCAATAATATAGATGTGAAATTAACTAATACTAATAGAACAATATAAATTTACCAAGATTTGTATTGCTCATAGAATAAACAATTTTTAGGTAATGCACAATTAGGTAAAATACATTTAGAGAATTTATAGAAATGATAAATTTAAATTTAGATTTAAATTTAGAAAGGCTTTATCAGAACGAATAACAAGCTTGGATACACAGTCTATAACATCCCAAAAAATTTTTAAAGACCCAAATTAATAAAAATAAATAGAATATAAATAATTCAATTAAAATTAAGAATAATTTGATAAAGGTCTAGAGTTTGAATTTTACCTCACAAAAGTTGATTTTATTTTGTTTCTTAACAATGGGAAAAATTACCAAAGTTGCCTTAGCCTTTTGTGATATAAAAAAAAGATTGGGCCCTTCCTTGTAATTTTTCCCATGTGTTTTAGTTCAGTTTTTTTAAGAGGAAATGAATGCAAAAAATGCATAGAAACAAAGAAAAGAATCGAGAGAGCAAAGAGCAAGGAACAAAGAGAGACCAAAAGGGAGGGAGCTAGGGCTCTGATCTAGAAGGCGGCTTTGTGGTGGTTGCGAGCTTGGTTACATGATAGGTATGCTCCCTACTTCAATCATCTTCCTTCCCTTTTGGTTTTCTTCAATTTTTGGATGAGGAAAATTCATGATTTTGTTCCCAAAGGTTACTCTTGTAAGCTTTAGCTTCTTGGGTCCTAAGGAGGTTATTTTAAGATTTTATATAGTGCTATAATATTTTAAGTGAGCAATTTGATAAAATGAGTGTTTTGGGCACAAGTTTAAACCCCAAGAGATTGGGTTTTGCTCTTCAATAGTTTGAGCCTATTTATTTAGTTATAATTGTGCTATTTGAATCTAATAAGATTTAAATTAAGCTTTGATTTTCATTATACCAGCTAATTGTGAAAGGTAGTAATGTCAAGTGATGGTTTTTGGTTGATTAAAAATTGCATGATTAGGAAATTGGCCTAATAGTGGCTGATAAATATTTTTGGTGGTTAAGTAGTACTATGTGAATGGTTAGTTTAATATTTAGACTATTAGGATGGGTTATGGCTCATTGACCTAAGTTGAGTGGTATGAGTTATAGTTTTCTTTTATGCTCTTTTCTATGATAAGTGATGTGGATTACTTATATGTTGTAGGGAATAAATGAGACTAAAGTACCACTAGTAGCTGTCTTTGTTGGGGCAAGACGATATATGATGAGATGTGCAATCATTTAAGGATTGTCACTTGCTGAGGCTGTGACAGAGAGTAGTCAGAGTAGGGATATAAGAGGCTTGTTTCTTTTAGGTTGGCTCCTATTGGTGGTGTATCTAAGAGAGTGGGTTTTAGCTCTAGTCCTTCTCTAGTGGCTCCTTTAGAGCCAGTTCTTCTTCTGCTTCTAGTAATTGAAATTTCAATAGGGGTTTAAGATTTCAAGGTAATCAGGGTAGTAATCTGAGGACTAGGGATTACCATTTCTCTAGGATGCTCCAATACATTCTTCACAAGCCTATCAGGCTTGATTCTAAGCACAGTAAGGTCACCTTGAGATGGATGTGGCAAGTTTCATTTTGGTCACTATTTTGCTTGATTTAAATGTGAAAAGTTAGGCCATTTGATTCATGATTTCCTAAAATTACTTGAGAGCTCAGACTAGAGGAACATGATTCTTAGTAGAGTATATACGGTATCTCAGGAAAGGCTAAAAAGTCATCAAATTTGATAATTAGTACTGTTTTCATCTGTAGCCTTAATTTAGAAGCTCTACTTAATTGTATGACACATTCTTTTATTTTGTCAAGCACGTAGATAGAATAGGTGTGCCTGTTGAGTAACTTCCCTATGATATAGAGTTTCCTTTTGGTTTAGTCAATCGATCTAGCATGGTATGTAGGACTAAGATGACTTTTAATGGGCAATCGACTTGGGGGGTGAACATGATAAAATTTCCTATGTAAGGGATTGATTTGATCATCAGTATAGACTGGCTGATTATCTTATAGTATTGTCTTAGATTGTGCAGGTAAGACTGTGACTTTGGTGGAAGTGTTAGAGGTGATTGAGGAATACCTTGGTCATTCTTTTTTTCTTTCTTCTTTACAAGCTGAAAGGTTGATTGAGCATGGTTGTGAGGCTTATATGGTAGTGCTTGCTACCCAAGGGTTTGAGGTAGGTAAGGTGATGAAATTGAGGTGTTAGGGAGTTCCTGGTGGTGTTTTCAGAGGATGTGTTAGGATTACCTCCAGAGTTTAAGGTTGAGTTCTCAATTGACTTGATACAGGGAACACAACCAATTTCAAAGGCTCCCTACAGAATGGCTCCTTAGAGTTAGTTGAGTTAAAAAGCAACTTGAAGAGCTATTAGAATGTAAACATCTTGAGTTTCAATCCCAAGAACTAGTTTGCTAATCAAGGGTAAATTAGTAATTAGTGAATTGATTGTAGTTTGTTTGGGTTTGAGTTGATATTTTGTATGTTTGGATGTTGTATTAGTAAGATTGAAGGGTTTAGAATGATAATCCGAGGCATAACATGCAAGCACAAGTGAGATTGGCCTTATTGTGCCATGTGCCACAATAGAAGCTATATGAGCCACAAACACATTGTCTAGGAATCACTTAAAGCAGATGTGAACAACTCGTGAAATCAGAAAGGAAGAAGAGTAAAAAACGCATCTACAGGGGTGGAGAAGATCAACTTTATTAAGGCACGCCATATCTAGAGGTTTGGAGTCTTCTTCGATTAGTAACTTACTGGAAAAGTATTATGCAATCCCAAGCTTCATTTCTTTCCCATTTTTATTGAATTTCATCAGTTGGGAAATTGAATCATGAAGTTTTGAAGTGTTGTAATCCAAAAGAAAGGTCTAAAATGGGCTATCAAATACAGAACTGAGGTTTTTGACTAGTATGGAGTTAAATAGTTAACCTTTGATGATTTAAGCTCATTTATCCTAAGAAAGTTAGGTTTAAAAAGGGTGATGAAATAGTTGAATAAATGAATTAGGAGGGTTTGTATAGTCATTTGAATAGCTTGTAGGGGTAATAACTATAAATAATAGACTTGTGAATTCAAAAGGCATTAATTGGACCATTGTGTGGGTTAAGGGATGTAGTTTGGCCGAATCAATGCTTATGTGAAATGTTGAGAATTGACTGAGGGGTATTGTGTTGTATATAAATTGAGCACCTGTTACATTGCTCATAAGAGTCTACGTCCTTGAGAGCTTAGTTTGATTGATAACCCTTAGTCGCAAGGTTTAAAGGTAATTGGAGTAACCTTTTTACTTGTTTATTTGTGAAATTGTTTACAAGTATTTTTATATATAACTATGTGCATTGTGTTGTGAACTGATAAGTAGCAGCATTGTGAAAGAGTATGCATGCAGATGTGTGAGTATTGATTGAAATGAATTTGAAGTGGCATGTGCATTTCCATGCATCGCATCCATAAGAATACCCTAGATTATGGTAAGGGGACACGATCCTGCCATGAGGAGGTTTAAGAAGTCTTGATGATCTAGAGCATGGAGCCTGACTTTACCAGGACAGATCTAGGAGAAGAATCTCGATGATCCATAGTGTAGAGCTTGTCTCTAATATGATAAACCTATGATATAGAATGATCTACGAGGTTACCCTAGACTAAGGTAGGTGGGGGTGATAGTCCTACTCTATATAAGGCTGGAAGTCCTATATATCCAGAGCGTAGAGTTTAACTCTACCATGACAAAATTAGGAGACCACCCATACGCCATGAGGATTACCTAGTCTGAACAGTAGTATGGTGGACCCTATTCCTTATGACTGGATGTCTTAGTCCGAGTGTAGAGATTATTCCACTAGGTAGAACTAGGAATGCATTGCATAAGCATAATGAGATTGATGAGAATGAATTCCTGTATATGCATATGATATGTTTTTACTGAAAAACATGCTACTTTATCTATTGTTTATAATTTTGCTTACTAACCAGTAAGTAGGGTTACCTCTGAATTACTGGGATGTAAGTCTCACTCCGTTACTTTTAAACACAGGTTAAGAGAGCACGAGAAGGCTAGGAAAGGAAGTAAGGAGAGAATAGCCTCGATTGGTAGTGGTATGATTACCATTTGTGTAAATGAATATATAATATATTGATAGAGTTAAGTTGCCAACTAAGATGTATAAGTGTATGTGATATGAGAAAGTGAATTGTGTTGTGAAAACTTGCTTGAATATATCTATATATATATGGTGTTTTATTATGTCGAGGGTGCCCCAATGGAGGGTACATGGGTAAGCCTAAATGCCAAAACAAGTAAGTATATGTTGTTTTTGTAACTTGCTTTGTAACATCCTGAATTTTTAATCTTGGGGTAATGACTTATTAGTGATGAATTAGTGGTTTAATATGAGATTAGGATTCTTAATAGTGAAGTGTTTATAAAACTCATTGAGATGTTATGTAATAGATATGAGTAGAAGAGCAAAATCCTAAAGCAAAGTGTGTGCGAAGCGAGTAAGGATTTCCCTCACTGTGCCACACCATAGCAGGGGATAGATGCGCTGTGGCATATGTTGCAGAACTTTGATTAATAGGGACGTGTTTAGCTCGCGCAATAGAAAGGAAGAATGTGAGAGAAGGGTTTTGGCATGGAGAAAGAGTAGGGGATGTGTTAGGGCAAGTGATTTCAGGAGCAAGGATAGTGTTTTCGACCTGTTACTTATCAGGTAAGTCTCATACTGCTTAACCTCCAATTCTACCTGTTTTCTCTCTTTTTTTAACTATTAGGAAATTGAATTCGGGAGTTTTAAGGAGTCAATTTCTTACCCTATAGTAATAGAAAGGTTCTTTGGAACTAAGCTAGTAGTTTGTGACTGGTTGGAGTCGAAACAATAAGTCTTTAAAGCTATAGGAAAGATTTGCCCCAATCTAGAGAGAGTAGTAAGAGAAATTTGGCAAGAGAAGTTAAAGTTGGTTATGAAGGATAATCAATGGTAATGTGCGTAATTGAGTATGAATTATGGAAATGATAGCAATTAGGTGCTTAATTACGATAATTGGCACTTTTTGTCAATAGTGAAATTGACTTTGAATGATAATTTTGTGTAGATTCTAGTGTATGATGAGTAGATAAGCGGTAAAAGATTTGAGTAAGGAAGTACCACGGGTAAACCTTTTTATCGGACATAAGGGTTGAGGTAATCATATAGTTTATGTGTTTATTAACTATCATAAATGTATAGAAGTAAATACAAAAAAATGAGAACTTGTGGTTTTTGAGTTTTATGCATGATTCAATATTAAGAATGATTTTATCATGAACATTGGTTTGTGAAATAGAATTTGAAAAGTCATTGATTTCAATATATATATATATATATATATTAAAGTATATGCTATAAAACGTGCGGATGAGTGTAATGGAATGGATTGTGGAAAGAGCATGATCATAGGGGTAGGAGTTCATCTAAGATATATGGGGATGTGTGTATGTGGAGATGTGAGTGAAAAATTTATGGTCGGGCTGGCACTATAGGACATTCGGTACAACATTATACCGCTGGTACCATGGGTAATCCAGTACATCAAATTATAGGACTATAGGACATTCGGTACCTACATTATACTCTCTAGTGCTTATTAGGGTGCAGTTAGGAGTCAACGACACCTCTATCACAAGTGTATGAAGGAGGAAAACCATAGTTTATAGGTTGGTTAGATTACCTTTGGTCGGGTATTTCTACCACAAAAAGTGTGGTTGGGTCGACAAGTAGTTGATATAGAAGAGCCTATAGTTTCGTGTCGGGAGGAGTATCAGAGGTTCGATAGCTAGATGATCATGCTAGTGTGTATTTGTATGGAATTGCTTTGAAAAATGAATTTATTCATATTTTGATATATATATACATGATATTACTTGAGTTTTGATACTTTGGCATGGTTATATGTGGTAATAGACATTAAATGAACTATATTGGTTACTGAGATGTTTATCTCACCTGTGTTTTTCATATTTTCAAGTTCTTATACTAGTGGGTTGAAGGGGGAAGACATTGGCTGAGTAGAGATCTCTCAATAAGCCTTTTATAAGGTTTGGTGTAATAAAGTTATTGTTATTAGTCTTGAATGTATATAAGTTGCCATAAGATTTAGTACATGTGCATATAGTTATATTTATGGTATGTTTGGAAGATTTTGAGTTTCCTAGCCCTTGTATATGTATGAATGGTGAAATGACTAAATGGCTAGTGGATGAATATATATATGTATGACGTTTAAAGAGTATGTGTGATGATCTAGCTATCTATGAGATTAAGAAATGAAAATGTGATTTTGGCCTAAAGTATGATATGGGCAATTTACAGGCCAAAATGTGTATGCATGTGTATGGTCAATCAAGTGTGTATAGTCCATTTAGATGTAGTTAAGGCCTAGAAAGTGGCTAATGATTTTTGGTTCGAATTGAGACGCTTGAGTGGCAAAGTTTTGGAATAAAAACGATCAAAATGCACCTGGGTCTCCAATTTTTGATAGAAATATCGAATTGAAATGAAACTAGTATCATTAGTTAGATTTCAAAACAAGTTTCATGTGAGCACTTGAATCACCCCAATCGAACATTGGATGTGGAAACGACACACATCTAAATTTCATATCAAAACACTATAAAAATGATAGCAAATTTAGGTGTGTGCACTGCAGTGCATGTATTCACATGCCACAGCACACGGCACACTGTGCCAAATTTGACTTAGTTCGTTTATATTGCACTGTTTACTTAGTCCGGGATGTACTTATGCTTATAGCTTTCAATGCGTGTGGGTTTTATAACTCGAGTGAGTTATAAGATGATTTCTAAAAATCTTTTCTTAGGATCCCAAAGTTTTCAAGATTACCAAAGTTTTCAAATTAAATATTTGAATTGAGTAGGATTGATTAAAGTAGAGCGTATCATAATGTTAGTAAAAAGGGCATTATATGTTCCACTAATGTATATATGTATTGATTGAAATGTGATGTGTAAATATATGAGAACTTGACACAAATAGTGAGGCAGAGCCCCATTTAAAAAAGTTGAGTACATTTGTGATTCCTGACCATATGGTGAGGCGGGGGAGCCCTATATGTAGGAGTTAGAGCGTTAAAAGTAGAACAAGTCTAATTGTATATATATGTGAATATATGTTGTATGTGTATTCCTCATATAAGTCCATAATTGTGTAATGTGGCATTGAGAGGCCAAAATGGGCAATTGATGTGATACATGCGGTATAAGGTGTGAATCAGGTGTGTATGTGGTCTTTTAGACTTAGTTTAAGCCGAAGTGGTCTAATAGGACAAAAAATGAGACTTGAACACTTAGGGTGCAAGTTTTGAAAGAATAAGTGACTTTTTGCACCCAGGTGTTCAATTTTAGATCAGACTATTAGATCGAGTCCAAACTTACTCCATTAGCTAGTATATGTTGTAAGCTTTGTGTGGGCACTTGAATCACTCTAATTGGACGTTGGATGTAGAAATGGCACGTGATGGAAGTTCATCTTTCAAGCTATCACATGACAGCAGAATTTGCTGTCATATGCACCTCGGCACTTGATGTAGACAAAAATAGAGCACGTTGCTCTGTACCACATGCCGTGGCGCATGTGGTAGATGCCGTAGTGCAAGACGCTTTTTCAGGGTTGAGCTTTTATGTCTCTTTAGTTGTTGTATAGTTGTGTTGCGCTTCCGCTAGCCCTCTTATTTGAATATATGTTTTAAGAAGTCAGGATCCCATGATTTTGAAAATAAATAAAGGGCTATTACTCTGATATTATTATGTATTTCTTGTTGATTGGGTGATTGAGAATGGTAAAGTCTAAATTGAGTTAAGACTTTACATAGACAAGAGATTTATTAGACCCAATGTTTCTTCTTGGGGATCCCCTGTCTTATTGGTGAAGAAGAAGGGTTGTAGTTTGAGATTGTGTATCAATTATAGGCAGTTGAATAAGGTTATGGTGAAGAACAGGTATCCATTGCCTCGTATTGATGACCTCTTGGATCAGTTGGTTGGTGCCATAGTTTTTTCTAAGATTGATCATCGTTAGGGTACCACTAGCTGAGGTTTAGTAAGAAGGATGTAGCAAAGATGGCTTTTAGGACTTGATATGGATATTATGAGTTCTTGGTTATGCCATTCGGCTTGACTAATGCGCTTGCGATTTTCATGAACTATGTGAACTACATCTTTGGCCTTTCTTAAATCAGTTTATGGTGGTTTTTATTGATGATATTACTAATCTACTCAAAAGATGAGGAGCAGCATGCCAACACTTTAGAATTGTCCTAAGGTTAATAAAATATATTAAATATAAAACATACATAAAATAAATTAAAAAAAGAAGACCGAAAGGTATGAAGCATGCATACTTGAAGATGCTAAGTAGATTGCATGAACATGAAAATAGTAGGTGGAGCTTAAATAAGAAGAAATCGAGCCACAGTTTGGGCCACGATTTTGAAAAACCATGACTTTAATTAATTTTTGAAAGGGAAAAATTAATAGTAACAGTTTTTTTGTAAAAACATGGGATTATCCAATGATTTAAGAAAAAAATGTGGCAATTGTCCGTCACTATGTAGCATTTTTTGTAGTGGAAATAACTAGTCAGTATGGCTAAAAGCCACAAAACAAGTGCGACAAGAGCCATGAATCAAGCGCAGGCACTAGGTCCACAAAAACAAACATGAGTATAGTGATCACGAATACCATCCCTCCGATCCACGTGCGTTGGCCTTCGTACCGGGGCTAGCATCTCTTATAAGCACCTTACTAGTTAGGTGTACTATGGTATGCCAAGAGCTAACGAAACTGCTATTAGCATCCAGCATTCTGAACTCAGTCTCCCTCATAAAATCAAGTGTATATAGAGCAAGAAAAATAGTTTCAAAATTTTCAATTGCAAATATTGTTCAACTATCATTTTCCATTATGCAAATTAATTATCATTTCCCCCATACATGAATCATTGCAGTAAAAATTTTATATAAACATAGAATTAAATAATTACTTAACTACTCATGAGAAATAATACCATTTGTTGTATATCCATTTCAAAAAACTGCTTAAAAGAAATAATACCATTTGTCATATATCCATTTCAATCATTTCTTATTAGCAATATAAATCCTTAGTAAAATTAACATGTGTTCATAAATAAAACAATTATTACAAAAATACGATTAACAGGATATTTGTATAATTTATAAAAAGAATAATAGTAAAATTAAATAAAGGGGTTATAAACATTTTACTAGAAATTGATTCAGAATGCTACCCACTCATCTAAAGTTTCCCAATATTCTAAAGCGTGCTTCTCTCAACCTTTAACTTTAATTCTAATGACGTCCCTAATTTCCTTACAAATAAATTGTAATTCTAAATTATTATATCAAGTAATTTTTCCAATCACTTAATGAGCATTTGAAGAATCCAATCAATATTAAAGATAATACTCTAACCAATTATGTTCCAAGTACACTTGAGTTAGTTAAGCCATTTAACAAATTTTAATTCATTCTCATACCTTTTATAGTCCATTCTCAATCATAAATCATAGTAAAGCATCAACTATTCGTACTCTTCCTTTAAACTTAATAAAATACTATACAAATATCCTTTATAATCTTTCCCTCCTATTTTAATATTTTTTTCAATCTATAACTCAAGCCAACTTTAATATACTTTTCTAGATTATAACATGGAAGATTAACAACATTCCATCCATCACATTCTTCTTTCACACATTTTTACAAATACCTTGAGGGCATTTATCATTGACAAAATTATGAGATGAGCAACCAAGCCATTTCAACAACTTCCAAACTTTTAATTCTATAACCAAAATCAATTCAACATTATAGCATAATAATATCTAACATTAACCAAAATATACACCTCAATTCTTTCTAGAATTCATGAAAGTAGCAATGAGGAATAGAGATGTCATAATTCAGCTAGAGAAGGGAGAGGATATTCATTACTGTCATGAGACTCGAAGAGGAAGGAAGAAAAGAATAGCACTCCCTCCAACAAAACCACAGTGGCAACACCTATAAATCTAACGTGCCTAACGCTAAATAAGGAAAGGGAAGAGCTTTGACTTTCTACATGCATGAGAAGAAAAATCAATAATACTAGCTAGCAAAAGAGAGAAACCGAGCCACCATCTACACACAAAACTTTTTAGCTATTAAGGGGAAGAACAGAGAAAAGAAAATAAAATGAACATGCATGCACGTACCTCTATCAGCCTTAAAAAATGAAAAAAACAGAGAAGAGATCCAGCTAGTGAACCTATGTCAAAGAAAGAGAAGAGAAGAAGAAGGCTTCAATCTGTAACAGCTATGAGAAAGAAGGAGACAAGAATTTCAGCCAGTAAATAAAAGAATCGGCTACCATACACACATACACGAGACTTCAATAGCCGAGAGGGAAGAAAGATAAAATCGAAAACACACACCCCCCTATAATAGCCATGAAACAGAGTAGAAATGGGGAAGAATTCAACCTCTATGCTGTACAGAGATGGATGAATAACAGTGAAGGAGCACAGGTTAAAAGATTGTAACTAAAATTGATGAGAACAGTCAGAGGAATGGATCGATGATGAAGAACAAGAGGAGAGTGATGGCAGTGGAAAAAATGAATGTATAATGCTCTATTTTTCTTTCACGCAAGGAAATAAGAAACCAATCCAAAAACATATTTGGGAAAATTGCAAGAAAGGCCCTAGGAAAAAATTATAAGAAAGGCACAAAATTCTTCCTATAATAAATAAAGTAATAAAACCAAGGTTTTGCTTAAGAAGATTTGAATTCTGGACCTTTAAGAATATTACCCGCATAAGTTCTAATAAACTACCATTCTCTACTTGTTATAAAACTAATTTAAATAAAACCTCAATAGGGAAGGAAAATCATTTAATTAAATTTTTTTGGGGTCATTACAAATATAATATAGGCAAGGATCCTAAATATATAGCCTATGTGGAGCATCTAAAATAGAATTTACAAAATATAAGATGTAAATTAAAATTTTACAATAAATGAAGATTAACACCAACATAATGCTCCAACTTCAATTTGACATCAAAATGCTCAATGATCATCTAGAGGTATGATCGATTAATTATAGTGTTATCTGAGACCAAAAATATTTACATAAATAAACATTTCAATAACAAAATGAATAGGATTGGGGGTGAACAAAATTCATGAAATTATATGCAACATAAAGAGAGAATAACCAATATAATTTGAAGATTATGAGATTCTATATAGCTTCAAAAAATACTAAACCATTAGATTTACAATAGCAAAGTATCCTTAGCACTTAATCTTGAGAATCAAATAGAAAAAAAATAAAAAAAAGTAATTTTACTAATTAAAATCAATGAAATATATATTCACAACTCAATTAAAAAAATAATTTTTGAGAACTTTACAGAACATGTAGCAAATGGGGCACACAGTTTCACGAGGGTACATGAAGAAAATTGAACATACAGTTCAGGCCACAAGGGTAAGTAACCAAATGTTGCATGCAACATCCTAATTTCAATCCGAGGGAAACTAGTTGCTAATCAGGGGTAAATTAGTAATTAGTATATATAATTATATGCATTGTGCTTTATGAAATAATAGAATATTAACATTGTGAAAGAATTGTGTATGTGGGTGTGTGAGTCATGCCTACAGTATGCAAGAGAACATGTGCATTTGCATCCATAAGTATACCCTAGAGTAGGGTAAGGGATCGCGGCCCTACTCTATGTAATGCTAGAATGTCTTGAAAGTCTTGAGTATAGAGCTTGCTCCACCAGGAAGGACCTAGGAGAATTATCCATGAGCATACCCTAAACTAAAGTAGGGAATTATGGTCCTACCGTGTGTCCAATTAAGATCAAAATGTGTATGTGATGTGATTTATGTGGCATTGAGAGGTCAAAATGTGTATGTAATGTGATATATGTGATGTAATATGTCAATCAAGTGTATATGGTCTTTTTGGACTTAGTTCAAGGCCCAAAGTGGTCTAATGGGGCAAGGAATGAGATTGAACACTTAAGGTGCTAGTTTTTCAAGAAAAGTAGCTTTTTGTACCCATGTGTCTAATTTAAGATTTGTATGTTAGATCATGTTCTCATTAGATAGATTATGTTATAAGCTTTATTTGAGTGCTTGAATCACTCCAATTGGATGTCAGGTATGAAAATGATGCACAGTGTGTAAGCTATGGCACATGACGCAGAACTAGGGCATGCTACTTTGTACCACATACCACAGTACATGGGGCATGAACTATAGCGCATGGCACATTTTTCAAAAAAATGATTGTTATTTGTTTGAGTCTTGGGAATGGCTTTTGCACTTTCGTTAGCCCCTTTTATTTGAACTTATTTTATATGAAATCAAGATCTTGCATTTAAAAAAATAAATTAAGAGCTATAAACTCTAATATTGTATTGTTATTGTATGGTACTATGTATGTAGATTGGTAAAGTCCAGATTATATAAGGGACTTTACATTGCATAAGGCCAAAAATACAAACATGGGTACATAGTTCACAAGGATAATACTAACTAAATGTAGCTCAAAACTACAAAATCAAACGCAAGTACAAGATTTGTGAATAATGTAACATTTAGAATTTTTAATTTCTACATTAATATTGGTTAAGGAGTGAATTAGTAATTTAATGTCGGATTAGGATTCTAGATAATAAAGTGTTGAATTGACTCATTGGGATGTTACATGAATAGATATGAGTAGAAGAACAACATTTGAAGCAGAGCATGTGTGTCCGGAGAGGAGTTCCCTCACTGTACCATGCACCATGGCTAAAGATGGATTTGCCATTGTGCATGGAGTAGAAATCTGATAAATGAGAACATGTCCTGCTCATGAAAAATAGAAGAGAGATAAGGAGAAGAAGGGCCAGCATGGAAAAGGAGCCAACCTTTATTAAAGCAACAATATCCAGGAGAAAGTAAGATATTTCCAACCTATTACTTATCGGGTAAATCTCATATTACCATAATCTCCTATTCTACCTTCTTTCTCTTAGTTTTAACTAGTGAGAAATTGAATTCGAAAGTTTCATGGAGATGATTTCTTACCTTATAGTAATAGAAAAGTCCTCTGGGACTAAACTAATACTTTATGACTAGTTTAAGTCAAAATGATAACGTTTTAAAGCTATAGGCTCAATTTGACCTAGTTTAGAGAGAGAATAGTGAGAGAAATTGGATTGTGAGGAAGTTAATGTTTGTCATAAGTGGTAATTAGCCATAATATGCATGAAGGAGTGCAATAGGAGAAATGATAGAGATTAGGTGCTTAATTCTTGTAATTGGCACTTTTAGTCACTAGAGTAATTGACTCTTAGTGCCTAACTTGTGTAGATTCTTGCATACGGTGAGTTGAATAGCAAGAGAAACTTGAATGGCGTTGTGAAATACAGGTAACCCTTTTTATTAAACAGAAGAGTTGAGGTAACTATATAGTTTTTTATGTTGATTAGCTATTCTAACTGTGTAGAAGTAAATATGAAATTGTGAATTTGTTTTTATATAAGTTTTATGCATGATTTAGCATTATAATGGCTTTAGCATGAAATTGAATTTGTGAAATGAAAGTTGATGATTTCTAGCTTTATTTGATATATCTGCATATATGGTGTAAATTGTGGAAAAGCAGTGAAAATTTATATAAAAAGCATGATCATAGGGGGTGGTAGTTCACCTAGGGTATGTGAGGATATATGTGTATGGAGATGGGAGTGAACAAATCCATATAGTTGAATTAGCACCATAAAACATTCAATGTAACATTATATGGGCTAGTACCATGGGTAATTCGGTATAGCATTATATTAGGAATGTTACCATAAGACATCCGGACAGTTTGGCAACTCTTTAGTTCCTGTTAGGGTATGGTTAAGAGTCAACGATGCCTTTATCACAAGTGTGTGAGAAGAGGAAAACCATAGTCCACAGGTGGGATAGATTACCTTTGGTCGAGTGTTTCTACCACTAAAAGTGAGCTCAATATGTGATTGATCTAGTAGAGCCTATGGTTTTAGATCAGGGAGCATTAGAAGTTTGGTGGTTAGATGATCATGCTATTGTGAAAATTGTGTGGAAATTCTTTAAAAGATGAAATTCTATTTTTGATGTGTATATATATGTCTACTTTAAATTTTATTACTTTGACATGGTTATTTGTGCTAATAGACATTAAATGAAATATATTGGTTACTGTGATTTTAATCTTACCCGTGGCTCTTTACATTTTTTAGATTTTGGTAGTAGTGGTGTAAAGAGGAATGAAGTGGGCCAAGAATAAAGATATCTCCTAATAGCCTATTATAAGATGGTGTAATGAATGTAGTTGTAAATAGTGTAGTATGTGTATATAAGTTTCCATATGGAAGTATAGTTAAGCATATGCATGTCTGGTTGTAATGTGGCTAAAGTTTTGGTATCCTGGCCTACTAAATGTATATATGTGTGTGTATGTGGTGAAAATGATGTTGTGGGCCAGTGGATATGTTTATATGTGTATCGTGGAATTTGGCCTAGTGTGATAATGAAAATGAAAGGAATGGAATTTTGCCCAGAGGTGTGTAATGGGCAATTTACAAGTCAAAAGTGTATATGTTTGTTATATTGTTTATATAATTGATCAATCAGGTGTACATTATCCATTTAATGTGGTCAAGGCCCTCAAAGTGGCCAATGACTTGGGGTTTTGATTGGTGATGCTCAAGTGACACATTCTGACTTAAAATGATTAAAATACACTTGAGTTTCCAATTTTCAAATGGGATATCGGATTTAAATGAAACTAGTGTCATTAGTTAGATTTTGAAACACGTTTCATATGAGAGCTTGAATCACCCTAATCAAATATCGGATGCAAAATGGCATACTTCCAAAGTTCATATTAGAATTTAAAGTTTAATAGAAAATTTTAATATGTGCACTGCAACGCATGTGATAAAAAAGGACCACATGCCACGGCACATGGCACAGAGCATGCATCTGTGGTCTTTGTACTACATGCAGCAGCGCATGTGGCACCAATCGTGGTGTATGGGCCTTGATTTAGCTTGAATTAGTTGATTTGCATATGTTTTCTTGTTGACTTTGAGGTGCTATTATATAATGCTTCCACTGTGTAATATTTTACAACTCTGATATGTATATTACTAAATGAATTTTTGAAATTTTTTTTATTTGGAATCCCAAACTTTCTAAATAAATGGTTTTTAAATGAATTAGTAGATTAAGTAGGAGGTCGTATGGTAATATTAGTAAGGGCATTACAAATTACTTGGTATTAGTTTCTTGAGTTTTGAGACCTGCCACTTTGCTTGTTTCTTGCATTCATCCTTAGGAAGGGAGAAAATGAAAAGAGGTGCTCGAGCTTCATGAAGTACTCAAATATTAAGGCATCCAGTAGAGGATGAGCCTGTACTAGAGGTTTTACTGGATAGGCCTTAACAAGCTAATAGAAGAGATGGCTTGTTGAAAGAATTAAGGAACACGATGATTGACATTAAGAATAGTGTAAGATCACGATGTGTTGTGAAGGGTAAAGATCAAGCAGATGACGAGAGGGAAGGTGATAGGAATTAGTCGCTTATCCTCAAAATTACACTAAAGCTAACCCTAATGCAATATAGGGCCAACCCTAGGTCATCTCCCAAGGAATGGTTTTAAGTCTAATTGAAAGTTATCTAGTGAAATAAATCAACCAAAGTTTGTAGGAATTTAGTTATCTATCTAATTATCTAAACTAATTACCTAATATGCAAGTAATTAAAATGCTAGTGAAAGTGAGTGAAATGAACTTCCTTTTTACAATAATGGAACCCTAGAGATTAGTTGATTTTGGACTCATTATCTTCTCATGATTAGGCTAAGTTTAGCTTCCCTTTCCTCTTGACTAAAGCTGTCATGACTTAAGAAAATTATCCTAAGCCAATTAACCTAATTAGCTAACCTCCCTAGGTCTTAGATTAAAGTCCCTAGTTCAATTAACCAATTGGTGAAGACATTAGCCAAGTGATTCATTCAAAATCCTCTCTCAACAGCCATGGTCAAACACATAAATTGTGCAACCACAAGATTATGTCAAGCTACTCAATAACACAAGCATTAACACCACAAGATTATGCAATATTAACACAGAAATTCACTAATTGAAAAACACAAGATTATGTGCCAAACAAAGAGTGGCAAAATTCAGTCATGGCTGTCCAAGGAAGAAATTAAATGAAACAATCCTCTCTCTTTACATCAACATCAAATTCAAATTAGAATTTATAAGCTAAGATGATTAGACCCTAGATTAAGGAATCTAACCATCTAGTAAAAAGAGAAGAGGATAGGAAACAAAAGAACTTAGCCAATTTGAAGCTCAAGACTCATCCTCCATCTTTATCTCTCTAGGATTCCACAAAGAAACTTAGCCAATCTTCATCTTCAAGAACCCTAGTGATTGCTTGTGAAGGCCAAACTCCATAGCTCTTGAATGATGGAAATGAGCTTCAATCCTTGTGAAAATGGAAGGGATGGAATGAAAATGAAGAGAGGAGAAGAATGGTATGAGTTTTGTGGAGGTTTGGTGGCTGAAAATGGAGGTTAGGGTGCTGGAAAATGAAGAACAAAAGAGAAAAATGAAGAACACTATGAACAAGAGAGAGAGAATGTGGAAGATGAATGAGATATGTGTTGGATCCCATTTGAGACTTAAAATGGCGTGCTCCTTGGTGTCTCCCATCAGCCGAAGCTTAATTAAAATAAGGAAAAAGAAATTAAAATGTAAATGGGAGCCTTGTCACACTTGCAAGGTGGCAACTTCCTATTGGTTTGTAGATGATTCCAATGTGTGCCTAATTTCCCATGTGTCATCCACATCATTTTAGCTGATCTAATCCCTCAAAATAATCATAATTCACGTGCAAACCATCAGCTATTGTCCTCAAGGAGTGTTGACCTCAATTGCCCAATTGATGCACAAGTCACATGCCACCTATGTCACATAAATCACATAATTCAATTAAATAGCATATGATATAATAAAATCTAAGTCATGTCCAGAATTAAATTCATAATTAGAAGGGAGAATTTATTAATTAATCAAGTTTCAGGCTGCACAAAATTATATAAAAATTTTCACACAAAGGCAAACTAAAAACTAGGACAAACTAAGACACTTAAGAAAGTGTTGACTTTTTTATTTAATTACTCCCAAACTAAAATGAATTTTAAAAATATAATTTCACCATTCATCAACTGGACATAAAATGCACTTTGTCAATTTTTCTTGTACATTTTCTCAAAAGTTCATTTTTTGGACCAAAATGCCCCTAGTGCACTGATCGTAGAAACTTAGGCAAAGTTCCAAATCTAATGCAATGTGTGCACTTGAAGGTGATAAATCATTAATAAAATGGTCCTAATTGACAAATAAAAGTAGGTAAAAAATGTGTTCTATCAGAAGGTTAAGGTAGATCGATACAAGAGGAAGCACATAGAAGACCTGAGCTGTCTCAAGCTTTAGGTAGTAGCCAAGCTATGGGAGTTATGGCTGATCCATTCCTCGATCGAGCTTGAAAGACCTTTGTGAGGTTCAGTCCATCGATATTTAAAGGCAATATGAAAGAAGGAGAAGCTGAGAAGTGGATTGAACACCTCAAGACTATGTTTGAGGTAGTGACTTGCATGTTAGAGCAGAAGGTGATCTTGGCTACAGTTTAGCTAGTCGAAGCAGCCAAGAGATGCTGGGATTTAGTTAGGCTATCTAGTGGTATGAAGTATTCTTGGGAGGAAGTCAAGAGGGTGTTCTTTGATTATTACTTCTCGGTGTCTTTTCGTATGAAAAATGAGGAGGAGTTTCATTCATTCAGGTAAGGGGATCTAGATAAAGAAGAATTTATTAAGAGATTTAATGATTTATCAGTCTATTGATATATCTATAGTACTACAATGATATGAAGTGGAAAGCAGAGCGATTGTTAGAGAAAATGCATCCAGAATACTAGCAGTAGATTGCTCTATTTGATGTGACCACTTATGAAGAGATGTGCCACAAGTTGAGAACGACTGCAAGAAGAGGCAGAGAAGTTAAAGCTAAGAAGAAGAGAGACAGTATGGGAAGGTTTACTTCTTCTTTGGGTTTGTTGGGAGGTGTTTTGAAGAAGCCTATTTATAGCTCAAGTAGTCCTAGAGTTTATGGAAAAAGGGAGCTTTATTAAAGGTTCTTAGACCTGATCAGTTCAAAAGGGTTCTGTGCAAAAGAGTACTAGGGTTAGAATTGGGCCTCCACAAGCTTCAAGACAAGCTTTTAATGTGCTAGCTCCCACTTTTAGCACTAGAAGATCACCTCATGTGGTATCTATGGCAAATTTCATGCGGGTAAGTATTAGTCCTGTGTCAAGTATGGGAAGCCAAGCCATATCTTTAAATATTCTCTAAAGAGTGGAATAAAGTTAACAAAGCAGCATCAACTATTCCGAAATAAGTTTTTGTTGTGATGCAAGAAGAGGCCAAAACGTCTTCAAACTTGATCAAAGGTATAATCTCCATTTATGGTAATAGAATTGAAGCATTATTTGACTCTGGAACTATATATTCTTTCATTTCAGAAGAATATGTAGATAGACTAAAACTAGAGCTGAAAGACTTACTTGTGTTGATAAAAGTAATGACACTTCAGGATCCTCAAGTATTACTAGTGAGGCTTGTTAAAGAGAAGAGATTGTATTTAAGGATCAGGCATCTATGATCGATTTGATCTGTATTCTTATAAAGGCGATTGATGTAATTGTTGGCATAGATTAGCTAGCAGCTAACAATGCTATGCTAGATTGTGCTAGAAAGCTAGTGTCATTGCCAGTGTTGATGGCAGGGATCAGTTCTACTTAATAGGCTAGATTTTTGTTCAGTTGTACAAGTTGAGAAGTTAATTAGATAGGGATGTTGTGTGTATATGAAGAATTGTGCAGCTAGCAGTGTGTATGATAGGGGTATTGAGAAAGATTGGAGTAGTAAGTGAGTTTCTTGAGGTATTTTTAGAAGAGATGTCTGGATTACCTCTAGAAAAAGAAATTGAATTCTCAATAGATTTGGTTCTTAGTACCAATTTGATTTCTAAAGCTCTACATCAAATTTCACCCTCGAAGTTGAATGAGTTAAAGGAATAGATTAAAGATTTGCTTACAAGGGGTTTATCAGACTGATTGTATTACTATGAGGATTGCCGATGTTGTTTATGAGCAAGAAGGCTTGCAGTTTAAGGTTGTGTATCGACTATCGGTGTAATGACCCTCAATTTATATATATATATATATATATATTTATATCCTATTTAAATTATTTTTATGGCAAATGAAAAGTGGTGACTTAATGAAATTAATGTTAATGGTTTACCCGAAGGTCCAAGGTTTGAATGCTTTTTTAGCAGTGGATTAATTTTATTTAGTTTTCAATTATAAGAAAATTTCTAAAAGTGTTGTGGCTTTTATGTTATTAGAGAAAAATGTTGTGCCCTCTCTAGTAATTTTTGCATTTCTCTAATGTTCAGATTTTTTATCCTCACTCTCGGTCAGAAGCACGCATCAGAAGAAAAAAATTCTGGACCCTTTTACTCAATTCGTGTTGCCGTTATTGTCTCCCTTCATTCCTCTTCAATTTTTTTGGTAGTTTCTGGTTGTTGTGCCTTCGATCAAGCCTTTCCCTTCTCTCTTCCTCCTTCTATCAGCGTTCTCCACTACTTGTTCGGTCTTCTCTCCTTTCTCTATAATTTTCGTTGCCGTGGAAAGCGTTGCTGTGCGTCATGAGGGTTCGAGCTCGAGTAGGCATTGTGAGAGGTAGAAGGTCAGTATATGCGTACAATCTTCATCTTCTCTTCCTTATCAACTGCTGAACGTGTCATATGTGCGTATGATTTGTGAGAAGAAAGAAGATCTAATTCAGACATTTCTCTATCTTTCCTTTGTGCTTCATCTTCTCCCTCTCATTTCTGGTGATCGTTGGTGAAAGTGGAACCTCATTGTAGCTGTGCAAAGCTCAGGTTCTCCATCATGTTTTCCATCCCTGTTTGCCTTCTTTAGTTGCTGTTATGTTCTCAATGTTCGCGTTCATGTCACTAATGGGTGTGAGAAACCAAATCGCAAGAGCTAGTGGTGCTGTAGAAGCTCGGACGTGTGCTGCTGATTCAATTTCTTTCCTATCTTGTGAGCTGTGTTTAGTTTTCTACTTCCTCTGTTTAGCTATCGAAACTATATCCTCCTTCCTTGCTTTCTGCCATGGAGATCTGAGTAGTGGTTTCACTTTCTTCTCTTCTTCTAACTGCACTAAACAGAGGTAGGAGATTCGGGTCCCTTCTTTTTGATTATTTTTGTACTCGTGAATATGGTATATTGTTGCTGTGCGTGAGAGTGTGGTTTGCTCTGTGTGCGTGTGAAATTACAGAATTTGTGTGTGGTCTGTGCTGCTTCAGGGAAGAGCCAATTCAAATATGGAGTTGGAAGGCTTAATAATTATATATATATGGCTGAGTTAAATTAATTTGTTTGGAATGGGTGGTGTTGAAGTAATTGTTAGGATGGAAGTGAAAGAGAAGAGCTTAAATGGAATACTTGGAGATTAGTGCTTTTAAGATGCTTGTTAAAATGCTTGTTAGAAAAATTAAACTTTATTTTGAAATTTCATTGATTCTTGTGGAAAGTAGAGTTAGCTTAGATGTTATTAATATCTAAATTTGACTTGAAAGTTGCAAGGAACATTTGACTATGAAACTAATAATATATAATTGTTGTAATTCTTGGAGATTGATAGTTTATTGAGAAAATATTTAAATGCTAGAGTTGATATGAGGAGATTGGAAAGGTTTTGTATTTGGTGCCTTGACAAAATGCTAATGAGGAATACTTTTTCTTGGTATAAAGCTTTGGTTTTAACATTTCAAATTTATTTAGTTGATTATTGGTGGGAACGTTAAAAAGGAATTATTGTAATAAATGAGAGTAGAATAAAATTTTAATATGATTTATAGGGTGTTTGGAAGAAGAGAAATTTGATTAAAGTTAAGAGGTGAAATTGGAATTATGAGAATTTCAGGTAAGTGGATAGTGTTCCAACTAATGTTTCAATAAAAATCTCCTTTATCAAAATATTACATTGTTATGCAAATTTTTTTTAACCATGTGATTATTTGATATTTTGTTGATTAACTTACTTTATTTCATGAAGTTATCTTACCAGAATTGATTATTTTAGTTAATCAATAAATACAAGTTCAGATTCTAATTATGGGATTTCATTTTTGAAAATTATTGAATTGTTAGAAAAAATGATTCACGCGAGTTTGACATGAAAAATGAAAATTTTATTTTGAAAGTAATGATTTTCTCACATGTTTGAAAATGAATTTGAAGGGGACTTTATACAGAACACTGTTGCTAACGGCAGTTTCGTTAGCCCGTAACATGCTGTGGTTAATAACTATATAGTTTGTTTTGTCGGCTTTGTTCTCATGTTTGTTATTCGTGGGCTTTGTACCCATGTTTGATTTCGTGGCTTCAAGCCACGTTTGGTTAGCATTACCCTCGTGGATTGTGTGTCCATGTTTGTTTCGTAGCTCAAGTTGCGTTTGGTTACTTATCCTCGTGAATTGTGTGTCTACGTGTGTTGCTTGTTTTGATAAGTCCCTATAATTATGAGTTTTTAATTATTTGATAGATTTGTTTTTCATTGGTTTTGATTAGTGACATATTTATAATTATTTAATGTAGTTATTTGCTTTATTAAAATTAAACGATAATGACATTTGATATAATACTTTAATGAATTATGATTTTATTTAAAGTTACATAGAGTCTTTATATGTTGAATTTTATAAAATATTTGTTGCAAAATATTATCATTTCTAGCACACATAATTATTCTAAATTTTTCTTTTATACATATTTAATTTTATTTATTGTTGGGATGCTATTCACTGAAAATTTATTTTGGTCTTAGATTCATTAGCTGACGCTGATCATACTACTGACCTCTGAAGGGCATATAACTAGTCTGGGTGGAATTTTGCCTAGCATTATTTATTTATTTATTTATTTTATGTAAATACTTGAATTCATAATTTATTTTAAAAAGTAAGGTTAGGTGCTCCACATAGCTTATAGCTAGGTTTACATTTTGATATATGTTGTCTGCTAGTTGGAAGGAGCTAAGCTCTTGAATGATACCCTATTTTTTATGTAAAATATTGTGTTGTAGGATTTTTGGGAAAATCTATTTACAAGGAAGGTTTTGTCAAAATTTCTACAAAAATATTAAAACTTTTATTATAATGGATTTTTTTAAGTGTGTTATCATTTTCAGTACAAATTCAACTATATTTTAAAATGAAAAGATTTCTCAATCTAGGGTTTGAGGGATGTGTGATATGGTTTACATCCTGTGCTAGTCACCCTTTGATTTTGAGGCGTGATAATTAGCAATTGAATAAGGTAATGGTAAAGAATAAGTATCCTTTATCCAGGATTGACAATTTACTTGATTAGTTGGTTGGAGCTTCAGTCTTTTCTAAGATTGAGTTGAGGTTAGGGTATCATTAGTTAAGGGTCTCTAAGAAAGATGTACTTAAGACGGCCTTTTAGACACGTTATGGGCATTATGAGTTCCTTATCATGCTGTTTGGTCTAACTAATGCATTTGTGGTATTCATGGATTACATGAACTGTATCTTCAGACCATATCTAGATCAGTTTATTGTGGTTTTCATTGACAACATTTTGGTTTATTATGAAGATGAGGAATAGCATCCCAAGCATATTCAAATTGTCCTCCAGATTCTGTAAGAGAACAAGCTATATACCAAGCTCAATCATGTGAGTTTTGGCTAAGAGAAGTTAGATTTTTGGATCATGTGGTGTCAGCAGATGAGATTTTTATTGATCTTCATAAAGTTGATGCTGTGTTGAAATGGGAGTGATCTAGCCCAGTTATGAAAATTCAAAGTTTTCTAGGATTAGCTAGATATTACTAACAGTTTATCTAAGGTTTTTCCCAAATTGCCTCTCCATTTACAAGATTAACTCATAAAGATCAACCTTTTTCTTGGAATGATAAGTGTAAGAATGCTTTCCAAAGGTTGAAAGAGAAGTTGACAATGGCACTAGTATTAATAATTTTGAATCTAAGGCTACCTTATGAGGTGTACACAAATGCTTCTTTAAAAGGTTTGGGTTGTGTATTGATACGAGACAAACAAGTAGTAGCCTATGCATCAAGGCAATTGAGACTATATGAAGAAAATTATTCAGCTCATTATCTATAACTTGCAGCATGGTCTTTGCGCTAAAGATTTGGCATCATTACATATAAGTTCAATGTTTAGCATGTTCAGTGACCACAAAAGCTTGAAGTATCTTGTGGATTAGAAAGAATTATACATGAGATGAAGAAGGTGGATATAATTAGTCAAGGATTATAACTTTGAGTTGAAATACCATCCTGGGAAAATTAATGTAGTAGCTAATGCACTAAGTAGGAAATCGCTGCATATGGCCAGTCTAATGGTGTAAGAGTACAGCTTAATGGAGTCTTTTATAGATTCTTAACAAGACACATCATTAAAAGCTGTAGTTGGTACTTATATTATTGTGATCAGTAGTGAATTTTGGAAAGAGCTGAGGATGGTACAGTTAGAAGAAGAGTATCTTCTTGGGATTCGAGAGAAAGTTGAATTGAATCTATTTAAGGATTTCAGTTTTAATGATGATAGATTTATGGTATACTAGGATAGGATTTGTGTGCCTAATGATGCGGACTTGAGAAAAGTGATTTTGAATTAAGCACACTATAGCAAATATACTATTCACCTAGGAGCTACATAGATGAATCAAGATGTGAAGCGTTATTAGTAGTGGCCAGGAATGAAAAGAGACGAGACAAAGTTTGTAGCACGATGCTTGACTTGTATATTTTTTAGCCCTTTCCACATAGAAGAAGGTGTAAAACAACAATTTTTAAAGAAATTTTGGCAGTGTTTCCCCTAAAAGTTAGATTTTCTACTAAATTTACAATTTAAAAAAATATAAGAAGGAAATAATATTATTTAAAGTAAAACTCACATGCAATTCCTAATGGCCTCAAGCCTCTATCAGCACTCCACCAGCATACAAAAAATAAACTAGTAATGATGAAACAACAATTTAATTACAAGAAATAAACTAACCTAATAGAACTTATATAAGCACAACCCATTTCCTTGTAGTAATTTTTGATTCATAGTAATTTGTAACAACTTCCAAGCATCCAAATATTACTTTTGAAATAATAAATTGATAACATTTTCCAAAATAACCCCTCATGCCATGAAACATAATAAAGTTCATTTCAACTTCAAAACTTATGCAAATACTTATAGTACTAGTTTTATCAAAGTAACCCCTTAACTTTGTGATCACATAGTTTCATGGAGAGTATAACTTGATACAAAATTTGTCATTCATAAAATTACTCACCTTAAACCTTTTTTTTCATATTTTTCTAAAATCAATAACCATGTTTGTCAAACGCATATTTATCATCAAGCGGGAATTTCTATCATGTTCATAGCATTTATTTGAAAAAGAAATGAGCAAAAAGTTTGTTATCAAAAAATCAAAATTCATCTTCCTCTTGTTCGGTCAATATAGTTAGATTGAAAATTCATATGCACAGATCAAACACACTAAACATGTTCATATATGCACGTGGAAGCAAAGTGCTGTGCATCGAATTTGAATGAAATTCACAGATGAAGCAAATCAAGAAATTAAGATTACATCCTACGCATGATTCACAGCACATACAAATAAAAAGGAAGGATTAGTTTCATAACAATTAATTTAAACCCACACGCAAAAATTTAGTAAAGAGGAAAATTTTACAACTTCACCTATTAAATTTCATAACTTGAATAAATATAGCATAGATTTGAAGGGCACAAGTTGCTCAAAGCCCTCAAGCTTAAGTGACAATGAAGGAAAAGGAAAAGAACTTATCAATGGAAGCAAAAAGAGGATCTTACCCACGACAACAACTATAGTGACGCACGAACAAAGGAGGAATGAGGATGAAGATTCTGACTACTCAAAACACCAGTAACGGATGAATGGCTGAGCACGCGATGAACTTGAACGGATTTCAATGGATGAGCACTTGATAAACAAAGAGAGTGTGGTGAGAAGGAGATGACAGTGAAGGAGACGATAGTGAAAAGCGTCGCAAAGATCGAAGCATAGTATGACTAAGAGAGATAGAGATAAACAGAGGAAGACAACGATCGGGAAAAGAAGAGGTAGACAAAGATGAGAGCGAGAAGAGGTGGATTGTGAGACGAGATAGGGAGATCGAGAAGAGGTGGACTGATGAGGAAAAACGACAAAGAAATATGAAATTTGAAACATTATCTACATCGATTATAAATATAATCGGTGTATATATGGACTAAAATATTTAAATTGTATATATATATATATATAAAAGCATATCTACACTAGTTACCATAATTAACTAGTGTAGTTATGTCAAAAAATAAAGTTTTTTAAAAAAATCATATCTACACCAGTTACATAAGTAATCAATGTAGATATATCAACATATCTACACCAGTTGCCCTTTTTAACCGGTGTAGATATGTCAAAAAGATTTTTTAAAAAAAATAAAATGAATATCTACACTGGGTAGATGTAAACTTGGTGTAGATGTTGATATCTACACCCATTATATATCAAAACCGGTGTAGATATTGACTCAAAAAATTTTATTTACAAAAATACCACCACCTCTAATTTCTACACTATAGGCGCTATAATCGATATAGATAATGCGGTTTAAATATCCTATTTTTCACTAGTGATTAGAGGGATAAATGAGCTACCAAATATGGATTTTCTATTGCCCTACCAATATGAGAATTCAAATGAAGGTTATGGGAAGTTGTTAATAGGAGTTTTTCCATTTCCAAACTTATCTTGTGTTGGCCTCAAAGAGTGTAACATTTCTAATAGTAAGAGCCTTCAAATTTATCTTTGTTGTTTCTCCAACATGAAAGAGTTGGACTTGAGCAACAATGACTTGACAATTCTACTAGTATGCATAAAATAATGCCCTTTTTTGGAAATGCTTTCTTTAGAAGGGTGTAGGCATGGGCGAGAAGTAGAAGATATTCCATCAAACATAAAACAGCTGTATACAAGAGATTGCATATCGTTGAGTTCAAAGTCAAGAAACTTATTGTTGAGTGAGGTCATTAATTTTCTTGTCTTTGATGTTTTGATATTAATCACATCCATATTTAAGTAAGCTATATATATATATATATATATCTTTCTCCAATATTTCTTTTGTTTCCCAGGAACTAATTCGAGATGCGATGATTAGAGATGTTAAACAATGCACAAAGTTCATGGTGCTGAGGTCAAGCATCCCATAATGGTTCAATCACCGTGGGAAAGAAGCATCTATTTTTTTTTGGTTTCATAACTCCTTTCCAACTCTTTGTCTTTGTGCTCTTGTCAAATCAAAATATGATATAGTATTTTACATCCCTGAAGGGGTCATAAATGGAAAACCAACATCTAAGATATTATCCAATGATGGGCTTTGGATGGATTCACAAAGTGATGAGGATCATATGAATGGCAAGTAAAAGCTTTACACTAAAAAAATAGCAAATTAGTGATGGAATTTAGCGACAAAATGTTCCCTCGCTAAAATTTTATCACTATTCCATCACTAATCTGTCAAAAATAATTTACCAATGAAAAATTCTATTGCTAATTTTTAGGATATCTTGTTCCACTTTAGTGACAGAATTTGTGACAAAAAATTCTGTCATAAAATTTTCTGTCATAATTCTGTCGCTAATTATTCATGGCTAATAAACTATTTTTTGTGTGTAGTGTTATCCATCATTTACACTAAATGATGGGTATTGCTAATACCTATCATTTATAGTCCAATATAAATGGTGAGTAAATCTAACTATTTTTAAAATAATTATCATATTTTCTCATTTGGCTTATATATATATATATATATAGGGAGGCTACCTTCACAGCAGCTTCCCTACAACAATACAAATCTATAGTAGTATTTCCAGCATTTATCTAGCCAGCAATGTCAAATAAAAGTAGTATAAAAATCAATTCAAAACTCACTCATAAGCGTATGAATTATCATAGTACTGCAATGTATGAAATGACCACAGTAAAATTAATATGAAATGAGTGCAATAAAATTCCCCATGTAAATGAAATTGCTCATTAGTATTTATAAAGAGAATCTTGTTGACATACGATTTCTGGATTGTGGTTTCTCATTCGTGAATCGCAAGCAATGGTCATAATCTAAATTACCTTGCTTTTATCTTAGGCACTATAAAGAACCAATAATTATATATATTAATGAATTAATTAATTATCAATAATCAAAATCAATAACTACTTAGCCATCATTTTTGGGTTCCATTTAAAGGTACCACTTAAATATGACGGTCCTTTTTTGTTTTGAGGGACACAAAATACGAGGGGTATTAATTTAACCCTTATATTTTTGTGTCCTCCATTCAGTGACTCAGCAAATATCACCTCTTTTTTTTTTTTTTTTGTTTTACTGTCATTCATTAGGCATCATTTTTTTTCTAATTTCTATAGTAGTGTTGACAATATAAATTAATTATATTAACTTGATGGAGTACATATTTACAATCATAACTCATAAGTATCGGTGTTCACAAATTGCTTTCAGTACCAAACCCCCACGTTAAAGAAATATAAATACCCGAGGACTTAAAAGAAAATATTATTATATTAGATGTGTGATACAAATTAGCCATTCTAAGATAGCTTACATGGTAAAAATAGAATACAATATTTGCACTATGCTTAATACATGCACCCATGCACTGGAACTAGAAAATTTATTATTATTATTATTATTATTATTATTATTTTAATGAGGATTATTTTTTTAAATAACACTTATTTTACTCCATTTACAAAATCATATTTTAAATATTTGAACTCAACAATTAAATTTATTAAGGATTTAGTTTATGACATAGACTCTATAAGAAATTCCAATTATTATGTCATTTTCTTTGTTAAGATATAGCGTTAAGGTTTATTTTTAGTCTTAAACTTTTTTCAAGGAACGCTAGGCACTTTATACTAATAAGTGAGATAATTTTCCTTCTAAAACTATTTTTTGGAGGAGCAAAATACTCCTTATGTTAGCCAACTATTAACTTTGTTGTTTTCTACTTATAAGGCATGTGTGTGGGACTCACTACAGTGACAAGTAGGACTATAAACTTGTCCTTTGATATCAATTTGTCTGTAAACTCTTTTTTCAAAAGTTTTATATACCTTGAAGTATTTTTAAAATAAAATTTAATAAATATTATTAAAATTAAATATTTTAATATTTAATAATTTAAAATTATTTATAAATATTTATTCAAAATTTGTAAATTATTTTTTAAGTATTAACAGCTTAAACTAGATTTTCAAAATTTTATAGATGACTTGTATTTTTTTATATGTCAGTTATATTTTTAATATTCATTAAGTTTCAAAATATTGCACCACCCAATTTTAATATTTTGATATTTTATAACTTCGTATTAAAGACAAAAGGAGTGAACTTCCAAATTAAGAGAGAAATTTTTTCTCTCATCCCTCCATTATTCTCTTGTTAAGTGGCTCTTTCAATACACTATTAAAAAATACTGTATATATAATGCTCCATATTTAACGGTTATAAGAAAAAATGTTGAATAAAAAAAGGCGGGATTTTGAAAAACTAATATTCAGTGGTTAAAAATTAACCGTTGAATATACATTTATATATTCAATGGTTAAATATAAAAACCGTTGAATAAAAAAGGCAAGATTTTGAAAAACTAATATTTAGTAGTTAAAAAATTAACCGTTGAATATACATTTATATATTCAACGGTTAAATATAAAAACTGTTGAATAAAATCCTCAAAATATTGCCTAGTGACATCACCATATTATTCAACGGTTTAGGAAAAGTAACTGTTGAATAAAGTGTCAGAATATTCAACGGTTAAAATAAAAAACCGTCAAATAAACATTTTCGAAACCGCCTTATGACGTCATCTTATTATTCAACGGTTCCTTAGCCAGAACCGTTGAATAAACATTTATAATATTTAACGGTTTACCTGAGGAACCATTGAATAAACATTTATTCAATGGTTGTTCAATATAACCGTTGAATAATTTCATTTAAATCGCCTCTTCATTCTCCCAAAACCATTACTTTCAGACGCTCAAAACTTCATTTCTCCTCTGTAGAACCAGATACCCACTGTCGAGTCTCCTTCCCCAATCACCGAGTCCACATTTCCAGCCAAACCCTTCCATTTTCTGCCGTTGGAACACCGTCGCAAGGCTTCATTGCTATTTTCGTCTTCCATCTTGTGGTGTGCGAACACGTAAGTACTCTGCTTCGCTCCTCTTTCTCTTCCTCTTCCCTCTTCCTCTTCCTCTTCCTTTCTCTCTTCCTAACTTCATCTTCCTCTTCCATTCCAGTTGTTTTGGTTCGTGATTCATCTCCATTCAACTGTGGTTACATGCGTGGGTCAGCAAAACAAAAAAAGGTTAGTTTTTTTTTTAAGAAATTGTATAAAATTTGAGTATTTTATTTGAACATTATGATTATTTACAATGGGGATGATTTCATATACAATGTGCTTGAATTTTGGTTGAACGAAAATGCTCTGTGTCTATTACTAATTGTTAAATGTGATTGATTGAGTGAATTTTAATATGAATTTGTTGTTATTTTAATGTTCAATTTGTTAAAAAAGGGCAGTAAGCCTAGGAAATGCTTAGTTTTATGCCGTTATGCTGCCAAATTTTTTAAAAAATTTTAGTCTTGCAAACATGACCATTGTTAATTATGGTCTGGAGGGAGTTTAGTTATATTTCTATCTTGTTTCTTGAATTAGTTTAAAATTTTGTAGGTTAAAATAGTGTAAAGAAAGGGCATAATACTTGAGAAATACTTATTTAAAATTGTTAGGCTGCTAATTTTTTTAATTTTAATTTTTCTCTTGAAAAGAACAAATACAAGCATAGTTGAAGTTGTTGAAGTGATTAAACTCGTGATTCACTAAATGCTTTTCTAATTTTACCATCTTTATTAAATAAGGGCATTATGGATAAGGAGTGGACATCTGCCAATCGCCTATCTAAAGAATATTGGGATGGGGTGGCAGAATTTGTTAAGTTTGTGGTAAACAACGCAAAAAAATCATGAGCGAATTGTTTGTCCTTGTTTAAGTTGTGGCAATGTGAAGTCAATTTCTCCTGAGACATGTGAACTTCACTTGTTTAAGTATGGAATTGATCAAAGTTACAAGTGTTGGGTAAAGCATGGGGAGACACCTGAAGATGTGAATAACAGTAGCCGAGGGTATATAGAAAGTTGTTCATTACCATCATCTTTTGACACAAATGCAAATGAGGCCGATTGTCTTGAAGAATTGGTTGATGTGATGGAAGAGGAACTTGAGAATTTTCTAGAGAAGTTTGAAAGGTTGAAAACTGATACGGAGACACCTTTATATGAGGGTTGTACTAAGTTCACTTTATTGTCCGCTGTGTTAGAATTATACAACTTGAAAGCAACAAGTAGGTGGAGTGATACAAGTTTTTCAAGCTTGCTCTCTCTAATCAAACTAATGCTACCGAAGAATAATAAGCTTCCAGATCGGCTATATGATGCAAAGAAGGTGTTACGCATAGTTGGCCTAAGCTATAAGAAGATACATACTTGCCCTAATGATTGCATTTTGTTCAGGAATGAATATGAAGAGCTAACCCACTGTCCTAAGTGTGAGACATCATGTTATAAGCAAAATGGGAAGAGTGCAAAGAAGGCAATGTGGTATTTTCCTATTATTCCAAGATTTAGGCATTTGTATAGCATAGGTCAAGAGGCAAAGAATTTAACATGGTATGTAGATGGAAGGATTAAAGATGATAAGATTCGGCATCTACCTGATTCTCCTGAATTGATAAGGTTTGATTAGAAGTACCCTGAGTTCAGAAAAGAAGATAGGAACCTACGCCTCGCATTATCTACTGATGGGATGAACCCACATGGTATGCAGAGCAGTACCTATAGTACATGGCCTGTGATGATGGTCATTTATAACCTTCCTCCCTGGCTTTGCATGAAGGGAAAGTATATGATGCTATCCTTACTAATATCGGGGCCCAAGCAACTCGGAAATGACATAGATGTTTACTTAGAACCATTAATTGAAGACTTGAAGCTGTTGTGGGAGATAGGTGTAGAGGTATATGATGCTTACAAAGAAGAGGTATTCAATTTGAGAGCCATGCTTTTTGGTACAATCAATGACTTTCCAGCGTATGGTAATCTATCATGGTAATTTATCAGGGTATAGTAAGGAAAATAACCGTTTTATATTTCCTTTTTTGTAGTAGTGATAGCACATTAATTGGACAAGCGATATCTTCCAAATAAGCAATTATGTTGGTATGTTGGCCTCAGTCTGTCATGTTTTTGATTTTACCCCAATACTATAGTGTGCATAGAGTATTAAATTTAGATGGTGCAATATTTTGAAGAAAGATCATTAGTTGACAAAAATATTATAGAAAAAGACCTAAAAATTTTACGAACTTAATCAATATTAAGAATATGATCAATGTATAAAAGAATACAAATCATCTATAAATTTATGAAAAACTAGTTTGAGTTATTAATATTTAAAAATAATGTATAAATTTTGGATGAACATTTATAAATAATAATATTTAAATTATTAAATATTAAAATATTTAATATTTTAACAATATTTTTAAAAGATAGATTGTCACCATTTAATGGCTTCTTTTTCTTGTTCATCATTGATGAGTTGACAAGAGCCAAGACTTCTATTGTCAGACTGTTTTCTTACATATAACCTTAGTGATTAAAATGAAATGGACTTAAATACACACACATATGTATGTATATTATTTTTATTCCTCTACTTCTATTATTATTATTATGTCATTTTCTCTATGCATAAGGATTTATTTAGACTTTGCAATTATGCATTTGTAGAGTAAAATAAGTCGAAAATTCTAACATATCTAAAATTTTACACCTCCAGTAATCATTGTAAAACATTTGGAGGAGGAATTTTATAGTACTTTTATAAAATTTCACAATCACTTACAATACACTGCATTTACAAACTCTAATATATTTCTTCATTATATAGGCTCAAAATAAATACATATTTAGACTATTGAAAAATTAGGGTTTGTTGTGTATATGATGTGGGCTTGATCCAAAGCATATTCTTCAGACTTTGAGATACTATTAGGAGATTTGAGCTTGGGTTTTGGAATTGGAAGAGTTGGGAGTATGGGGATGACAATTTGAAGACATTTGGAGCTTCATTCTCTTTGTTTTTCCATTTCTTCTCCTTTTCATCTCTAGAAATCTGATATGGGTTCAAATATTTTATATATTTGTAGTTTTGGATGATTATGAGCAGATAAATACTTTGCTCTAGGATTATTTGGAACTCTTATATGGATTAACACTAATTTTTTCCACTTTTATGTGATTAGCAATATATATATGTTTATTTTACTATTTTCCTAATGCTTCTAAGTGATTGGCCACCATTTAGTTGATTTGTTCACTTGAGTGATGCTTGAAAGGGCTAACATGAGTGTGAAACTAGGGTAAATTAGTGCATGGACTTGAAGTTTGCATCATAAATGGATGGTTTTGTTAGTAAGATAGAGACATACTTACTAACCTTGCATAGTCACATTATGGTTGAAGCTTAAAATTGGATTTTATTAATTGTTACAAGAAATAAGGAAATTAATTTAGCTAAACACTTATTCATGACTTGAGAGAACTTGCACAAGTATTTTTAAAACCCCAGGTTAGCACTTATTTTCATTGAAAACAATGATGAGAGGATGTTATTTTAGTGTTGTGAAATGCAAGAGGGATAAATAATCCTAGGTCCCAATCCATACTTGAAGTTTAAGCATTAGTTGTATTTTCCTTTATTTTCTAGTGTTAATATAATTTGCAAAATCAGCTACTCTGACTAATTGTGTTTTGTTCAACTTAATTGAATTTGCACAGTCTTTTACTTGATCATATTTAAAATACAAATTCTTATAGGAGCGGTACTCTACTCATTTTGTATTACTTGCTATGATCAGTGCACTTACGGAGCACAACACATTTCAATATTTTACAATTGTAGCTTCATATATCTAATAGTTAAACTTATGATGCATTACTAACAAGTTTAATACTAATTGTTTACAACTACTCCATTATTAATTCATAAATATTGCTACAATTTTTTATAACTATAACTTTACTAGTTCAATAATTAAACTGGTCATGTGAAATAATTACATATTCAACTGTAACTATCATATATATAAAGTTATACTTGTAAAATATTGAAGTGATAGTTGTACACCACTTATATGGTAGTTATATACAATTAGGGTTAAACTTGCCACACCTCAAAAATAAGTCATGACTAGCACAAAATATATAAACAAAAACACATACCTCATAAGCCTTGACTTAAATTGAAAAAAAATTAATTCATGAACATATTTTGCCTAGGATTAGACCACTTTCTATGCATGTCATACAACAACAAAAATTAATAATTCTAAAGAAATTTCAATAAAAATCCCCTATAAATAGGACCTCTCAAAATTTATACAACAAAATTTCAGTACAAACAACAAGGAGCTATGCTTCTACTAGTAATCAAATAACATATTCAACCAAAACAAGGATCCCAACTATAATTTATGTGCAGCACCTAGAATAGTATTACAAAATATAATTTATAATTACAATTATTTACATTAAAAGAAGCTTGATCAATTGTCTATTAATTCCAAAGCAATACTAATGTCACTCAATAGTTAGTAGGAGGTATAACTTCAACCATGGTATTTAAGACCAAAAGAATACTTAACAATGAATAATGTCCCAATTTAAAACTAAAGAAAATACACAATAGAATACTAATGAAACAATCATGAAATTAACAAAAGTAACAATTTGACATAATAAAAGCACATACCTCTTAACTCAATGAATGTTATCTTAAACATACTAGATATGCAAGCATCTAAATAAAGATGATGGGGAAAAAAAGTTCAAATTCAACATCAAGGTTGCTATTTCAACTTTAGATCAATTGATTAGAATACTCATCTCTCTTCTTTAATACTAAATAGTATAATGAAAACATGTTCAACTATAATAATTGATACATTGGAATTAAAGCATATTAATGAAACTGTATGTGTGTGTGTGTGTGAATTCAACCAATATTTTGGAGGAGAAAAATAGAATATGCAAATGTGCTAGTTGGGACATGACCCACTTACCTATAGTGCTCCTAGGTACTAAAATTCACCCCTTGTCAACTCCTATCTATTTTCTCTTCCTCCAAACATCATATCAAAAATTACATAATAAAATTTGAATAAACTATCTATAAGTTAAATGAATTTCCTTCCAACATTAATATAATCAAAATCAAATTAAATAATTCAAAGTTGCCTAAGTTACCCCAACTTATATCCCAAGATTTCTTTGTTGGTTTAGCCATAGATACTTCATTATAATATGACTTTCTCTTAGGCCTTATATCAAACACCTTGGGTATATAATTTTCCAAACATCCATGATTAAATTCATCATAGTCATCTTTCTTCTTTTAAAACTAAATAGTATAATGACCTTAAATTTTAATTTGAAAAAAAAATTTCCTAATATTTTAGTAAGTTTTATAGAAATTAAAAAGTGGTAGTTTGTAGGAGATTATGCTAGAAACTTTTGCAACGATCTAGAGTCTAAGCTGAAGTTTAGTTTTAAATTATAGAAAAATTTGTGCCCTTTCTTGTAATTTTCTTGTGCCTTTTATTGTAATTTTCTTGTGCTCTTTTTGTAATTTTCCCATTTCTTCTTTTGCTCTAAATCAACTCATTTGCATGAATAAAAATAGAGCATCTCAATCATTCTTTTTCACCTCTATTTTACACTTCCTTAGAGCCTTACATAGTCGGTTCTATTGGTGGTATGGACGTAAACCTCGAGCTGCTTGAGTTGTGCTCGGAAGGACATTGTCCTTAAGAATTATTCTGGCATACCAAGACGATGAACTAGTAGTTCCTCAGGATTAAACAAGCACTTCCTGCTGGAGCAAGGAACCAAAATAATAGTACTCATAAAAAACTCAGATGAACGTAAATGCAAAAGAGGAGGAGAAGGATGCCCTAAAGCTTAAGAGGTTGGCACTGATCCTGTTTGCACTCATAGCTATATATAGGCTGAAGGTAGACATTGGGCTCATAATTCCACATTAAACCCATTAAGCATCAGTCATACGGTTGTAAAACACCTTTAAGTGTCTGTCTAGAAACGTTGGGGAACAAAACGTTTAGGAATTTTAATTATCTATTTAAAGAATTTGATTAAAAGCCAAAAACACTTAATGGTTTGAATTCAAACTCCAGGTAGCCAAAAAAGGAGGTTTTTTGGCAAGCCCATGTAAATTAAATAATTATTTATTTTTGTAAAACTAATTCAGTAAAAAGAACCCAATGCCTCTTAAACTTGCACGCAGGGGGGCGAATCGGCTGATTTCAACTCCAATTGCCTTAAGTTGGCCTGTTTCATGCGTGCGAGCCTACTTCTCCTCTAAGCCCATTTTACTAGCCTATTTCATTCTTTAGTATTTATGCACTAGGAGAGTTCTTCATTTAAGCAATGTGGGACTTTTGATGCACACCACACACACAACAAGTTCCTCTCTTTAACCCTTGCCTACATCCTTACTTGGTTGTCGTCTGAGAGTTTTTGTATGGCTGTTGCTTTATTTACTGTCATCATCATCACTATCAGCCTCATCGTTCTCATGCCAGCCACCATGAGTTGGATTGCTAATATTTTTCCACTATTATCATGCTATTTTATGTCACTGAGAGTCTGTCATTAGGTTACTGTCATTACTATCACCTTGTTCCTCTTTGTTATCTTCATTAATCTGTCATGGTGGAAGAGGAAGATACAGTTCTGTTGTTGTTCTCGGTTACAGGGACACTAGTAGTGAGTACAAGTTCAAACTTCATCCTTCCTTTATTTTATCTATTGAACGTTTGTGTGTGAGGAAGCTTTGGTTTAAAATTTTTATTTTTATTCTTGTCAATAACTGCAGGCTTTATCTCCTCCTCTTTGTGCAGCTAAGTTAAAGCATTAACACTCTTCTTCATTTTGTCAGAGATCTTGGTGCTTAGCAGCTATCATTATAATTTGATAAAGGTAAAATACTGATTCTTCCTCCTCCTACTTCAATTCCAATAGTGATGTAAAACCTTCTTTTTCCCTTTCACTGGCCGAGGTTGATGCTCTATTCCTTAATGGTTCTATCATGAGACTTGTAAGAAGACTTAGGTGTTGTTTTAGTTAATATTAGACACTATCTCTTGTTAAGTGAGGCTGAAACTGTAGTGAAGGAACTAAACGTGGAAATTATTGATTTTGCCTGGATGCTAGCCATATAATTTAGTTAATTGTAAATGTTCTTATAATGCTTGTAGAAATTATTGAAAGAGGAAATTGGTGGAACTAGGATTGTTAAATTTTATAATAAAGCCTGAAGAAATTATAGATATGCATAGTGACAAGAGGATTGATTGGGATATGTGTTAGATTAATTTTGGAGCACCATTGGAATAAGCAAGAAGTTGTGGAAATTGGACCGTAAGATTTTTAAAAAACTCAGGTGAGTGGGTAGCATTCCAAATAAACTTAAGAAAAAAAAACAAATGTTGTTTTTAAATTCCTTTGTTTTAAATTTTATTATTGTTATTCCTATATAAATTATCTAAATGTCATTTCAATTCAATTTCTATAATAATTATGTCTTGATTTTATGAATAATTTATGTTATTACAACCTAGTTATTTAATTTCATGTTTAATATAAAAATGGATTTGGGCAGTAAGAATTAATGGTTGAATGGTAATTGATAGAGAAAAATTTTGAAAATGTTGTTTTGTTCTATGCATGCTCAATTTTATTGAGGAAGACTTATTTCGAAACGCTAGATGCTAAAGGTAGTTTTGTTTGCCCTTAGCATGCCATGGTACACCCAGCTAGTAGGGTGCTTATTAGAGGTGCTAGCCGCGTGCGATAGCCAACACACGTGGAATGGAGGGATGGTTATTTGTGAGCATCATACTCACGCTTGTTTTTGTAGGCTTCAAGCCTACGCTTGGTTTGTGGCTCCTGCTGCTCTTGTTTCATGGCCTTTGGCCATGCTTGACTAGTTACTTACTCTTGTAGACTGTGTGTCCACACTTATTATTCATTCTGATAAAGCCCTCATAAACTTTGCAATTTAAAATTATCATTTTCTGGAATTTATTTTTAAAAATACTTTATCAAAGTGTGTTTATTGTAATTTTTTATATTTTATGAGCAATAAAATTTTTAATACACACTTATGGGACTCTATTTGCCTTGTCTAAATTCAAAATTACATTATTATGGAAATCAACATTTATTTTCAATTTTGAATAATTCGTTATTTCATTGAGTTATTGAAGTTAAATTTGTTATTTTGTTATCTTTATATATTTTCTTTATTAAAATTTGGATTTGAATGCTACTCAAAAAAAAATTTGGCCTTAGATATTGTAGCTGATCCTACAGCTCCAATTGGCCAGTGAGGGCCTTTTTTACTTTTTGGATGGAGAAAGTACTCTTTGTGGTAAAATCTTATATTGTATTTTGTAAATTATAAATTAATGCTACACATACACCATAGTTGGATTCTAGTTTTATTTTGTTATTGTGAAAATTTCTAGAATAGAGCTAGTCTCCTTGCTAGTGTAATTGGCAGGTTCTGTAGTTGTTTTGAAAATTTCAAGAGGTCCAACTTATAGGGAATACTCTTCCAAAATTTCTACAAAAACTTTAAGAACTTTACTATTAGATATAACTTGCACATATATCATTAATTTAGCTTAATTTTTAGATAATCAAGGCTTATGGAATGTGAGTCTACATCATATTCCATGCCGATCATACCCTTAGTGTTGGGGTATGATAGATGGTATCAGAGCCTAGGTTTCTTTGGTTACATGGAGCAGGGGTTCTTCTCTAAATTTTCAATTATTATTATAAACCCAAGCATAATAATAATTAAGACTTCATTGAATTTAGGATGTCTCAAAAGAATCAATCCCTTCCCTATTTATTTTTCTTCCTATATAATCATTGTGTTTTAAACTAAACATTTATTATGTTTCCTTGTATAGTGAGAATGCTACCTAAGCGTCGACCCTTTGCTAGAAGATCTACTAGCAGTAGGACATCTAACAGATCCTCTGCTTTATAAGATAAACTGCCCCTTTGTGGTGAGGGCAGGGTCATAGGAGAGTTAGAATTAAGGGTGGTCGACCCCATAGGCATATTCAGGTGTTTGTATTTGAGGTTGAACCTACAAACCCTCAATCTCATAAGGGTGCTTTATCATCTACACTTGGTATCAAAAAAGAAGCTGTTAGTGCCACTAAGGAAGAGGTTACTATAGTAAAATTTACAGATAATCCTCCTACCTTCTCTAGAACTAATGAGAAGGAAAATCCAGTGGCATTCCTTGAGGGTGTTGAAAAGAGTGTTGAACCTTGAGGTGCCCCGATGTACAATTTGTAGAGTTTTCTATTTTTCAACTTAGCGAGGTAGTGGAAGAATGGGTTAAAACTATTTCAGGTGTCAAGGGCAAAAGGGTACCATCTTTATCTTAGGAAGATTTTAAGGATGTATTTCTTCAACGTCATCTCCCTCAGTGTATAAGAGATACCATGATTGGGGCCAGGAATTCTTAAACTTGAGATGTGTTGGGTTTGTATCAGAATATGATCAAAAATTTATAGAGCTTTCCTTTTTGCTTCTCATATAGTGCCTTTCGAGAAAGAAAGGATTCATAGATTTGTTCATGGTTTACACCAAGAAATACATAATCCAGTTTATGTTATGATGGAGCTTATTAGAAATTATTCACAAGCTATGGATGCTGCCCTGAAAATTAAGTTGAAGTATCAAGAAAACAAGGCAGTTTCTAAAAAGTGTAAAGGAGAAGATGAGATGAAATTCCAAGGTTCTTCTTCCAAGAGTGATAAATTTTATGGGCAATTTTATTCTTGTAAAAAGCAGCAAATTCTAGATCTTATGGTCTTCCTGCTGGCACCCTAGTTTCTAGACATAATATTAGAAGTCCTAGATGTCAATCTCAATCTACTTCAGTTCAACCCGACTATGCTAGATCTCCTTATGCCATTTGTGGGAATTTTCTTTTTAGACCTTGTCACAAAGTATCTAGCGCTTGTTATGAGTGTAGATAGATGGTCATTTAAGAAGAAATTGTCTTTTTATTCAATTAACATCTAGTCAGGGATCTGTTCGATCATTCCATATTTGACTGCTTCTGTGGGAGTACCCTCTACTACTATTGGAAGGGGTATGTCTGAAAAAGCATCTAGGAAATAAGGACAATCTATAAGATAAGGACAAGTATGGGTTTATGCTATAACTCGACAGGATACTCAAGCTTTAAATGATGTGGTTACAGGTATTATTTCTGTATGTTCTAAAAGTACATATGCATTAATTGATCTTAGTTTAACATATTCATATGTTTTTGCGTACATTGCAAAGAAGCTGGGTAGAGAGCCCATCAAACTTAATGACCCTTTTATGGTTGCTATTCTAGTAGGATAACCGCTTTTTGTTAAGTAGGGATACAAATCACGTGAAATATCTCTTAAGGGTAGAGAAACCCTAGTTGATTTAATGATATTAGATATGATTGATTTTGATGTAATTTTAGGCATGGATTGGTTAGTTTCTTGTTATGCTACTGCTGACTGTCGCTTGAAAGTAGTAAGGAGAAACTCCTTTTGTTTTGCAAGGGAGTGAAATCAATAAACCAACTGATTTAATTTCAGCCCTAAAAGCCCAATGGCTCCTAATGAAGGGTTACCAAGGGTACTTAGCCTTGGTAAAGGATGTTGAGAAACTAGTTTCTAGTACAAAACAAACTCTAATAGTTAGAGAATTTCCTAATGTTTTTCCAAATGAGTTGCCTGGATTACCTCTAGATAGGGAAATTGAATTTCCTATTGATGTGATTCTAGGTACTCAACCAATTTGAATCCCTCCTTATAGAATAGCACCATCTTAGCTAAGAGAATTAAAAGGTTAGTTGCAAGAATTGTTGGATAAGGGATTCATTTGCCCTTGCACTTCTCCTTTGGGAGCTCTAATCTTCTTTATGAAAAAGAAGGATGGGTCGTTGAGACTTTATATTAATTATCGACAGCTTAACAAAGTAACTATAAAGAATAAATATCCATTGCCTCGTATTGATGATCTCTTTAACTAGTTAGTAGGAGTGCAGTGTTTCTCAATGATTGACTTACATTTAGGTTGTCACTAGTTAAAAACTAAGAAAGAAGATATTCCAAAAATAGCATTTAGAACATGGTATGGCCACTATGAGTTTTTAGTGATGTATTTCAGATTGACAAATGCACCAGCCACATTCATAGATTTAATGATTCGAGTATTTAAACCATTTCTAAAGAAGTTTGTAATTGTTTTTATTGATGATATATTGGTCTTGTGACTAGTGTTATAGACATTAAGAGAGCACCAACTCTATGCAAAGTTTTCTAAATGTGAATTTTGGCTTGATCAAGTTACTTTATTGGGCTATGTTGTGTCTAAAGATGGTATACTGGTAGATCCAAGTAAGGTTGAAGTAGTTCAAAATTGGCCATGACTTACTATGGTTATTGAGATTTAGAGTTTCCTAGGCCTGGCTAGCTATTATCATTGTTTTGTTAAAGAATTTTCAAGAATAGCTGTACATTGACTAGATTAACTCAGAAAAATGTGAAGTTTATGTGGAGTAATGAATGTAAAGAAAGCTTTCAGAAGTTAAAAGACTGTTTAGCATCTACACCAATGTTAAGCTTGCCATCTAGGATAGGTGGATATACATCTATTGTGATGCTTCACGGGTTGGTCTTGGTTGTGTTTTAATGGAAAATAAGAAAGTAATTTCATATGCATCTAGGAAACTTAAGAAATAAGAACAAAATTATCCAAACCATGATTTAGAAATGGCAGTAATTGTCTTTCCTCTAAAAATCTGGCGACATTATTTGTATGGAGAGATGTGTGAAATTTTTACTAATCATAAGAGTCTTAAATATATTTTCAAGAAGAAGGATCTTAATCTTTGGCAAAGGAGATGGATGGAATTACTTAAAAACTATGATTGTACAATTCGGTATGATCTTGGTAAAGCAAACATTGTAGTGGATGCCTTAAGCAGAAAATCTATGGGTAGTTTGGTGCATATGACTATTGTAAAGAGATCGTTGGTATAGGAAATTCATAAGCTTAAACAAGATGGAGTGGAATTTGAAATTGCTTAAAGGGGAGTATTCTTAGCTCACATGCAAGCCCGTTCTTCTTTTATTAATCAAATTAAAGCTACTCAGGATTTAGATCTAAAACTTGGTAAATTAATGGAACTAGTTAAGAAGGGGAGAACACTGAATTCACTATTGACTAAGAAGGAGTTTTAAGGCATGATAATAGGATTTGTGTTCCACAAGTTGAAGAGTTGAGAAGATGTATTTTAAAAGAAGCTCACCATTCTATATATAAAATCCACCCAAGGTCAACCAAGATGTATCAAGATTTAAGGCAACTGTATTGGAAGGATAGAATGAAAGGTGATATAGCAGATATTGTTTCACGATGTCTTATTGTTCAACAAGTTAAAACAGAACACCAGTGATAGGGAAATTAGTCGCTTATCCTCAAAATTAAACTAAAGCTAACCCTAATGCAATATAGGGCCAATCCTAGATCATCTCCCAAGGAATGATTTTAAGTCTAATTGAAATTTATCTAGAGAAATAAATTAACCAATTTTTGTAGGAATTTAGTTACCTCACTAATTATCTAAACTAATTACCTAATGTGTAAGTAATTAAAATGCTAGTGAAAGTGAGTGAAAAGAACTTCCCTTTTCACAATAATGAAACCTTAGAGATTAGTTGATTTTGGACTCATTATCTTTTCATGATTAGGCTAAGTTTAGCTTCCCTTTCCTCTTAACTAAAGCTGTCATGACTTAAGAAAATTATCCTAGGCCAATTAACCTAATTAGCTAACCTCCCTAGGTCTTAGATTAAAGTCCCTAGTTTAATTAACCAATTGGTGAAGAAATTAGCCAAGTGATTCACTCAAAATCCTCCCTCAACAGCCACAGTCAAAATAACAATGTGAGTAACCACAAGATTATGTCAAGCTACTCAACAACACAAGCATTAACACCACAAGATTATGCAATATTAACACAAGTAATTCACTAATTAAAAAACAAAAGATTATATACCAAACAAAGAGTGGCAAAATTCATTCATGTCTATCCAATGAAGAAATTAGATGAAACAATCCTCTCTCTTTATATCAACATCAAATTGAAATTAGAATTTACAAGCTAAGATGATTAAACCCTAGATTAAGGAATCTAACCATCTAGTAAAAAGAAAAGAGGATACGAAATAAAAGAACTTAGCCAATTTGAAGCTCAAGACTCATCCTCCATCTTCATCTCTCTAGGATTCCATAAAGAAACTTAGCCAATCTTCATCTTCAAGAACCCTAGTGATTGCTTGTGAAGGCCAAACTCCATAGCTCTTGAATGATGGAAATGAGCTTTAATCCTTATGAAAATAGAAGGGATGGAACAAAAATGAAGAGAGGAGAAGAATGGTATGATTTTTATGGAGGTTTGGTGGCTAAAAATGGAGGTTAGGGTACTGGAAAATGAAGAACAAAAAAGAGAAAATGAAGAACACTATGAACAAGAGAGAGAAAATGTGGAAGATGAATGAAATGAGTGTTGGATCTCAATTGGGGCTGAATGGATGTGCTCCTAAGTGTTTCCTATCAGCTGAATACTCAATTAAAAAATGAGAAAAGAAAATGGGAGCCTTGTCACACTTGCAAGATGGCACCCTCCTATTGGTTTGTAGATGATTCTAAAGTGTGCCTAATTTTTCATGTGTTATCCACATCATTTAAGTTGAGTTAATCCCTCAAAATAATCATAATTCACGTGTAAATGATCAGCCATTGACTTCAAGGAGTGTTGACCTCAATTGCCCAATTGATGCACAGTCACATGCCACCTATGTCACATAAATCACATAATTCAATTATATAGCATGTGATATAATAAAATATAATTAATGTCTAGAATTAAATTCATAATTATAAGAGAGAATTTATTAAATTATCCAAGTTTCAGGCTGCATAAAATTATATTAAAATTTTTACACAAAGGCAAACCGAAAACTAGGTCAAACTAAGACACTTAAGAAAGTATTAAATTTTTTATTTAATTACTCTCAAAATAAAATAAATTTTAAAAATATAATTTTACCACTCATAAACTGGACATAAAATGCACTTTGTTAATTTTTTTTGTACATTTTCTCAAAAGTTCATTTTTTGGAGCAAAATGCCCCTAATGCACTAAACCTAAAAACTTAGGCAAAATTCCAAATCTAATGCAATGTGTGCACTTAAAGGTGATAAATCATTAATAAAAGGGTCCTAATTGAAAAATAAAAGTGGGTAACAAATGTGTTCTATCAACCAGAAGCTAGTAAAGCCATTTCAACGATTAGAAATTCCAAAGTAGAAATGGGAAAACATCACAATGGACTTTGTTATAGGTTTACCTCGAACTACTAAGAAGTATGATTCTATTTGGGTGATTGTTGATAGATTGACCAAATCAGTGCATTTTGTTCCAGTCAAGATGACATACTCTGTTAACGATTATGCTCGAATTTATGTTAATCAAATTGTACGTTTACTTGTAGTTCCAATGTCTATAATTTCTAATAGAGGACCATAATTCACATCATGATTTTGGAGGTCGTTTCAAGAAGCATTGGGAACTCGACTAGATCTTAGCACTGCATTTCATCCACAAATAGACAGTTAATCTGAAAGTACAATTCAAATTCTCGAAGACATGTTGAGATCTTGTGTTTAGACTTCGGTGGAAGTTGGGACAAGCATTTAGCATTAATAGAGTTTGCATATGAGAATAGTTACCAAACAAGTATACAAATGGCACTGTTTGAGGCCTTATATGGTAGGTAGTGTAGATTTCTGATTGGTTAGTTTGAAGTCAAAGATGCTAAAATTGTGGGACTGAATAAAGAGAAGGTGCAGGTTATCAAACAAAGATTATTAAAAGCTTAAAGTAGACAAAAGTCTTATACAGATCGTCACCATAGAGATATAGAATTTATGGTGGGAGATAAAGTTTTCTTGAAAATATTGCCTATGAAAGGTATTATGAGGTTTAGAAAGAAAGCCAAACTTAGCCTGAGGTACATTGGTCTATTTGAAATACTAGAAAGAGTAGGTGCTATTGCTTATCATCTTGCTTTACCTCTAGAGTTAGATGGCATTCATCCGGTATTTCATGTGTTAATATTGCGAAAGTATTTGTATGATGCCTCTCATGTTATTGAAACTCAAAAGATCCAAGTAAACAAAGACTTATCCTATAAGGAAGTTCCAGTAGCTATTCTTAATAAACAGATGAAGAAATTAAGACCAAAGGAAATAGCCTCGATAAAGGTATTATGGTGTAATCACTCCATTGAAGAAGCTACTTGGGAAATAGAGAGTAACATGTGATAGAAGTATCCGCATTTATTCCAAAACTAAGTAATTATTCTTTCAAATTTGAAGGACCGAATTTCTTAAGGGAGAGAATGTAATGACCTTAAATTTTAATTTGAAAAAAAATTTCCTAATATTTTAATAAGTTTTATAGCAATTAAAAAGTGGTAGTTTATAGGAGATTATGCTAGAAACTTTCACAAGGATCCAGAGTCTAAGCTAAAGTTTGGTTTTAAATTATAGAAAAAATTTGTGCCCTTTCTTGTAATTTACTTGTACATTTTATTGTAATTTTCTTGTGCTCATTTTGTAATTTTCCCATTTCTTCTTTTGCTCTGAATCAGCTCATTTACATGAATAAAAATAGAGCATCTCGATCATTCTTTCTCACCACTATTTTACACTTCTTTAGAGCCTCACATAGTTGGTTCCTCTCTCTAACCCTTGCCTACATCCTTACTTGGTTACTGGCTAAGAGTTTTCATGTGGCTGTTGTCTTCATTTGCTGTCATCATCGTCACTGTTGGCCTTATCATTCTATGCCAGCCACTGTGAGTTGGATTGCTAATATTTTTCTACTGTTATCATGCTATTTTGTGTCACCAAGAGTCTGTCACTAGGTTGTTGTTATTGTTGTCACCTCTTCCTCTCCTTTATCTTCATTCATTTGTCATGGTAGAAGAGGAAGATGTTCTATCGTTCTTCTTTATTACAGGGATGTGGGTGGTGAGTACAAGTTTAGACTTCATCTGTAATGACTGTAAATTTTGAATTAAATAATCTAATTGATATTTTATTTAATTGTTCTAATTTAACAAGTAGATAGTGGTTATTTATTAGAACTTAAGCTAGCAACTTACAGGAAGATTCAAAGATTAAATTCTGTTAAGTAATAGGCTAATTTTATTTTATCATGGTTATGAGAAAATTTCAAAAAAAAATAGAGAGAGAAAATGCTTTGTCTTTTGTATTATAATATATAAAAAAATTTGGGTCCATCCTTGTAATTTTTCCAATCCTCCCTTTTTAAGTCAGATTTTTCTTCTTTCTCTGTCATTTTAATGATAGAACAAATGAGAGAAAGGGAGAGAATTCTAGAATCTTTCATCTCTGTCCTTTTCCGTTCCAACATGTTCACCAACTTGGGTCTGCAATCACCATGATTGACAGATGCTAAGGGTCCATGTGTTGTCTTCTCCATCTTGTTTCACAGTGTTCACTATTGGTAATCTTTGCCTAACTCGTTTGTCCATTCATCTGCATTGTTGACTGTTCTTTTTCTTCCCTGCTCTTCTCTGTTTATGCGACGGCTTCCCTTCTTGCTTCAAGTTGCTACTGCATTCGTGCGTGTGGCTATGGCTGTGGGGGCATCAAAAATCTTCCTTCTATACTTCACGTCACCACTATCATCTCCCCTGTTTTGCATCACAGATCGCTCAACTTAGCTAGTCGTCTAACTTGTCTGTTCATCGCCATCACTGCTGGAGTCCTATTCGTTCATCATTATAGGTGGTTTCGGTGAGTGTTTGGCCATTTTCTGTCACTACTTTGGAATCCTCGTTAGAACTGTAATTCCTTCGTGCTTCCCCTGTTCAATGCTGTTATCTTCTTTCTCTCTCCTTCCTTTATGTGTTGTTAATGATCTAAGATTAGGCATTTCAATTCTCCTCTTCCTTGTTGCTTGGTGTGCATTGTTGGCTAAGATTGTAGAATTTTGTCCCTCCTTTCTTTGCTATTGAAAGTAACTTGGATGGAGATTTAATTTTATTTGAGCATTAAAGTAGATTTATGTTGAAGGAGAAGCTTGGTTAATCTTATGTTGCCATTAGAAAAAAAAAGGAAATATATGAAAAATGGTTGTAAATTTTCCCTTATTCAACTATCGTATATGATTGTGTAGAGAGGGGATTGGATTAATCTAAAATTTAAAACTTAGTTAAACATTTTCATTAAATAATTCCAGCATGTTTTTTTTTTTGGTGGGTTACGATTAATGAAGATGAATGTGAGTTTGGGTTTTACTTTTAAAGTTAAAAGCTATTTTTCCCCTTATGGAAAAAAAAGAGGGGATTTGAGGAGCTTGTTTTATCTATATATTGATATTTGAAAAAATATTGGAAAGCATAACAATGAGGAAGAGGTTTGGTATTTATTTGAGTTTGGACGCATATAAAATATTCGCTAAAATGCTTGAAAGAGAGTTGGAATTAGAAGTAGAGATTTTAAAGAGAATATTTTCATTAATAATTCAAGTACCAAATTGCTATTTATGTATTGAACTTTGAAATATCTATGTAAGGTTGTGGCAATGTCGGCAAGAAGTTTTTGGATTTGTAGGAAGCCTAATAAAATTTTATTGTATATGATAAGGCAATTGAAAAAAAAAGGACATATTTGGTTTGGAGGTTAATTATTTATGGAATTTACTTGAGTTTGGTGAAGAATTTTGACTGTGAAGCTACTGTGAGACAAACTAGATATTGGGGTATTGTATGGTTGATGATTACAAATGATAAATCATTTACTCGTTACCAAGAAAGGATGGTATGAGTACAACATAAGGGTATCATTATTGGCTAGCTAGAGAAAGAAATAAAATATTTTAAATATGGTTGCTAGGTTAGGGACAAATACTGATTTAGAAGAATTTAATAATTTCTAGACAAGATAATAGGTTGATGACTTTTATTGGTAGTATATGAAGTAGAGTTATCATTAAATAAAGTTATTCATTCTTCTTATTTAGGTAATTAGAGTAGCCAAAAGGCAACTGAGAGATGTTTAAAAGGAGCAAAATTTCATCTTGTGAGCTTTTCGGGTAAGTGGATGGCGTCCTAACTGATTTTTCAATAAAGATTTCCTTTACTACAATAGTACATTTTTATGCAAAACTGTTTTAGTAACAATGATGTGGTTATTGAATAGTTTGTTTATTAAACTTCTTTATTTTGTGAAATTGCCTTTATCAATTTTGAAATTTTAATTAATTAATAAATACAAGTTTGGACTTCGATTATGAGATTTCATTCTATCGAACATTGCATTGATACAGAGAATGATTCATATGAGTTTGACTTTAAAAATGACAATTTTATTGTAGAAGTGATGATTTTCTCGCATGTTTGAAAATGGATTTGAATGGGACTTTATACAGAACACTGATTGCTAACAGCAGTTCCGTTAGCCATTAGCGCGCCATGGTACACCTAGCAAGCAGGGTGTTTATAGGAGGTGTTAGCCCCGTGCGATGGCCAACGCACGTGGAATGGAGGGATGGTTATTCGTGAGCATCGTACTCACGTTTGTTTCGTGGCTTCAAGCCGCGTTTGATTAACATTACCCTCGTGGACTGTGTGTCCACGTTTGTTTCATAGCTTCGGCTACATTTGGTTACTTACCTTCATGGACTGTGTGTCCATGTTTGTCTTTGTGGCATAAGTCGTGTTTGGTTATTTACCCTCGTAGACTGTGTGTTCACGTTTGTTATTTGTTCTGATAAGTCCCGATAATTATGAGTTTTTAATTATTTGATAGACCTATTTTTCATTGATTTTGATTAATGACATATTTATAATTATTTTATGCAATTATTTGCTTTATTAAAAGTACATGATAATGACGTTTGATATGATATTTTAATGAATCAGAAATTTATTTAAAGTTACATAAAGTCCTTTTTGACAAAGTTTATTATATATTTGTTTGTGAAAATTTTTATTTCTAACATACATAATTATGTTAAACTTTCTTTTTATACATATAGTTATTTATTGTTGGGATTCTATTCACTTGTTGGAATTCTTCCTTCTAATTATGAATTTAATTCTGAATATAAATTAAATTTTATATGTCACATGTTATTTAATTGAATTATGTGATTTATGTGACATAGGTGGTGGCATGTGATTTGTGCATCAATTGGGCAATTGAAGTCAACACTCCTTAAGGTCAAAGCTAAGCATTTAGGATATGGTTTTTGCCATTTTTAGGGGATTAAATTAGCTTGAAATGTGGATGACACATGGAAAATTAGACACACATTAGAATCATCTACAAGCTAATAGGAGAATGCCACCTTGCAAGTGTGACAAGGCTCGTACTTCCTTTTTATTTTCTTTTCCTATTTTTTAATTGATGCTTTAGTTAAGGGAAACTGATTATTCACACCTCTTACCTCTTGAATTCAGTTTAAGACACACATTTCATCATCTTTTCCATTCTCTCTCTCTCTAGTTCTTCTTATTCTTCATTTTCTCCACCTTCTCTTTACTTTCTCCATTTTTTCCAACACCCATAAATTTTCATCCATCCATCAAACTTCAAAATTCTTCCACCATTCTTCTTCTCTCCCTTGGCCGACCACAACCCAACCAATTGCAAGGAGATTTGAAGCTCAATCCATCAATAGACACCTTCAACCTTATGGCCTCTTGGAGTTCTTGGAGGAGCAAGATGTTCTTGATGTTTTCTAGCTAAATTCTCCATGGAATCCTAAGGAAGAGTTGATGAAAGAGGAGATTTGAAGTCTTCATTTTGCTAAGCTCAACAATTTCTTCATCTTATGTCAATTTCATTAAAATACTATGACTATTATTGGTTGTAGTTCAATTTGACTATAGTTTCATGATTGCTTGTAATTGTTAATATTGAAGCAAAATTGTTGAGTCAAAATTCATGTTCTTCTTGCCGCTAGAATTTTAGCCACTTGGTATTTTGCATTGTAATATGTGATTTCATTTAGTGAATGTTTTGTATTAGCCTAGCATATAATTGTGTGGTAAATACTTGATGAGTTGCTTGAGTTTTTATAGTTTTGACCGTAAGTACAGCTTTGGGTAGTGCTAATTGGGAATGAATTTTGATTAAATACTTAGTTAATTCTTGAGCTAAGCTAGCGAAGTTACCTAAAGGGCTTGTAATAGCACTTAGGGAATTGAGTTAGTGATGCTAGGTTACTTAAGATAGTTGTCTTAAGTAAACACATTTTTCAGCCAAGGAAGAAAAGTTGAGAGAGCTACCATAATTAATTAGAGGATAGGAGTCTTCCATTAGCAACACCCTAAGGTTCCTACTTTAAAAGGGAATTCTATTCCATTCACAATTAGGTTTAGTTTGCTAGTTAAATTCACTAGATAATTAGTTAGGTAACTAGGCAATCAAATTTTCACAACTTTAGATGATTTATTTCACTAGATAATCTTTGATTAAGCTAATACCATTCCTTAGGAGATGACTTAAGGTTGGCCCTATATTGCATTAGGGTTAGCTCTGATTTAATTTTGAGGGTAAGCTACTAACGCCAATTACACATACATAAATTTAATAACCCAAGAATTTTAGAAAGAATTTAACTTTATGGTAAGTTATTTTAAGAGAATTTTTATAAAAATTGAGGCAAATTATCAAGAAAAATAGGTTGTTCAATGGAAAATCTGCTTGCAACCTATCATGAGGTTTTGTGTTCAAATTCTTGTTGTGAAAGAAAAGAAATTTTCTTTTTTTTTGGAATTTAGCCTTGAGAAATTTCTACATTTGTTGGACACCAAAGTGTTGCAAATTTCACAACACAATTCTTATGCATGTGGAGCCATGAATCTGAATATGTAGTTGAGGGATCAAAAGTATAATGATCAAAGATAGTGAAGATGTAAATGAAAAAATATAAGTTTGTGAGTATTAATTGAATCAAAATAAGAAAAATATTCATGCATACCTTTCTAGGCATTAAAATCATAATTATGTGTGAAGCAAAAAAAAATAGTAGAAATGAATTCAAACTAAAAAAATGAGAGAAATTTTATTGACACATCTTTGCTGGACTATTATCCAAACATGTAAAAACTTTCTTAAGGCATGTTCTAATTAGCATGAGTTAATCAAATGATTGTCAAGGCATTATTCTTACACAAGATTTTTCCTTGAAATGTGCATACTAATTGAAAAAAAAATAGAGAGAGAGAGCTCATTTTAATACTGATGCACGATAAGATATCATAAAAACAATAATGAGTAGCACTCACATATTTTGTTAAAGAAGAGCTTTGATTCAATAAAAATTAAATAAAGGTTTCACATTTTATCTAAGAAAGAAACATATCACAAAGAATATATAATATGACAAGGTAGATCAAAGTATAGGAAATTTGAATATAAAAATTGGAACATAGTCTTGTCATTTTTTTATTCCAACAATTTGCTAGATAGATGCATGAAGAAAAAAGGAACATAACTAGCTAGATTGCAAAAAAATTAAATACGTTTTATATATGATGTAGAGGCTAGACACTAAGTTAAAAAATTTTAAATATTACACTTTATTATTAAAACATTTAAATATAGCTAAAAAATAAGTATGGCTTTTTTGGATTTTATATATATTTTCTTTTATTCTTGAGTTTTTAATACATACTTGTTGAACTTCGCATAACTTAAAAAAATATTTTAGAGCATACGTACAATGATGGTGTAACATCCTGAATTTCAATCCAAGGAACTAGTTGCTAATCAAGGTTAAATTAGTAAATAGTAGATTGATCATGGTTGGAATGTTGAGTTGATATTTTGTGTTGATTGGTTGTTGTGTTAATAGGATTGAATGGTAGAATGACAATTCTTGTACAAAATACGCAAGCACAAGTGAGATTGAACTCACTCTACCATACACCGTGGCAAAATCTACATGTGCCATGGCACAATGTGCAAAAATTACTAAAAGTTGATGTGATAAGCTTGTGAAATCAGAAAGAAGAAGTGTGGAAAACACATCTGAGGAGGTAGAGAAGCTTGGCTCTACTAGGGCTTGCATTATCTAGTAATTGGGAGTTGGCTTCGACTAGTGACTTGTCGGGTAAATATCGACTTAAGCTTCATTTCTACCCTATTTTCATTAAATTTCATCGATTCAGAAATTGAACCAAGAAGTTTTAAAGTATTGAAATCTAAAAGAAAGGTTTAAAAAGGGCTACTGAATACGAAACTAAGGTTTTGTGACTAGTATAAAGGTAAATGGTTGAACTTTGAGGATTTAGGCTCAAAATAGCCTAAAAATTAGGTTAAATGGTGAAAATTATTGAATAAATGTGTTAGGAGGTTGTCATGGTCATTTGAATAACCTATAAGGCCAATGATTATAGATAGTGGACTTATGAATTCAACAGGTATTAATTAGACTAGTTTATGTGTTAAGGGATTTAGTTTAGTTGAATTAATGCTTATGTGAAATGTTGAGAATTGATTGAGGGATATTGCATTATGTAGATTGAGCACCTGTGATATTGCTCGTGGGAATCTATATGCTTGGGAATCCATAGTGATTGGCAACTTTTAGTAGTAACTGGAGTAACCCTTTTACTTGTTCGTTTATGAAATTATTTACAAGTATTTTTGTATAACTATGTGCATTATGTTATGAACTGATAAAGCAATAGCATTGTGAAAGAGTATGCATGCAGCTATGTGAGTAATGTATGAAATGAATTTAAAGAGACATATGCAAACATATGCATTGCATCTGCGAGTATACCATGGATTACGGTAGGAAGATGTAGCCCTACTTTAAACAAGTCTAGGAAGTCATGGTGATCCAGATCATAGAGATTGACTCTGTTAGGATGGACCTAAGAGATCCTAATGATCCAAAGCGTAGAGCTTGACTCCACCATAATGAACTAGGATATAGAATGATCCATGAGTATACCCTAGACTAGGGTAGGGAGTCGTGGTCTTACTCTATGTAAGGCTAGAAAGTCCTGAAGATCCCAAGCATAGATTTTGACTCCACTATGACAAACCTAAGAGACCACCTATATGCAAAGAAGATTACCTGGTCTGAATAGAGGTATGGTGGGCCCTATTCCATATGACTGGAACTCTTGGTCTAAGTATAGAGAATGCTTTGCTAGGTAGAACTAGGAATGAATTAGCATGAGCATGATGAGATTGATGAGAATGAATTCCTATATATGCATATGATATTGTTTTTACTGAAACACATGCTACTTTATCTCTTGTTATTATTTTGCTTACTAACTGATAATTAGGGTTATATCCAAGTTATTGGGATGTATGTCTCACTTCATTACCTTTGTACATAGGTGAAGAGAGCACAAGAAGATAGGAAAGGAAGTGAGGAAAGAGTAGTCGTGATTGGTAGTGGTATGACTACCATTATTGTAAATGAATGTATAAATTTATATTTAGAATTTGAGTTACCAACTAGGATGCATAAGTGTATGTGAAAGGATAATATGAATTGTGTTGTGAAAACTTGCTTTTATATATATATATGATGTTGCATCTCGTTGAGGGTGCCTTAGTGAAGGGCACATGGGTAGGTCTAGATGTCATTCAAGCAAGTATATGTTATTTTGTAATTTGTTCCACTTGTGTGAATGTTAATTTATGTGTATATGTGAGAATTTGACATAAATGGTGTGGCTGAGCCCTATTTAAAAGAGTTGATTATATATGTAATTCCTAACCATATGGTGAGGCAGAGCCCCATATATAAGAGTTATATGGTTAAAGGTAGAACAAGTCTATGTGTATGTGTTATATAGATTGTGCCTCATATAAGTCCATAAGTGTGTAATATGGCATTAAGAGGTCAATTTGAGTAAATGATGTGATATATGTAATGTAATGTGTTAATAAGATATATATAGTCTTTTTGGACTTGATTCAAGACCCAGAGTAGTCTAATGAGATTAGGAATGAGATTTGAGTACTTAGGGTGTGAGTTTTGAAAGAAAAAAGTAACTTTTTTGTAATAACCCAAAAATAATAATAATAAAAAATTAAATATGTAGTAATGTGTATTGATTGTAAATATATTAATTATTGGGACAAGTATGTCAAGAAGGGAAGCTGGTGTAGTGGTAGTTGTGCAAGTATTCCCTCAATAGGTCCCAAGTTCGAATCTGCTGGAAGCCATAAGGAGAATTATTTTTGCCCTTTTGCTCTGTGAAATTACCAAACTACCCCTCTGATAAATTTGATATATTCTCCTCTACTCCTTCAATTTTTTTAGAGAGACTGACGACTGTGAGAGATAGAGAGAGAGAGAGAGCTCTGATGCTTGGCCATTCTGCTTCACCTCCTCCTTCGTCCTTTCTGACCACAATCTTTGTCGGTGTGATTGCAGAAGCTCCATCTGACACTGATCCAACAACTTGTGGCTTATGTTCCATTCTTCTCCTCTATTCTAGCTCACCGAAATTCTTTCTTCTGTGTTGTTAGTGACTGTATGGATGGGTGCAACAAGGCGTAATTTTCTCTTCCTCTCCTTGTTCGTGCGTGTTGGTTTATTAGAGGGTATGTGGAAGATGAGTCTCTCGATAAGAATTGAGGATGGAAATCATTGGGTTTGGAATTTAGCAGGTAAGTGAATAGCACCCCATCATTTTTTTAATTAAAGTAGTCTATTTTTAAAAATATTATATTTTCATATAAATCATTTTAACAACTACGATGATTATTATGTACTTTGTTAATGAAATCATTTTGGTTCTAAAAATTTTAAAATGATGGTAAAAGTTAATTAAATTATGGTATATGCATGTATTTTCTTTACGAAATATATTTTTAAGATCGATGGAGGCATCTTTGTTTATTTTACTTTTGAAATTCTTGGTTACTCATCTAGTACAAGCTTATACATTTGCTATGAAATAATGTTTTGGCAAACTCTGGGATTTGAATTGATTCATACAAGTTTGATATTGAGAACACAAAGTGTATTTCAAAAAAATAATTATTCTCGCATGTTTGAAAAGTGATTTCACGAGGACTTTAAGCAGAACACTGTTGCTAACGGCAGTCCCATTAACCCTTGGTACGCCTTGGTTAATGACTAGCTAGTTTAGTTTTCATGAGCTTTGTTCTCACGTTTGTTATTTGCGAGCCTCGCACTCGCGTCTGTTTCGTGGCCTTAATCCGCATTTGGTTACTTACCCTTGTGGATTGTGTGTCCATGTTTGTTTCATGGTTTCGACCGCATTTGGTTACTTACCCTCATGGACTGGTGTGTCCATGTTTGTTTTCATGGCATAAGCCGCGTTTGGTTATTTTACCCTCGTGGATTGTGTGTCCACGTTTGATACTTGTTCTGCAAAAGTCCTTAAAAAATATTAGTTTTTAATTAATTTATGAATAAATGCTTTATTGGTTTTATTTAATAAATGGTACTTTTATTTCTTTATTATTTATTTATTTATTTATTTAATTTTCTTTACAAGCATAAAGAGTTGAACTGTTTTGTTATTATCAATTTGGTGGTTTAGTACTTTGAAGTTATATGGAACTTCTTAAGCTTCAAATTCATGATTATATTATATTGATTGTTCTCAACTAGTATAATTGAATTTTCAATGTTTGCTGTTAGTAAGTTTGGTACTTTTACTCAATTACGAGTAAATTATCCTCCTTTAACATATCAAATTCGAGAAATTTTAACTCATTCATGTTTTATTATTATAATTGATATTTCTAGATATTGTGAGTTATTAATCTGAATTAATTTCCTTTCAATTATTTCATATAATAGTAAGTTTATTATTTTGCTCTATTAAATTTTATTTTTGGGATGCTATTCACTGAAAATTATTTTGGTCTCAGATTTATTAATTAACGCTAGGCCTCTTGCCGACCTTTAAGGGCTTGCAACTATGCTGGATAAATATTTATTTTGAAAATCCCTTCTCTTTTAATGTAAATATTTAATTAGATGTTTTATTTTAGAAAAAAATTATGCTTTAGGAGCTCCATGTTAATTATAGTTAGGATCCTGAATTTTGTTCTATTATGTTGATTGTTTGTATCTGGGAAATATAGTTTCAACCTGTTGAATGTATACTATAATAATTTCTGTTATAGAGATTTCAGGAAATCTTATTTATAAAGAATGTTCTGCCCAAATTTTTATAAAAATATTAAAACTTTTATTAAAATAATCATTGTTAAATATATCATAATTTCAATAAAAATATAATTATGTTTTTGAAAAGTGAAATTTCACTTAATTTAGGGCTTAAGGGATGTATGGTACAATTCACATCCTATGCCGGTCACTCTTTGTTTTAGGGGTGTGATAGATTGGTATCAGAGCTTAGGTTTCCTATAGTACGTGGAGTAAGGATTCTTCAGTGGGGTCTCAATTATCATTATGAACCCGGGCATAATCATAATTGAGGCATCATTGAAGGTCCCGTAGAAAGCCCTTAATTATCGTGTCTTTCATTTGGTTTGATTTTGCTTTACACATGGATTTTATTTCCTAAAATTAAAATTTTCTTATGTTTTCATGATTTTTTAAAAAATGCTATGTAGATGTTGAATGTCTACTTGAGCTGTAGAGCTTCAAGTAGAACCTCTTTATCCAATGATTTGCCCTTAAAAGCAGAGGACAGCGTCAAGGTAGAATTAAGATTAGGAGTGGTCAAACCCTTAAACCTTTTCAAGATATTCCTTATGGGGCAAAATGTACAAGTTCTTCATTGAAGGAGCATTTATCCCCTTTATACATGATCTGCAAGAAGGAAATCTTGTGGTTAAACTATTAGTATTTATAAAATTAGATCTTTTTTCCTTTTTGGGACCAGTGTATGAGGAAAAGATGCAATTGAATTTCTCAAAGGTATTGAAAAGAGATGTTAGGCCTTAAAATATTTAAATTTTTAATATGTTGAGTTTATAGTATTCCAACTACAGGGAGTAGTAAGGACTTAGGTAAAAGTAATTCTAAGATTGCATGCAACTAAGGTATTGTTTTGACGTGGGAGAAGATCAAAACTACTTTTCTCAATCGTTATTAGTCTTAAAGCACTAAAGATGTAGGAGTTGTAAAGTTTTTAATTCTAAAGTGCAGTAAGGGAATGTCAATAGTAGAATATGATAAGAAGTTCATAGAGTTATCCTCCTTTGCCTCTTATATTGTGCAAAAAAAAGAGAGAGAGAAAACATATTAGTAGATTTGTTCATGGGTTATTGGTAGATATACATGACAACATGGTTCTTATGCAAAGTCTTATCACTACCTATGCAGATATTGTAGATTGTGCATTAAGGATTGAAAATTGGCATAAGGAAGAGGAGGTAGCTTTTGAGAAATGCAAGAGAGGAAGTAATGAGAAATTTCTTAGTCCTTTCTTCGGAAGCCATCAATTTTAGAACCAACCTTATTGTTGTGCTTCACAATCTATATCTACAGTATATGGTTCTCCATTTGCAAATGTTCATATTGCTAGACCTAGTTCTGGAAAAGTTAAACCCCAAGTTTAGTCAGTCTTGAATCAAATCATTAGTTATCAAGGCCATGTCATAGGATGTTTAATACATGCTTTAAGCATGGGCAGACAAGCCACTTAAGGAGGAATCATTCATATATTCAATTCATGATGAGTGTCGAGTTAATTTAACCTCCTCTCCATCCTACTATGTCTATAGTTCTATATGTCAGAACCACTTCTACTTCAGCTGTTAAGGGTATATTAATAAGAGGAAATGGAAAGCAAGAACAGTCTCATTTAGGGCAAAGACAAGTGAAATTATATGCTACACGAGTTAGGATGCAAGAGCTTTGAATACTGTTGTAATAAGTAGAACTCCTTTTGTATTGAAAGGGAGTTTGATCTGAAGACTAATTAACTTTATTTTGGCTCTAAAAGTCCAAAAATTACTGATAAAAGGTTGTTAAGAGATCTTAGCTATAGTAAAAGATGTGAATAAGCTCATAACTAATAGAGACTAAATATGGGTAATTGGAGAATTTCTTGATTTTTTTTTTTGAAGAATTGCTGAGATTGTCCTTGATAAGGAGATTGAATTTGCTATTGACTTGAATCCAAATACCCAACTAGTCTTCATTTTTCCCTATAGAATAATACCTTCTAAATTGAAAGAAATGAAAATTCAATTGTAAGGATTATTAGATAAAAGATTTATCTGACCTAGTACATATTTTTGAGAAGCACTAGTGCTTTCTATGAAAAAAAAGAAGGATGGATCACTAAAATCTTGCATCAATTATTAGTAACTTAATTAGGTATCCACTTTGTTGAATCAATTTTTTACCAACTGTACAGAGCTTGATATTTTTAAATAGATTTATGTTTGAGTTATCACCAATTAATGATCGAGAAGGAAAACGTGCTAAAGGATGTATTTAGAACTCGATATGGTCCTTATGATTTTTCTTGTGATATTGTTCAGGTTAACTAATGCATCGATATCATTTATGGATATGATGAATTAGATATTTAGATCATTCTTTGATAAAGTTCATGATTATTTTCATTAATAATAGTTTGATATATTGAAGGAGCCTAGAGGAGCATGAATGGTACTTATGACTTGTATTGCAATGTAGAGGGAGTAACAATTTTATGCCAACTTCTCAAAATATGAATTTTGGTTTAACAATGTTGAGGCATGTTAGTTCTAAAAATGATATTCAAATGAATCCAAGCAAAGTTGAAAAGGAGCAAATTGGTCGTGACCCATAACAGTCATAGAAACTTAGAGTTTCTTCAGCCTTGTAGGGTATTATCATCATTTTGTTAAGAATCTATCTAAGATAGCTGCTTTATTAGTGAGACTGACTTAGAAGAGTGTAAAATTTGAATGTTATGTTAAGTGTGAAGAGAGTTTTCAAGTCAAAGGCACCATTTTTAAGCCAAGCATTAAGCTTTAGAAGGCATGCAGTTCATTATAATGCTTCTCATATGGGTCTGGGTTATGCCTTAATGCAAATTGGATGAGTTATTGCTTATGCCTTGAAAAAAAAAACTCAAGAAGCACGAGCAAAACTATCTAACTGATAACTTAGAAGTAATAATGATGGTATTTGTATTGAAGATTTGGCGCTATTAACGTAAGGTGAAATATTGCATTGTAGATTTTGGTAGTAGTTGAGATCACTGCTTGGTCTTAAAGGAATTTGCTTGTAATAATAGTTAATAAGCTAGCATTCAAATGACTTTAAAGGAACTTATGGCAGGTAGTGTAGATCCCCTATCAGATGGTTTGGTGTAAGTAATATTGAGCTTTGAGACTAGAGCTGGTATAAGATGCTATTAAGAGAGAAAATAATTAGACAAAATTGGTAACAGCATAAAGACAATAGAAGTCTTATGTTGATAATGGTCGCTGGAAATTAGAAATTATAGTTGGGGATAAAGTAATTCTTAAAGTACTTCATATAAAAAGGATTGATGAGGTATGAAAAGAAAGATAAATTGAATGTGAGGTATATTGGTCCATCTGATCTTAAAGTGGGATGGTGTAGTTGCTTATCATTTGGTGCTGCTGCATGAATTATCGAGTATTCGTCTAGTGTTTCATGTAACGATGTTACGAAAATATTATATGACCTTTCTCATGTAATAGTAATCCAACAAATTCAGATCAATTCAAATTTGCCTTATAAAAAAAATTCCTTGTTATCATTCTTGATAGGTTAGTGAAGAAACAATAATTGAAAGAAATTGCTTTAATAAAAGTGTTGAGGTATAACCATTCTTAAGAAGAAGTTATATGGGAAGTCGAAAGTAATATACCTACAAAGTATCCATACCTATTTGAGGATTGAGACATGCACAAATTTAAATTCGGAGGACTGAATTTCTAAATGGGGAGAGAATGTAATAACCCAAAAAATAATAATAATAATAAAAAATTAAATATGTAGTAATGTGTATTGATTGTAAATATATTAATTATTGGGATAAGTATGTCAAGAAGGGAATCTGGTGTAGTGGTAGTTGTGCAAGTATTCCCTCAATAGGTCCTAAGTTCGAATCTGTTGGAAGCCACAAGGAGAATTATTTTTGCCTTTTTGCTCTGTGAAATTACCAAACTACCCCTCTGATAAATCTGATATATTCTCCTCTGCTCCTTCGATTTTTCTAGAGAGACCGACGACTGTGAGAGAGAGAGAGAGAGAAACAACTCTGATGCTTGGCCATTTTGCTTCACCTCCTCCTTCATCCTTTCCGACCACAATCTTCGCCGGTGTGATTGCAGAAGCTCCGTCCGGCACTGATCCAACAACTTGTGGCTTCTATTCCTTTCTTCTCCCCTGTTCTAGCTCGCCGAAATTCTTTCTTCTGTGCTGTTGGTGATTGTATGGATGGATGCAAGAAGGCACGATTTTCTCTTCCTCTCCCTGTTCGTGTGTGTTGGTTTATTAGAGGGTATGTGGAAGATGAGTCTCTCGATAAGAATTGAGGAAGGAAATCAATAGGTTTGGAATTTAACAGGTAAGTGAATAGCACCCATCATTTTTTTAATTAAAGTAGTCTATTTTTGAAAATATTACATTTTCATATAAATCATTTTAACAACTACGATGATTATTATTTACTTTGTTAATGAAATCATTTTGGTTCTGAAAATTTTAGAATGATGGTAAAAGTTAATTAAATTATGGTATATGCATGTATTTTCTTTATGAAATATATTTTCAAGATCGATGGAGGCATCTTTGTTTATTTTACTTTTGAAATTCTTGGTTACTCATTTAGTACAAGCTTATACATTTGCTATGAAACAATGTTTTGGCAAACTCTAAGATTTAAATTGATTCATGCGAGTTTGATATTGAGAACACAAAGTGTATTTCAAAAAAATGATTATTCTCGCATGTTTGAAAAGTGATTTCACGAGGACTTTAAGCAGAACACTATTGCTAATGGCAGTCCCGTTTGCCCTTAGTGCGCTTTGGTTAATGACTAGCTAGTTTAGTTTTCGTGAGCTTTGTTCTCACGTTTGTTATTCGCGAGCCTCGCATCATGTCTGTTTCGTGGCCTTGAGCTGCGTTTGTTTACTTACCCTTGTGAACTAGTGTGTCCACATTTATTTTCGTGGCATAAGCCGCATTTGGTTATTTTACCCTCATGGACTGTGTGTCCACGTTTGATACTTATTCTGCAAAAGTCCTTAAAAAATATTAGTTTTTAATTGATTTATGAATAAATGCTTTATTGGTTTTATTTAATAAATGGTACTTTTATTTATTTATTTATTTATTATTTATTTATTTAATTTGCTTTACAAGCACAAAGAGTTGAACTGTTTTGTTATTATCAATTTGGTGGTTTAGTACTTTGAAGTTATATGGAACTTCTTAATCTTCAAATTCATAATTATATTATATTGATTGTTCTCAGCTAATATAATTGAATTTTCAATGTTCGCAGTTAGTAAGTTTGCTACTTTTACTTAATTATGAGTAAATTATCCTCCTTTAACATATCAGATTCGAGAAATTTTAATTCATTCATGTTTTATTATTATAATTGATATTTCTAGATATTGTGAGTTATTAATCTGAATTAATTTCCTTTCAATTATTTCATATAATAGTAAGTTTATTATTTTGCTCTGTTAAATTTTATTTTTAGGGATGCTATTCACTGGAAATTATTTTGGTCTCAGATTTATTAATTGACGCCGGGCCTCTTGCCGACCTTTAAGGGCTTGCAACTATGCTGGATAAATATTTATTTTGTAAATCCCTTCTCTTTTAATGTAAATATTCAATTAGATGTTTTATTTTAAAAAAATTTATGCTTTAAGAGCTCCACATTAACTATAGTTAGGATCTTGATTTTTATTCTATTATGTTGACTGTTTGAATCTGGGAAACATAATTTCAACTTGTTGAATGTATACTATAATAATATCTGTTATAGAGATTTCAGGAAATCTTATTTATAAAGAATGTTCTGCCCAAATTTTTATAAAAATATTAAAACTTTTATTAAAACAATCATTGTTAAAGTTATCATAATATCAATAAAAATATAATTATGTTTTTAAAAAGTGAAATTTCACTTAATTTGAGACTTAAGGGATGTATGATACAATTCACATCCTATGCCAGTCACTCTTTATTTTAGAGGTGTGACATTTTTACTTTCAGGTGTTAAATTTTAGATTAGACCGTTAGATCAAGTCCAGACTCATCTCATTACATAGATTATACTGTAAGCTTCATTTGGTCGCTTGAATCACTCCGATCAGACATTGGATGTGGAAATGACATGCTGTAAAAATTCACTTTTTGAATTGTCTTGCTGTCAGATGCACCATGTTGTATTGTGTGCCATGCCATAATGCATGGCATAGAGAAGAACAGATTCGTGGCTCCGTACCACATGCCGTAGCACATGGTCTAAGATGCAGCGCATGGCACTTTCCAAAAGAGAGATGTTATGGCTAATAAGACATAGAATTGTGTTTATACGTCCGTTAGCCATAATATTTGAATTTATGTTTAATGAAGTTAGGATCCTGCATTTTGAAAATAATTTAAGGGCTATTACTCTGATATTATTGTGATTGTGTTTGTTAATTGTATGATTGGGAATGGTAAAGTCTGAAATAAGTAGGGATTTTACAGTTTGGTATCAGCTTTCTTTAGTTTTGGTCTCTTTATGCCTTGCATCATGTTAGTTAGCAACTTTTATACATTCATTACTCTTTTCCAGCCTTTAACCACCTGTTTACTATCTTTACCTGACTTTACTCCTTAGGAGAGGAGAAAGGTACGTAAAGCCATAGTTATTCAACGATAGCTATGAGGGGATGTGGTAGAATTTCACAGCACACACGGGCTCAAAATACCTAAGATGTGCAAGATCCGAAGGTGCCACCGAAAAACCTTAAGGTAATGACCTAATTATGGCACGGATGTTAGAAGTAATGCTGGACATTTAGTAAAGTCTAGCTAGCTGTGATGACCTGAACCATAATAAGGATCACGAGGAGTCAAGGCTAGAGCAGGAGGCAAGGCCTGAGATTAAGGTAAGAGTAGAACTTATGGAGCAACCTAAGGGATAGTGAGTAGGCCTAGCGACCTCCCATGCTTCTGGTAGTAGGCCAGTGATTGGTAGGGAAGATTAGGAGATTCCCATAGATTGGGTTTGGAGGATTTTTTTACAGTTGATATGACATCCCAAAAATTATAAGATTTAGATTTATTTTAAAACAAAATATATATAATTAAATTAAAATTAAGAATAATTTGATAGAAGTCTAGAGTTTGAATTTTACTAAGTAAAAGTTTGGTTTTATTTTATTTTTAACTATGGGAAAAATTACTAAAGTTAACCCAAGCTTTTGTGCTATAATAAAGAAATGTTGGGCCTTCCTTGTAATTTTGCCCAAAATTATTTTATTTAGTTTTTAAAGGGGAAAAATGCAAAAACATAGAATAAAGAAGCAAGAAAATGCATGATACCAAGAGAGAAGAAGAAGAGAAGGGAAAAGGAAGAGAGGGAGCTAGGGTTCAGATCCATGAGGTTTTGTGGTCATTGCGAGCTCGGTTCTGCAGTAGGTAAGCTCCCTACTTTAATCCTCTTCCTTCCCTCTTAGTTTTCTTGAGTTTTTAGAAGAGATAAATTTTGGATTTTAGTCTCAAAGGCTTTGTTCTTATAATCTTTGGTTTCTTTAGGTCCTTAGGAGTTAGTTTTGAGTTTCCATATAGTGCTCTAATATTTTGAGTAGGCAATTAGATGAAAAAGGGAGTTTTAGGGCAAAAATCAAACCCTAGGAGATTAGATTTCACTCTTCAATGGTTTGAGCCTATTTATTTGGTTATAATTGTGTTATTTGAATCCAATAAAATTTAAATTAAGCTTTAGTTTTCATTATAATGGCTAATTGTGAAAGTTAGTAATGCCAAGTGAAGGTTTTTGGTTGATTAAAAAATTGTATAGTTTGAATATTAGCCTAATGATGGCTAATACATGGCTTTAGTGGTTAAGTGGTACCATGTGAATGGTTAGTTTAATATATGGATCATTGAGATGAATTATAGTTCATTGACCTAAGTTATGTGGTATGAGTTATAGTCTTCTTTTATGCTATTTGATATGATAATTGATGTGGATCACTTATATGTTATAGGGAATTATTGGTGGAACTTATTGAGAAGTTAAAGAACAAGCTAAATTTCATTTTGTACAAAGGGAAATCCTTTTGGTATAAAAGGGTTGAGGTAACAGGGGAATTTATATTTCTTATTGCTTTGTTTGGCTATTTTTTAATAAATATTATTAGCTATCATGCATTACATGTTTTAAATGATTAAATGCAATTAATTATGTTTTATAAAGACTTATAGGGTACTACTTAGATAATAGTGCACATATATTTTCTATTTGTTTAACAATAATGTTTTTATGGAAATGAGGTTGTTTGCGTACATTATAAATATAGAGAATGGAAGTTGCACTTAAGGAAGTATAACTGGGTTAGGTACCTTAGATAGGCTAAGGAACTGCTTAAGGAAGGAGTAATATTTGTTATACTACCTTAGAGTATTAAAGTGGTCAATACTTAAGAAAGGTAGATAAGAGTGAAAGGCATGATCTCGATAAGAGTTTACCATGGGAAGGTATGGACTTATGATATTCTATGGCACACTGCTAGTGCTTAGTGGGGCCTTTCATATTATGGGCTCAGTACACTAAAGTAGTTAGTGGATTAAGTGTTTGACATCTCTCTGTAGGGGAGGGAATTCGACATATAAAGTGTGAGGTTGAGTGTCTAGACCAAGGTAGCCCTCACATGAAAAGTAAGTCAGGCTGGCTCTAAAAGGAAGTTAGCTTCAACTACTCAGGATTCATGTCGAAGGAGCATATACAATTTGGTGGATTTGATCATGGCTTGGATTATGTTTGTGCCTGTGGAGGTAGAAATGGGTATAAGGTTTACCTATGAGTTAAAGAGTGCCAAGGGGCATTCTATAAGTCAAGAAAGGTCATACCAACCTATGTAATGCATTCATGTATTTTAAATGACTAAAGTATTTGTTATGTTTAATATATTATTCATTTATTCAACTATATCTTACTTTGTAATAATAAATGTAGATTTCTTTGTTACTGAAACTCTGGTTGTCTCACCCATTTCTTTTCAATATTTCTAGGTTCCAGTTAAAGAATCCAGTGGTAAACAGGGAAAGGAGGAGAGCTAAGGGTTGTTTGTGGATTATAAAGAACTGCAACCCCTTTCTTTTAAGAAAATCTATTGTAATGTATTTAGGATTAGGGTGCTAGTATAATGTGATTATATATATGCATGTGAATATGCATGGATTGCATGGCTTTATATTAATTTTTTGTCTGCTTATAGAATTGTGACTATAAAACTTGGTTATGGAGTGTCATTTCAATGGATTTATTTGGTCGACCAAGTTTCCACTACAAGTAAGTGTTGATTTTGGTATATATGTAATTATATAAGCAAATGCAAGGTGGTTGCATTGTAAATGGTGTGCTATGGATAAACATACACTTTAGATAGAAAGAGTGGGTGTGTGGGCCCCATGGGATCTCTGAGCTAAGTGAAAATTTTTAGCATGTGTATTCATATATGTATATGTATTTGGAATGGTTTTTGGCCATTCTTGTGTGATTTGTAAATTTTAGGGCCTTAGGGTCCATTTAGGAAAATGGCACTTGTGCGGTCAAATTTTGATATAAAGGGTTTTCCCATCATTTAAATGTTTATCAGGTACTCCTAATCCTATTTGACATGTCCAAAGTATTCCTATAGGTTTGTGACCATTAGGATGAGATTTGTACAATTTTGAAAATGGTTTTTACTAAAAAGCTATACTTTTGCATCCAATTATCTAAATTTCAATTCGACTGTTGGATTTTTTGAAAATTTGGGTCACAAATAAAACTTTATATATTCTTCATGTAGGCTTTTTAATCACCTCGATCGAACATCGAACAGAGAAACGGAGTGCTTTGGAAATTAATCTAGAGAAGCCCTCATGACAATAATATAATGCTATCATGGCAGCAACAATTGCTAAGGTTGGGATGCACATGAATTTTCACTCGACTATTGGATCTTTTTGAAATTTGGTATAGTTATAGTACTCTTTGAATGTGATGTGTGCACTCTAGAATTGCTCTGATCAGTGGTCGAATAATGAAATGGTGCACTCCAAAAGTTGGTTCGAATGTGCTGTCATGACAGCAAAAATGCCAAACTTGTAACGTGTCTAAATTTTAATCTGATCGTTAGATCTTTTTTCAAATTTGGTATAAAATTACTTCAATTAGAGGTCAGATGATGGAACAGTGCCTCTTAGAAGTTGGCCTGGGAGGGCTGTCATGACAATAATTTAATATTGTCATGACAACAGCTTTTTACCCCGCTTTTACCTAGTTTACTTTCATGCGCAATAAGTAGAACTTATAAATTTTTTTCTCAAGGTTTTCAATGTTTATTTTGTGATGGTGTATTTTTTTAGTAATTTAAATGATTTTTTTCCTAAGTTAGTTTTAGGATCAACTCCTTAGCCATACTTAGTTTATTTGAATTGTGTGATTTTTAGATAACACTCGAGGCAAGTATTACAGTTGAATCCGTTAACCTTAAATGGTAGTATGAGAGAGGGAGATGTGAAAAATTGGATAGAGATAATAGAAACTAGTTTTGAGGTTATTCCTCGTTCCTTCGAGCAAAGGTAATATTAGCTACAGTATAGCTAGTAGAAGATGCCAAGCATTAGTGGTATTTAGTGAGACCCTCTGGTGGTAGTCAGCTTAGCTGGGAGCAATTCAGAGAGAGATTATTTGACTACTACTTCCTTGCAACATTTAGAGATGAAAAGGAAGCGGAATTTTATGCGTTTCAATAGGGAGACATGGATGAAGACTCATTTATGAGAAAATTCAACCGACTTTCAAAGTTTATGACTTACATGCATGAGAGGGATGACAGTAAGTGGAAAGTTAAGAGATTAATTGAGAAGATATGCCCTGAATATAGAAGGCAGATAGCCTTACTAGGGGAGGCTACTTATGAGGAAACTTGTAATTGACTTTGTATAGCTGCGAGATGAGGTCGGGAGGTAGATTTTAAGAAGAGAAGAGATACTTATAGGCAATTTTTTACTCTATTAGGCCCAACTAGAGGGGTATCAAAGAAAGGCAATTCTAGTACTAGTGGTTTTAGATCCTTGGGTAAGAGAATTTTCAGTAGAGGATTATAGTCTCAAGGAGTAATTAGTCAGGGTAGGAGGTTTAGTAGGGCTAGAGATTCTAGAGCTCCACAACAATTGAGTCAGACTGCTACCACCCTTACATCTTATGTGAACATTGTGTGCTCACCTATGTGTGTGATCTGTGGCAATAACCATTTTGGAAGGTGTTGGGCATATTACATCTATGGTGGTATGGGCCATTTTGTGAAGGATTTCCTTGAGAATTGAGGGGGAGCTTCTGAGCAGTGACCGATGGTGTCAAGTTGAGTATACACAGTTTCCTAAGAGGAGGCTGAAATGGCACTGAATCTAATCACAGGTACAATTTCTATACATGAGAAAAGAGTTTAGGCTCTATTTGACATGGGAGCCACTCGTTCATTTATGTCACATATCACACCCGAAAAAAATGCGATGCGGATGACGCGAGAGCGGAGGTCCCGCCTTCGCGGCAGGAACCGAACGGAACGAGGAGTCGCCACAAGATTTTGATGGAAATCTCGGGAAACCGTTTAATAGAGGATAAAGATGGTCAGCAAAATTAGAGAATAGATTCGGGAGTCGGTTGAGTGTAGGGAAGGTGTTAGGCACCCCACAACACCCGTTCGTCAGAACGGTTACCTAAAGTTTGTTGTGCTCTATTAATATAGTTTTATAATTATTTTAATGATCCCTTTTATATTCATGTGTTTGATATAAAAATGATAGGAATTAGGTGAGAAATGTTTATTTATTTATAAGGGAGGACGAACTTGACTCAGAATCTAACTCTAAGGCCTACGTACCCTGTGATAGGGATTAAAGTCTATGTAGTTTGGGCTTATAAGTTTGTTGGTGAAAATATTTTTTTGAAGAGAAATTAATTAGAAATAATTTACCATTTTGCAAATAAAATAATTTCTAAAATTTTGATATGTGTGTCTTAAATTGAAAAAAGTGATTTAATTTCCATCATTTTCTCAATTTTTGAATTTTTAAAATAAAGAAAAAAAGGGTTTAAAATTATTATTTTTATGATTGAGGATTTAATCGCAGTACCTACAAAACCTTATTGGTTCATACAGTAATGCAATTGCTCTAAATATTTGTAGAGATTCTAAAATCTCACACGATAAAAGAGTTTGGAAATTTAATTTATTTATTTATATTCTTATGTATATTTTTAAGTGTTAATAATAATTTTTTTTAGCATGTATATACATGTTTTGAAGAATTTTAATCATCATACCTGTAAAGCCTTTTTGGCTTATACGGTAATATGATTATCCTAAATATCTGCGGAGATTCTAAAATCTCACACCATAAAGGAATTAAATTTAAATACATTTTTAATGTGATTATTTTAATACATAATTTATATATATATATATATATTAAAAATTTAATCGTTATATCTGTAGAGTCTTATTGACTCATACGATAATAGATTATCTTAAAAGCCTACGGAGATTCAAAAATCTCACATGACTAAAAAATATAATTGGTAAATGTGGTTACAATTTAAATGCATTAATTTGGTTAATTAATTTTTTAAATTGTGTATTATATGATTATTTATAAAATCATTTATTTATTATAAAAATTGAGAATCACTATATCTGCGAGGACTTATTATCTCACACGAGAATGTGATTAATTTAAGTCCCTACGAAAATTCTTGAAATCTCACATGGAACTTAAATGGATTATTTAGATTATAAAAAGATAGTTAGTTTTAACGGTTGGTCATTAAAGCCATTGATTATACATATAAATTAGATCTCTATACCTGAAAAATCTTATTAATTTACACGGTATAAGATCGCTTTAAATGTCTGCGGAAATTCTTAAAATCTCACACGAGAAGTAAATGATTAGAGATAAATTTCTCTTATTCATTTCATTCATTTTTCTTTCAATTGGGTAAGAATCGAATTCTCTCCCCTCAGCCTTTTATAAAATAGGCTTGTCATAATAAATAAAATCATACATGTAATCATGATGGAGAGTGTCATACGATATGAGTGTAGCAATATTATTGACAAGTAAAGGACCTTAGGACTAATGGAGATGAAAAACAATCATGCTCATACATATTAATATACCCTTTCATGCTAAAAACACATTTAAAGACCTTACTTAATAATTACACTGATTCTTTATTTGAAATGAGGTTATGCCTACAATCAAATTAAGCTTAGTTATGATAGCAAGCAAAAATTATTATTTGCAATTTCTTTATCCTTCTTTTTCACACTCTCTTTTTTATTAAAAAAATAACAATTACAATGAAAATCATTTGGGAACTGAAAAATATAGGACTAGTATTTAAACATGAAATCTATTTTTGCAATAATAAACATAAATTAAACACGTGCATTTCAGATTCAGAAGCAAGAGCCTGTGTGTAGCACGTCCCATATCTGTCTCACTACTTCTGTTTTAGGTCCTTCACTGCATCACTGCATGATATTACAGCCTCTGATGAACAGGTCCTTCCTCGTCCTCTCGGCTTCTCTTTTTTCCTGCCAAAACAGCTTCTTCCCTCATCCTCTCGGTTTCTTTTTTTCAACCAGAACAGCTCTTTCGGTCCCTCCCTCTTTATCTCAATCTCTTCCTCTTTCAGCCTTTGTTTTAGCTTCCAATCTCTGACTCTATTTTCTACCTTCTCCTCGGTCTCTTCTTCCTCTCCTCTTATATTCTTTTATGCCCTATTTTTTGCATTTTTGCCCCTATTTCTTCTCGGTTTTTCTCCAGCCAAAAACCGCACACCTCTCTGTTTCACGTTCAGCCTTATATAGAGGATGGAAGAGGTGAATCATTGCTCTCCTGCTCTGCTTCTTCTTTTTTCCTTCTTTTCAGCTATATTTTCTGCATGTGCCGAAAGTTCTCTGCTCTGTTTCTCTTTCTTTTGCGTGTGAGTGCTACATTTCTACTTCTTCTTCATTTCTATTCTATTGATTCCTCGTGTGCTCTATTCTCCCTAATCAGTGCTGAAAACATAACTAGTAATGTGCCTATATTTTTCTCCACTTTTACTGTAACGTTTTTGCATTAACGACCACCTCTACATTTTCCTTCTTCACATTTGCTGTAACGTGTGTCTGTTCTATGCTGTGGCTGTGTGTTTTACATTTATGTTTTTGCTGCATGGCCGAAAGTATACATGCGTGTGTGTTCTCTTTTCTATGTTACGTGTGTGTGCCTTTACAGGTTTCTGTTGCGTCTGCGTGTGTCTGGCTCTATTTCTTTTGTTCTACATTTACTTTCTGCGTTTCTGTGTATTTGCTTCTGCATGCTTCTATTCGTGTTCTGCATTTTTGTGTATTTTCTTCCTCTCATCTAGTCTTCTCTGCATCTAGCTGTGTTTTACTTTCTTGTTCTTTCTTCCTTTGATGCGCGGGTAAACGCCCTATTCCTACTACTTTTCCTTTCTCTGCTAACAGCTGAAAGCAAATTTTGGCTGGGTGAAGATTTTCACCCACCCCATTTCTCTCTCTCTTTCTTTTATGCCTCTTTTGTCCCCCTTTCTTTTAGATTATAGGAGAGAGAAAAAATCTAATTTTGTAATATATATTTTTTTAAAATGGAAAATAATAAAATTTAAGGAGAGAAAATTTAACCCTTAAAAATTGACTTCCAATATTTTTAAATGATTGGGATAATTTGGGAGTGATTTTTAAAGATTTAAGTAAGATTTTTTTTTGATTTTGTCAAAATATAATCCTAAAGAGGATTAAATTTTATTTTTATATTTTTATATTTTTTGATTATTTATTATTAAAATTAAAAAAAATGCCCAGACAAAATACGGTGTTCACAGTTGCCCCTCTTTACTTGTTTCTTATGTAAGCATATGAAAAAGTGTGTTTTTGAATTCTTACATAAGTGACAAGATAGAACATGTATTTTGGTCGGCCGTGCAATACCTATGAAAAGACTTAATTACCCCTGACATGACAAGATATGATTAAATGTAAGAGGATTGCTTAACAAACACAATGACATGATTTTTTCTTTTTTTCTTTTTTTGTTTTAGTAATGTGATGAGATGATGTGATGTAAATGCAAATGATCAATTGACAAATATCCAAACACAATGTAAGACTATTGGATAACAAACACAGTAAAATGATTTTTTTTAGCAATGTGATGCAAACATAAAAGAATGCAAGCTATTGGATAACAAACACAGTAAAATAATTTTTTTTGAATTTTTGATTTTTTTTGTTTTAGCGATGTGATGCAAATCAAAATGACCAAATGATGCAAGACTGTTTGATAACAAACACAATAGAATGATTTTTTTTTTAGGTTTTAGCAATATGATGTGAATGAAAATGATTAAATGACAACGATCCAAACAAAATATATGTTGACTAGATGCCCCCTCTTCATTTGATTTCTAAAAGAGATTTTCATGAGATGATATTCTTATATTAGAAATGAATGAAGAGAGAAACATGTATTTTATTTGGAGGGGCAAGACTCTTAGGTACCTACAACCAAACAAAACAAAAACAAAACAAAACAAAACAAAATAAAAAAAAGAGTTTAAAATGAAATGTGATTTAAAAAATAAACAAAACAAAACAAAACCTCAATGGAGATAAATTGCCTATGTTCCAAAGGACCTGGTGGATGAGTGCCTTTACAAGGCTTGGAGGGTGCCTGCCGTGATAGAGCTTTAAAGAATTGTGTTAGCCAGTACTGGGCTTTGGGGTGCTTACCGTGACAGGACTTTTAAAGAATCGTGCTAGCCGGTACTGGGCTTTGGGGTGCCTGCCGTGACAGGGCTTTAGGGTGCCTGCCATTACAGGGCTTTTAAAGAATCGTGCCAGCTGATACTGGGGTGCCTGCCATTACAGGGCTTTTAAAGAATTGTGCCAGTCGGTACTGGGCTTTTGGGGTGCCTGCCGTGACAGGGATTTGGGGTGCTTGCCGTTACAAGGCTTTAAAGAATCGTGCCAACTGGTACCAAGCTTTGGGATGCTTGCCGTAACAAGGCTTTGGGGTGCCTACCATTACAGGGCTTTAAAGAATCATATCAGCCGGTACTGGGCTTTAGGGTGCTTGCTGTTACAGGGCTTTAAGGGTACCTACCGTTACAGAGCTTTTAAAGAATCGTGCCAGCCGGTACTGAGCTTTAGGGTGCCTGCCGTTACAGGGCTTTAAAGAATTGTGCCAGCCGGTATTGGGCTTTTGGGTTTCCTGCCATGATAAGGCTTTGGGGTGCCTGCCGTTACAGGGCTTTAAAGAATTGTGCCAGCTGGTACTGGGCTTTGGGGTGCCTACTATAATAGGATTTTGGGGTGCCTGCCATTACAAGGTTTAAGGAATCATGCCAGCTGGTACTGGGCTTTGGGGTGCCTACAGTTATAGGGCTTTAAGGGTGCCTGCCATTACAGGGATTTTAAAGAATCGTGCCAGCCGGTATTGGGCTTTGGGGTGCCTGCGGTTACAGGGCTTTGGGGTGCCTTCCATTATAAGGCTTTAAAGAATCGTGCTAGCCGGTATTGGGCTTTGGGGTGCCTGCCATTACTCCTCATTTACCCTAATCTAAACTGAGGCTCACTTTGATGTGAAAGATGAAATTTTTCAATTCATGTGAAGACATAGAACGCCCAATGCATTTGAAATTGTAAAATGTACTTGTTTTATTTGCAGGATTTTGATGCAAGAGGGAAACAAAACTTGAAATTAGCAAAATACTAGGGTTCTCTTGGTCATTTACAATAGGAAAGTTATTGGTCTCCCCAATGAAATTGCAAGTCAATGACTTGACAACTTTTGCCATAAGAATTGTGAACTGAGGGTCACACTCTCAAATATCTAAAATTGTTTATTCCTCCCCTATTGAGAATTTTCAAGACAATTTGTTTGCCCATATGAAATGCTTGTTAGACATAGATGTTCCATCTTGTCTATCTTTATCATTAATACTTGTACAGTCAATAAGTGAAATTGGCACTAATTTTTATTTAACAATGTCAATGTAAACAATCATCATAAACAAAAGGCCATGTTTGAAAATGAAACGGAGTGGCCAGTCAATGAAATGTTAGAAATATTTAGAGGTATCTCCATTCGGGTGCAATAAATGTATGAATGAGAGGCATCACATGGATAAGCCAAACTGTGAAGTAGAAAGTGATGGAATGGTAAAATTGAGAACTACCTAAATTTTATATGATGTGTCTTTAGATAGTATAGAGATAAAAGGGAATGAATATAGAAATTAAAAAGAGGGCCCCCTTTTTGTTTTGTATGTCCCTTTGAAAATAACACAAATTTTGAGTAAAAGATCTCATGTTAAGCTGTAAGCTTACCCCAATTTCAACAATCTGCATCTTGAAATGATCTCCAATAAGAAAACTACCCCAATTGTATTCAAACAAGTCAAATCTCAATGAGGACTTATGGGGTTTATAATGTGGCCTGGGTAAATGAGCTAATAAAATAAAAGGATATTTGGATCAAAAGTTTTGTGCCCCTATATAAATTCTTCCTTCAACCTTTTTCTTCTTCTACTCTAACATAAAATTATGCTAAAATTCACCTAACAAGAGAGGATATTTAGGGATTGTGATGTAGCAGAATAGGATAAAATTATAGGTTGAGAACGGAAAGGATGTGATGGTCTGAACATAAGTGCAAAATCACAATGGAATTCTTCTTTTTGACATGTGATCTTGCAAGACTTGGCATTTCTATGGAGTTATTATTAGGAAAGGAAAAGAATCCTCTTCTATTTCTTCTTCTTTTTTCTTCGTGTCCCATTCAATGAGTGAATACTAGTGGAGGGATAATCTTCTTTTGATTTTTCATCAGTTAGAGTATTTTTTTTCTTTTTTCTTTTTTTCTCTTTTTTTGTATTTATTCTTAGCTCTTGAGCTTTTCTTTCATGAGCTTAGAAATGGAAAGAAATTATCTGAATGGATAAATTTGGAGGGTTAAAAAAAAGGCTTCAATGGGGTGAAAGAAAGTATTGATCCTTTCTTGGAATTTAAAAATTCAGTATAAACATATGTTCGGGTACCCTACCCCAGTGATATTTGTAAACAGGTGAATGAAAGAAACACTACTTCTGGCTCAATATGGGTGACTAGGGGGAACTCCTTCAAGATTTAGGAAAGAAGAAAAAAAAAATGCCTCATATCTTGACTTAACTTGTTAATGGAGCATGATATCTTATCTCTCTAATTACTCGCTTTTTATCTTTATTCCTTTTTCTCTTTTTTTCTTGTTATTTTTATATTTTCATGAAATAGGGGTATTTTCATTCAAGTTAATCTTTTCCATATCCATTGTGATTTTTCATTGGGAAAACCAAAAGTTAAGGGAGTAATGCACATGATAAGAGAAGTTTTATGGTCAAGGGGTAGAACAAGCAAACAAGGGTGTCAAATGAAAAAGTATGATTACAACATTGACAAAGTTAAATAAGATCATTTCCAGTGATAGAGTTCGACCATACAAACATTGCGCAATGAAGATAAGACATGTTAGAAACAATATCTTTGAATTCTGTCTTCCATGGTGAATGATCTTATTGATGAATGCGACATTTGGGCTTGATTTCTTTATCTCCCCTTTTTATTTTTTTAACCTTACAACTTGATCAGGAAAACTATGTGCCCCAAGTGAATGCTAGCATCCACATCTACTATATCATTTTTGATGGTCGAGGTAAGGGTATGAAAGTATATTGTAAAATGTTGATGTGCTTTGAATGGATGAGATAATGACAATAGGCAAGGAGCAAGAAAATGACTGGCATTGTGGCAAGTAAGGTGGGGGACCTTGACCTTCCCATGTAAAGGACCCAAAAAAATCCAATATTTTAAAAATTCCAAAGCCTTTTTATCCTGGCATGTGATGTGAAAATGTATGGATGCAAATGCATTTGTTTGCCATATATGGCCTTGCTCTAATGGATGATTATTGTGGAATCAAGTGGGGGTCAGGATGAAAAGATGCATCAATTTATTTATTTACAACTTTATGTTGGGGTAGAGGCCAAATTGAAAGAATTTTGAATCTCACTCAAGGACATAGGACTTGTGATCGAATTGGGAGAATTTTCAAATATCATTTTTTTACTGCATGCCTATAAACAAGGGTTAAATAAGCAAGTGTGCTTTCTCATGCCTTAAACCTCTATGCTAAGGAAAGCACAAGGTGATTTGGCAATCCCTATAAAAAGGGTTTGGATATTAAAAATATTATAACTTTGTGCATTCTCTTAAGTGATTACAAGGCTACCTCATTTATGCCAAATAAAATTTCCTTTCCTTCATATGCTTATCGCATCATAGGGAAATGGAAATGACTATTAACCTACAAGGGACCAAAATCCCTATATGATTAAAGTCATGAAAGTAATAGCCTTATAATTTGTTTTTGCTTTTTTTTTAAGTGATTACAAGGTTACCTCATTTATGCCAAACAAAATTTCCTTTCCTCTATATGTTTATTGCATCATAGGGAAATGGAAAATGACTATTAACCTCAAGAGACTAAAATCCCTACATGATTAAAGTCATGAAAGTAATAGCCTCATAATTTGTTATTGCCTTTTTTTTTTAAGTGATTACAAGGCTACCTCATTTATGCCAAACAAAATTTCCTTTCCTCTATATGCTTATTGCATCATAGGGAAATGGAAAATGACTATTAACCTCAAGAGATAAAAATCCCTACATGATTAAAGTCATAAGAGTAATAGCCTTATAATTTGTTTTTTCTTTTAAGGGGAAAAAATCAAGGATAGTTGGTTTTCAAACATTTATACATAAGAGTCAACTAATTCTTCTTAAACAAAGTTTAATTTATTATTTAGGAATGAGAAGTTTCCAATCTCCTCCAGGTGCTTATTGCATTATAGGGAGAAAGGATTAACAATTAGCCTATGAATAGTCAAAACTAATACATGGCTAATGTTTCACTTTCAAAATAAAATGTGTTATTTTACCCTACAACAAGAAAAGTTGTTTAACGAGAATTAGCTGACAAAATGCATCAACTCTTCATTGTTATGAATTTATAGTCACTAGGGTCAAAGACCCATGGGCAAAGCTTAGTTATTTAATGCTAGTGCCACCCTTGTGACACATTAACATTGATTAGTGTAAGACATTCAATACCCGCTCTAGCATAAGGTACCCAACAGCTATTTTCCTTAAGGTAGTATGCACAAATGATATGTCATGATAATGATAATGATGCAATAAAACATGCTCTCATTTTGTGTCTTATTTAAGGAAGCTTAAGTCTGTTTATCTTTGTAATCATCAAGCATGAGCTAAAATGGTTGGCTACTAGCTTTTATCTAAAACGTGTAGCTCCAGGGTAGATTCATAGTCCTGATAGATAAAAGGTTCCCAAAATGCCCTCACCACAAAGTGAAGACCTTACTCAGTAATTTTGACCTTTCGAGAACATAAGCTCTATAGGGACTGAATTTACTGAGTAAGTAACAGCTTAGGTGAGGTATTCATGGTAACCTTTGAGAGTTCAAAAACTCTACAGGAAAACTACTACTAACCTTTACTAACCTATGGTACTCACAGACCTGGGTATAGGGCCCAAAATATGTGTGTGTCAAATTGTGTAAGTGCACAGTGTGTGATAAGAGCATGCAAGCATGTTATCTTATTCCCATATGCTACCCAACCTTCAACTGTTAAAGGTTAAACACAGAGACAGATATATGTACAAATAAAAGTCTTCTATCCTAGGATTTGTTTCGCATGTTATCTATCCTAAAACATATTATAAAAAATGAAAAGAGAGAGAAAAGAGAAAAGGAAGGGGGGAAAAGCACACATAAATTAAAAGGGATAATAATAATAATAATAAAAAGAAAGACCATATTATATTTTGAGCACAATAAACTTATATAGGCTTGACTGTCTAACCTATCCCTAGTGGAGTCACCAACTGTCGCACCCGAAAAAAATGCGACGTGGACGGTGCGAGATAGAAGGTCCTGGCCTTCGCGGCGAGAACCGAACGGAACGAGGAGTCGCTACCAAGATTTTGAGGAAAATCTCAGGAAACCGTTAAATAGAGGATAAGGATGTTCTGCAAAATCAGAGAATAGGTTCAGGAGTCGGTTAAGTGTGGAGAAGGTGTTAGCCACCCTACAACACCCGTTCGTCAGAACGGTTACCTGAAGTTTTGTTGTGCTCTATTAATATGGTTTTATAATTATTTTAATTATCCCTTTTATATTCATGTGTTTGATATAAAAATGATAGGAGTTAGGTGAGAAATGTTTATTTATTTACAAGGCAGGACGGACTTGACTCAAAATCTGACTCTGAGGCCTATATACCCTGTGATGGGGATCAAATTCCACGTAGTTCGGGCTTATAAGTTTGTTGGTGAAAATATTTTTTTGAAGAGAAATTAATTAGAAATAATTTACCATTTTGCAAATAAAAAAATTTTTAAAATTTTGATATGTGTCTTAAATTGCAAAAAGTGATTTAATTTCCATCATTTTCTCAATTTTTAAATTTTTAGAATAAAGAAAGAAAAGGGTTTAAAATTATTATTTTTATGATTGAGGATTTAATCGCAGTATCTACAGAACCTTATTAGTTCATATGATAATGCAATTGCTCTAAATATATACGGAGATTCCAAAATCTCACACGATAAAAGAGTTTGGCAATTTAATTTATTTATTTATATTCTTATGTATATTTTTAAGTGTCAATAATAATTTTTTAGCATGTTTATACATGTTTTGAAGAATTTTAATCATCATACCTGTAAAGCCTTATTGGCTTATACAAAATATGATTACCCTAAATATCTACGGAGATTCTAAAATCTCACACGATAAAGGAATTAAATTTAAATACATTTTAAATGTGATTATTTTAATACATAATTTATATATATATATATATATATTAAAAACTTAATCGTTATATCTGTAGAGTCTTATTGACTCATACAATAATCTGATTATCTAAAAAGCCTACGGAGATTCAAAAATCTCACATGACTAAAAAATATAATCGGTAAATATGGTTACAATTTAAATGCATTAATTTGATTAATTAATTTTTTAAATTGTGTATTATATGATTATTTACAAAATGATTTATTTATTATAAAAATTGAGAATCACTATATCTGTGAGGACTTATTATCCCACACGATAATGTGATTAATTTAAGTCCCTACGAAGATTCTTGAAATCTCACATGGAACTTAAATGGATTATTTAGATTATAAAAAGATAGTTAGTTTTAACGGTTGGTCATTGAAACCATTGATTATACATATAAATTAGATCTCTATACCTACAAAATCTTATTGATTTACACGGTATAAGATCGCTTTAAATGTCTGTGGAAATTCTTAAAATCTCACACGAGAAGTAAATGATTAGAGATAAATTTCTCTTATTCATTTCATTCATTTTTCTTTCAATTGGGTAAGAATCGAATTCTCTACCCTCTATCTTTTATAAAATAGGCTTGTCATAATAAATGAAATCATACATGTAATCATGATGGAGAGTGCCATACGATATGAGTGTAGCAATATTATTGACAAGTAAAGGACCTTAGGACTAATGGAGATGAAAAAAAATCATGCTCATACATATTAATATACCCTTTCATGCTAAAAACACATTTAAAGACCTTGCTTAATAATTACACTAGTTCTTTATTTGAAATGAGGTTATGCCTACAATCAAATTAAGCTTAGTTATGATAGCAAGCAAAAATTATTATTTGTAATTTCTTTATCCTTCTTTTTCACACTCTCTTTTTTTATTAAAAAAATGACAATTACAATGAAAATCATTTGGAAACTGAAAAATATGGGACAGGTATTTAAATATGAAATCTATTTTTGGAATAATAAATAGAAATTAAACACATGCATTTCAGATTTAGAAGCAAAAGCCTGTGTGTAGCACGTCCCAGATCTGTCTCACTACTTCTGTTTCAGGTCCTTCACCGTATTACTGCATGATATTACAGCCTCTGATGAACAGCTCCTTCCTCGTCCTCTCGGCTTCTCTTTTTTCCCTGCCAGAACAGCTTCTTCCCTCATCCTCTTAGTTTCTTTTTTTCAACCAGAACAACTCCTTCAGTCCCTCTCTCTTTGTCTCAATCTCTTCCTCTTTCATCCTTTGTTTTAGCTTCTAATCTCTGACTCTGTTTTCTACCTTCTCCTCGGTCTCTTCTTCCTCTCCTCTTATATTCTTTTGTGCTTTGTTTTTGCATTTCTGCCCCTGTTTCTTCTCACTTTTTCTACAACCAAAAACCATACACCTCTTTATTTCTCGTTCAGCCTTATATAGAGGATGGAAGAGGTGAATCATTGCTCTCCTGCTCTGCTTTTTCTTTTTTCCTTCTTTTCAACTGTATTTTCTGCATGTGTCGAAAGTTCTTTGCTCTGTTTCTCTTTCTTTTGTGTGTGAGTGCTACATTTCTGCTTCTTCTTCATTTCTGTCGAAAGTTCTTGGTTGTTATGTTAATAGAATTGAATGATAGAATAATAATATGGGTCAAAACACGTGAGCACAAGTGAGGTTGAACTTATTGTGCCATATGCTGTTATAGAATTTGCATACACTATGGCATAGTGTGCAGAAATCACTCCAAGCTGACATGATCAGCTCGTGCAATTAGAAGGAAGAAGTGAGGAAAATGCATATAAGAACGTAGAGAAGCTTGGCTCTAATAGGGCTTACATTATCTAGTGATTAGGAGTCAACTTCGACTAGTGACTTATCAAGTAAGTATCGCATAGCCCTAAGCTTCATTTCCACCCTATTTTCATTAAATTTCATCTGTTGAGAAATCAAACCAAGAATTTTTAAAATATCGAAATCTAAAAGAAAGGTTTAAAAAGGGCTATTGAATATGAAACTAAGGTTTTGTGACTAATATAGTGATAAATGGTTGAGCTTAGCCTAAAAGTTAGGTTAAATGGTGAAAATTAGTTGAATGAATATGTTAGGAGGTTGTTTTGGTCATTTGAATAGCCTATAATGCCAATGACTGTAGATAGTGGACTTATGAATTTAAAAGGTGTTAATTGGACTAGTTTCTATGTTAAGGGATTTAGTTTAGCTAAATCAATGTTTATATCAAATGTTGAGAATTGAATGAGATTAAGCACCTGTGACATTGCTCATGAGAATCTACACACTTAGGAATCTATAGTGATTGGTAACCGTTAGTAGTAAGGGTTAAAGGTAACTGGAGTAACCTTTTTACTTGTTTATTTGTAAAATTATTTATAAGTATTTTTATATAACTATGTGCATTGTGTTATGAAATATAGAGTAGTAGCATTGTGAAAGAATATGCATGTGGATGTGTCAACAATGTATGAAATGAATTGAAAGGGATATATGCAGACATGTGCATTGCATCTATGAGTATACCCTAGATTATGATAGAAAGATGCAGCCTTGCTCTGAGTAAGTCCAGGAAGTCCTGATGATCAAGAGTGTAAAGCTTGACTTCGCCATGACAGACTTAAGAGATCTTGATGATACAAAGCATAGAGCTTGACTCCACCACGATGGACCTAGTATATGCAATAATCTATAAGTATACCTTAGACTAGGATAAGGGGTTATGGTCCTACTCTATGTAAGGCTAAGAAGTCTTAAAGATCCTAAGCATAGAGCTTGACTCTATCATGATGGACCTAAGAGACCACCCATACATAAAGAGGATTACCTGGTTTGAACAAAGGTATGATGGGCCTTGTTCTATGTGATTGGAAGTCCTGGTCCAAGCGTAAAGACTGCTTCACTAGGTGGAACCAGGAATGTATTAGCATAAGTATGATGAGATTGATGAGAATGAATTCCTATACATGTATATGACATTATTTTTACTAAAATATATGCTACTTTATCTCTTGTATATACATATGATTTTGCTTACTAATCGATAATTGAGGTTATATTTGAGTTACTATGATATATGTCTCACTCTGTTACCTTTGTACATAAGTGAAGAGAGCATGAAAAGGCTGGGAAGGGAAGCGAGACAAGAGTAGGCTTGATTGGTAGTGATATGACTACCATTAGTGTAAATGAATGTACAAAATTGTATCTAGAACTCGAGTTGCCAACTTGAATACATAACTGTATGTGAAAGGAAAATATGAATTGTGTTGTCAAAACTTTCTTATGTAAATATATGTGATGTTGCATCTCACTGAGGGTGCCTGTAACACTTGCCCCGAGTGTTATCTAAAAATCACACAATTCAAATAAACTAACTGTGGTTAAGGAATTAATCATAAAACCAACTTAGGAAACAAATCATTTAAATCACTAAGCAAATACACAATTGCAAATTAAACATTTAAAACCTTTAAAAAATTTTATAGCTTCTACCTATAGCGCACGGAAGCAAGTTAGATGAAAGAAGGGTAAAAATATGTTGTCATGATAGCATTAAATTGCTGTTATGACAGCCCTCCTGAGTCAACTTCAGGGAGGCACCGTTCTGTCTTTCGATCTCCGATTAAAGAAATTCTAAAGCTCACACGTCACATTCAAAGGGTACTATAAGTGTACCAAATTTCAAAAAGATCCAACAGTCGGATTAAAAATTGGACATGTTATAAATTTGGTCACTTTTGCTGTCATGACAGCACTTCCGGACCAACTTCTGGAGTACACCATTTCATCATCCGACCTCCGATCGGAGTGATTCCAAAGCCCACATGTCACTTTTAAAGAATACTATTAGCATACCAAATTTTGAAAATATCCAACGAATGGATTGAATTTTGTTCAGGTTGCAATATCACTATTGTAGTTGTCATGACAGCAATGAAATGCTGTCATGACAGCACCTCCAGACCAAATTTCGAAGTGCACCGTTTCTCCATCCGATATCCGATCGACATGATTCTAATACCCACACGAAGCTTATAAAAGGTTTTACTTGTGACTCAAATTTTAGAGAAATCCAACGGTCGAATTAAGATTCAGACACCCGGATGCAAAAGTGTAACTTTTTGGTAAAAACCATTTTCAAAATTGTCCAAATCTCAAATGGTCACAAACCTGTGGGAACACTTTGGACACGTCAAATAAGACTAAAAACACCTGATAGAACATTCAAATGATAGAAAACCCCCATACATTAAAATTTGACCACCCGGGTGCCATTTCCCAAAATGAACCCTAAACCCCCAAAATGCACAAATCATACAAGAGTGGTCACAAATCAATCCAAATATCATGTATTTATATAAATACATATGCTAAACATTTTCACTTGGCTCAGAGCTCCTTGTGGGGCCCACGTACCCACTCTCTCTATCCAAGGTGTATGCTTGCCCATAGCACACCATTTGCAATGCAACCACTTTGCATTTGCTTATAGAATCACATATATATATATATATATTAAAATAAATATCTGCTTGTAATAGAAACTTGGTCTACTAAGTAAATCCATCAAAACCACACACCATAACCAAGTTTCCTAACCACAAGTCTACAAATAGACAAAAATTCATACACAAGCACACAATCCACACATATTCACACACATATACATAATCATATCCTACTAGTACCCTAATCCTAAATACATTACAATATATTTGCTCAAAAAAAGGGGTTGCAGTTCTTTACAAATCACAAGCAAACCCCTAGCTTTGCTCCTTTCTCTATCCACCACTGGATCCTTTGCCTGGACCTAGAATATTAAAAAAAAAGGGGTGAGACAACCACAGTCTCAGTAACAGAGAAATCTACATTGATTATTACAAAGCAAGCCATAATCAAATAAGTGAATAATAAATTCAACATAGTATATAATTTAGCCATTTAAAATGCATGAATGCATGACCTAGGCCGGTATGGCCTTTCATAACCAACAAAATGCCCCTGGCACTCTTTAACTCGCAGGTAAACCTTATACCTACTTGTACCTCCACAGACACAAAACATAATCTAAGGCATGATCTAATCCACCGAACCGCCTATGCCCCTTAACGTGAATCTTGAGCAGTCAAAGCTAACTCCCTCCCAGAGCCAGCCCGACTTACTCTCTATGTGAGGGCTACCTTGGCTTAGCCACTCAACCTTACACTTCATATGTCAGATTCCCTCCCCTACTGAGAGGTATTGAACACTCAATACACTAACCACTTTAGTGCACTGAGCCCATAATACGTAAGGCAACACTGAGTACTGGTAGTGTGCCATAGAATATCAAAAGTACATACCTTCTTATTGATGAACTCTCATCGAGGTCATGCCTTTTAGTTGTGTCTACCTTTCTTGAGTATTGACCACTTCAATACTCTAAGATAGTATAACATTTATAAATCTCCCTTAAACAGTTCCTTAGCCTATCTAAGATACCTTACTTAGTTACACTTCCTTAAGTGCAACTTTTATTCCTTATGATTAAAATACATATAAACAAATCTCGTTTCCATAAAAACATTATTGTTAAACAATTAGAAAACATATTTTGCTATAATCAAATTAGTACCCCATAACCCCTTATAAAGCACATTTAATCTTTTAAAACATGTAATGCATGATAGCTAGCAATATTTATTCAAAAATAGCTGAAACAGAGTAATAAGAAATATAAATTTTCTCTGTTACCTCAACCCTTTGGTACCAAAATAGGCTCAGCTTGTTCCTTAACTTCTGAACAAATTCCACCAACAATTCCTACAATATATAAGTGATCCACATCACTTATCATGTCAAATAGCATTAACGAAGACTATAATTCATACCACACAACTTGGGTCTATGAGCCATAGTCCATCCCAATAGTCCATCCCAATAGTCTATATATTAAACTAACTATTCACATAGTATCGCTTAACTACCAAAACCATTTATTAGCCATTATTAGGCTAATTTTCAATTTATATAATTTTTTTATTAATTAAAAACCTTTACTTAGTGCCACCAACTTTCACCATTAGCCCTTATAATGAAAACCAAACCTTAATTTAAATCTTATTGGGCTCAAATAGCAAAATTATAACTAAATCAATAAGCTTAAACCATTGAAGAGCAAAACCCAATCTCTCAGGATTTAATTTGTGCCCCAAAACACCTCTTTTCATTCAATTATCCACTCAAAACATTAGATCACTATATAGAAACTCAAAACATCCTCCCTAGGATCCAAAGAAACAAAAGCTTACAAGAATAAAGCCTTTAGGATCAAAATCTAAAAATTTCCTCTTCCATAAATTGAAGAAAATCAAGAGAAAGGGAAGAGGATTAAAGTAGGGATTTTACCTATCGTGTAGCCGAGCTCGCAACGGTCACAAAGGCTCCTAGATCCAAGCCTAACTCCCTCTCTTTCTCTTCTCTTCTTCCTCTCTCGCTCTCGTGTGTTTCCTTTCCTTTCCTTTCTCTACGTTTCTGCGTCTATTTTCCCCTTATAAAAGCTGATCTAAAAGTTTGGGGAAAATTACAAGAAATGGCCCAACATTTTTTATTATTGCACAAAAGCCTGGGTCAACTTTGGTAATTTTTCCCATAGTTAAAAATCAAATAAAACCAAACTTTTGCTTAGTAAAATTTAAACTCTGGGCCTCTATTAAATTATTCTAAATTTTAATTTAATTATAGATATTTTTATTTTATTTTTAAAATAAATCCGAGTCTTAAAATTTTTAGGATGATATAGTGCCCTAGTGAAGGGTACATGGGTAGGCCTGAATGCCATTCAAGTAAGTGTATGTTGTTTTGTAACTTGTTCCACTTGTGTGAATATGGATTGAATGTGAATTTATGTGTATATGTGAGAACTTGACACAAATGGTGAGGCTGAGCCTTATTTAGAAGAGTTGGGTATATTTGTGATTCCCGACCATAATAAAAATAGTAAAGGAGAAGTTGAGATAGAGCTATATATTAAAGATATAGATAGCCCATAATCTGATAGTTCAAATCAGAAGGAAAATCTTCATGGATTGATTATTGAAAAATAAATAGAAGAAAAAGAAACTATTGAGAGACTTAAATGAAAAGAGCACAAATTTGGAAGGATAAATCTTCATGTAATCAATAACAGTATTGCATGCTTAACTCTATTTTGAAATCCAAAAAATAGAGCAATACAATTCTATGTTTGAAGGACACCAAAGTGGTGTAAATTTCACAACACAATTCATGTGCATGTAAGCGACAAATCTAAATGTGTAACTGAGGGCTCTAAAGTGCAATGATCATTGATGATGAGGATAAAATGTAAATAATGCCTTTCTTGTTGATTGCAAGAGCATGAGAAGGTAGATAGCAAGAAATAGATAATGGTGGGTTGTGATGTGAATGGGTTCATATTTTTAAATTTGGATGATCACCCAAAATTCCTTCAGATTATTGCTTGTCATATGATTAAAGAACTCAAATGAACAGGACAAAAAAGAAAAACAAATGTTTCTAGTGGTGCTCATATATTTATTTAAAAATCTAAAAATATTTAAAAATAAAAATATTATATTTTGTTGAAGGTATCCCTTGTAAATTATTCTCACTGAGGTCTAACATTTGAAGCATATTCAAACTCCCATTGCTTTGGGAATATCTCCTATAATTTAAAAATAAATTTTGCAAGGAAAAAAAATTACACATAATAGATTTTAGCATCATAATAAAACTATAAACTCAAATACCAAAAACAATTAATGATGACATGGTCACGTGAAAATACATAGTCTTAAAAAATTGAACTGGACTAGCCATTTTAATCAGTTGAATCGGAACTAGCACTTGGCCAATTTCCGTACAACAGTCAAAACTGAATCGGAAAAGTGATATAACGTTGCAAATGAATTGTTACATAATATACGATGTGGTTAATTATTATGCATTACCAAAAAAATAAAATCAACGGCCAAATTTTGAAGTCTTTTTATATTTCCTACGCCTTTGCCCTACACCCCAAATATAAACAAATCTTGCACTATGTGTTGAGGAATATGTTTGCCTCTTTTTTAGTCCATAAAACAGAGATGTTGATTCTGGTTTATAGGGACTAAAGTTTGCTATTTTCCAATTTATTAATTCCTGTTTACAGTTTAAGGAAAACCATTGATATGGAGATTTTATATTTTAATATTGATGTAGATATTAACATTGTCATACAAGTGATTATGTTCCAACTGACAAAAGAAGAACAAAAAGGAATAAAATGATTGATAGTGCCAAACTATCACTTACTAATAGTATATCAAATTTCCAATGCATCTTTATGTTGTCAAACAATTAATTAAAACCCAAAAATGAAGTCATCAAAAGTGAAAATGAATAAAGCATAATATACTAAACAAATGCTAAGCAAACTTTCTTGATACAAAGAGATAGATTTTGTAATTTTAAAGTTTCATGAAACGTGTTAAAATGATGCAATATAACTTTATGAGATGATTGAGAATATAAAAAAATAAAAATAAAAACAAGACCACTGACTTTTGGAATGTATTCCATGAGAAGATAGTGCTATAAATGAGGGAGTTAACTAGAACATGCAAAATCATTTTACATGTGCCTCTATTAAACTTGCAAAAACTAAAATCCCTTTTGTAAATTCAATGGAAAAAAATAAAAATTATATTTCAAAATTAAAAACATGCAGTTCAATATAAATTAAATATCTTGAATCGTAACACAATTCACAAGCCAAATACATCATATTGGCTTTTTATACAATATATAGTATATATGGATACATTTTGATAGAAAAAATATAATATGTCATTTAAATTTCACTTATATTTTACTTTATCACTATACTGAAGGTTGTTGAACAATTTTTCAGGAAAATATAACATCCAAAAGACTATGTATAAAATATTTAAAGAACATTTTGTTAATATCTTTCTAAAATAAATATACTTAATGAGTACATATATATTTTAAGATACGCCTGTTCAAATTTTAGTTTGTCCAAATAGATTGATCCATGCAATGTATAGTAAGAAAAATGTTATGTTGTAGAGCAATTGAATTAAGAAAGTCAATGATAATTTTATTAACATTTGATGTCTTTGATATGAAATATGAACACATTTTGAACGTTGCCTCACACCTAGAATTCTAGGAGTAGTAATATATCAAAACAAAATTAATTACACAGGAATTTAAATTGACAAATTAATGGAAGTTAAAACTGGAATTACAGTAAATATCTTAGTAGCTAGCATAGAGTGGTGACGTAATCTAATAGAAATGTGAATTATATTGCTGATCCTACTGTAAAACTTTTGTAGTGCCACATATTATATATGGTTCATTTTACCTGACTTTAAAACTAAAGTATTTCAACAAGTCTCTAGTTCTAACCAATGTTTGCAAATAGTAATTAAAAAGAATCATTCATATATAAAAATAAAAGTTCTAGAACACACAAATGTATAACCAAAAGGAAAATTGGTAGAGAAATACACACACACTGAGAAAACAACTAAAGAGGAAAAAGTATATTAGCTATAACATCATAATTTGATGAAAAATTGCCTGGTATATTGGCTTAAAAAAAATTAACTCTTAAATATATACAATTTAAATTAGTCACACAGCAGTAATATTGAGAATATTTTCTATGTATTTGATAAATATATAATAAAATTTGTCTAATGCTCCAAGTGTTCATGTATGGTAAATCATTTTTAACAAATCTAACTTTTAAAATTTAAAAGAAATGTTTCGGGATCATCCTTTTAATTTTCTATAAACTTGTTAAAGAACAACTTGGAGACCCTTTCTTCCAGGGGACATATATATACTTATATGATATAGCCCATCTCAGAAAATAACTCAGATATGATAGAAAATTACACATTATGTGATTATGATTAGTTGAAAGCATACCTTCAATGTTATTTCTAATGAGGTCTAGCTCTTGAAGTTTCGTCAAGTTTACAATATTCCTTGGTATTTAGCCGGACAACTTGTTAGCACCTATAGATATAATTTTCAAGTTTGATAGGTCGCCAATTGTTTGAGGAATATTTCCTGCAATATGATAATAAAAAAAACCACATTATTATGAATTCTCATGTATAAGATTATGATAAAAGAAAAATAAATAACAAACATAATTTTATGAATGTTCTTTTTTTAAGTTATTGTGATTATGATATAATAACTCTTGAATTTGTATTTAAATAAAACTAGAGTCCGGAAAAATAATGAAGTTCTTAAACCAAACAAAAATTGTTTTGTATATAACCTCTAAATTGTCAACAAAATATTATAGGACAAAACAATTCATCAGCACAAATATACAAATTTTTAAATTGTACTCGTTTCTTATAGTGCATAAATGATTAGATAAATGCAAAAAAAAAAAAAACTCAAATATGATAAAAAGTTACACATTATGTGATTATGATTAGTCGAAAGCGTACCTTCAATGTTATTTCTACTAAGGTCTAGCTCTTGAAGTTTTGTCAAATTTTCAATACTCCTTGGTATCTGGCCAGACAACTTGTTAGCACGAAGATATATAATTTTCAAGTTTGTGAGGCCACCGATTGTTTGAGGAATATTTCCTGCAATATGATAATAAAAAAAGCTACATTATTATGAATTCTCATGTATAAGATTATGATGAAAGAAAAATAAGTAACAAACATAATTTTATGAATGCTTCTTTTTTTAAGTTATTGTGATTATGATATAATACTTGAATTTGTATTTAAAAGAAACTAGAGTCCGGAAAAATAATGAAGCTCTTAAACAAAACAAAATTGTTTTGTATATAACCTCTAAATTGTAAAAAAAATATTATAGGACAAAAAAATTCATCAGCACAAATATACAAATTTTGAAATTGTACTCATTTATTATAGTGCATAAATTATTAGATAAATACAAAAAAAAAGGTGCATTGTTGCGTGCTTGCATTGTTCTTTGCAGAAATGGGGGAGGGAGAATGATATAGATTAGGAACGGAATTAATGGTGTTTAACAAGAGTAAACAAGTAAGTTTAAATTGCTAAGATGCACCTTTCAGAATCTTTGATATAGTATTTTTTTAAAAGAGTTAAAAATAAAATTAAATTGTTTACTTTTGAAAATTATGTGACGGCTTATGTAATATAAATAAAATTAAATATAAATGAATATATTTCACCCTACAAATAAATCATAAATAATATGAAAATTTTATAACAACATATATCAAAATTCGCAAAACACTTTGATCATAATGACTCACATATATAAAAAAATTAGAATTACCAAAAATAATTATAATATAAAAAGGGGTGAAATAGTGTATATTATATATATATATACAATATTAATAAATTATTAATTTTGTTGAATTTATATCATTATATCACTTCTAGATCATTAAAATGTGAATTCATTGTATATTATTTAGAAAGTTTTTTTATTGAAGTACTTTTGTGAAGTTAATATGTTGTTAATATTTTTATATTTTTATTTTTAAGTTTTATATTGTTGTACTTCATCTATTTTCTAATATAACATTTCTCTCAAATCATAAAATTAATTTTTAAAATATTAATAAAAAAAATTAAAAAATAAAATTCAAATGAAGATTGCCTAAATATATAGTTATCTTTAAAAAATGTATGGTTTATGCCATCCGTACATAAAATTCTTGTGTGTGAAGAGTTGTTAGTTTCATAGATTGATTACACTTATAGGGTAATACAACTTCTAAAATTAGTCAAAACGGTGATGTTATTGAGGGGTATATAGTAAATAGTAAATAGTTTAATTCAAGCCAAAAAAATAAAAGCTTGAAAGCCAGTAATGAATATTTAATTAATTTCTACCCATCATATGTTTGATTTATTTATTCCAGTGGCTGGCCCATATATGATATAGCTTGAACTTTTTCTTTTGATATTTTATACCAAACATTTAAAGCCTAATATTAGATCCTGCAACAATAATTATAAGATTCAAAACTAGTTCATCTGATGAAATATAGGAATTAATATATTTTAAAGAAACCTGCTATAAGAGAAAATCTATTTTAATTTTATATTTTATTACTTTATGTATTCTACTCTATTCAGCAAGTGGGCTGTTTTATCACTTCCTGTATTAAATGAGCTGCAAGTAAATTTATCCTTATAGGGAAGGAAACCTCAAGCTTATATTTAATTTTTTTATGTTTCCTTCTTATTGTTGCTTCTATAAAAAGCCACCATGCAGCACATGTAAGAGAGTTCTTAGACCTTTTGATGATGAATGAATACTAGAATATGAAAGCTCTCTCTCTCCCCCCTCTTCGTCTGCCTCCTTCCCCTCCACTGCTCTGCCTTCATCTTTCTAATTTCTTCATCTCTTTGTATTCTGTCTTTTCTCTCCCTCCCTGTTCTTCATCTCTCACTCTGTTTCTGTTATGCCTTTTCCTCTTTTCTTCAAACCAGTGCAAGCGTGAGTGTGTATGTGTCGCATCATCATCTAAAATATTAGATCCCCTTCAATCAAAAGCTAGTTCCATGCCTTCTTATTTCTTTCCATGCATCTCAATTAAAACTCTAATGATGTCAATAGGCAAAATGAAAAAACACAAACATTTAAGACACACGAACACCTACAAAATTGTTTGAAATAATTTAGAGAAAATATAAAATTACCTGACATTATAAAAAAAAAAAAACCTATTAAGGTGTTGTATGACAAAGACATCCGCTCGAGTGAAGATGAGTCAAAAATAGTTGGAAGTATCTTTTCTAAAAGATTGTTCCCTCTTATATATAAAATCTTTAAATGTTGAAGCCTTCCAATCTCAAGTTGCATAGATCCATGGATAAAATTTAAGTTCCAATCTAGTGTCTCTAACTTTGACAAATTTGACACACTTGGAGGAATAATGCCCTCTCAACACTATTACTATGAAAAATCAGGTGCTGAAGAGCAAATAAACCTCCAATGCAAGCTGGAATTTTCCAATCAATTAATTAACAGTAGGGGGTTAGTTTTAAAAGTTTAAAGGTGAGGGGGTTCATCTGCAATTGTCTCAAAGTTCAAGAAGGTTTAACATATTTTTTCCTAATAATATATCATAACTTTTACCAAATCATAATCGACATAATGAATTCTTATTTAACTTTTAGAATAATTTTAAATAAAAATCCTACTTTTTAAATATTTTAAATTTTAAAATTAATTTAAAAAATGATAAAAATAGTTTCAATCCTAAATGAAAATAATGTATACTTAACTATTTAAATATGTATTATTTTGAAACTATTATTCAAAAATATTATACTTGAAATTCAAAATATTATTTTTTTGAATTATATAGGAGTAATAAAGCCAAATCGAAAATAAGATAAAAATGAAAGTTGAAAAAATAAATGAGTTTTGGGTTAAGTGAAAAACAATACCTGAACTCACTTAGGTTTTAAATTAGAAAATTTTCATTTAAATCCCGAGAAATTTTTATGGCAAGTTTCCAATGCTTTTTGGTAAATGGCCTGAAAGAAGATTGACACTTATAGACACAATTAGGAATACTTTATCTATAGCACAAATTGTCTAATACCATTAATAAATCACATATTAGTCAAGCAAAGGGTATTTCCAATATGTTCACATATTTTAAGAAAATATTGTTACATTGTTAACTTGTTAAAAACCATAAGGTTCCAATTCTACCCTTTTTAAATAAAAGGCGTGACTCTAGAACCAAAAAAATAATTTTCAGAGAAATAATCCTCATTGAGCTTATGATATTATATGACTCAGGAACCTTCCATCTTAATCAATTTACAACACCTTCCATATTACTCACACACACACACATTTCAACTAATGATTTCACGTTGTCTTGCAATTACGCTTAAGAGTGGACATATATGTAGTCTAATTTTTTTTTAATTTTCCAAAACGAAATCAGTGATAGAATTAATATAATACTTATGTGAAATTCATTAGTATTTGTTGGGGGGCTTCCAAAATTGTTTAATTTAGCTATAATAGAATATAATTGTAATTGAATTGATCGTAATATATTAATATAATTTTAGTTTTATGCATCAAACCAGTAAATTAAAAAATTTTAATGTGACTTGTTGTACTAATTTTGAAAGAATGAATGGCTCAGTTTTTTTATTTCTCCTAAAATTTCTTACTAATTGTTTAATTGTTTTACTAAAGTCGAGTTTCGATAAGATTACTGATATTGATTTTTTTTTATTATAGTGGGAATGTTGAAGGTGTAATGAAGAACTTTCCATATCAAGCTAATACAGGATTACTAAAAAAACTGGCAAAGTGCACTAATAATTAATAACGGGGTCCAAATTAAACGGTGATGCAGGAATTAATGTGGCCTGGTTATTTCTTTGTTTTTTTATAGGAAACACAAGCTAAAAACCCAAAACTGACCTCGTTATTTCTGTCTTGTTTATCCAAACCTTGTTCTCTATTTTGTGTTGAGATTTTATATATTTATTGCAGCTCGGTATTCTCTTATGACTTAACATATGGTATCAAAAAATTAAAACCCTATAGTTTATTATTATTATTATTATTAAACTATGCACAAGTAATCCTTTATTGAAAACAATCTTATTTAAAGCACAATCAGACACAAAATATGAGTATAAACTTAGATTCATATATTGGTTCGCAACATTGGGAGTGGTACCTCTAATTGGACTTGACAATGTTTGAGTCTAACTGAATTAGATAGCCATATAAAATTGTGTTGTTGTTATTGTTGTTGTTGTTGTTTTTCTATGTATATTTATATTGTGTAACAATAAGACCTCGTAGATTGCCAAACCAAAATGTTGTTTTTGGGGTGACAGGGCATGGGACTTCTAGAAGAAGAGAAGTAATAAGGTGTTGAATGCAAGAGGTGGAAGTAAGGGATATCATAGCAAGAAGCTCATTCCAAGACAATTTATGGCATCATAATGAGTTCTTCCAATTTCCATCACTTCCTCCACCAAAAAAAAATTGGCAAAGACCTTAGTTCTATTGAACACCAAATGGAAGACAAGATTATATATTTTCAAACTCCAATCAATGACCAAATCGGTAACATGTTCCCTCCCATTGCGAGAACCATAGTCAACCACCAAACTACAATTTTGGGATCTCAATGCTTAAGCTTTGTTTTTGTAGATGTGGGTTTGATTGCAATTTTAGAAACATTAATGAATATAAATACCAAATGTTGATGGACAACGTTGATATGTTGAAGTTGATCCAATTGGGTCTTACTTTCTCTTTTATATATATACAAAGAAGGGTGGAACGTGGAAACGGGGCAGTTGGTTGCGAAGCCTGTTAAAAGCCTTTTGGAAAAAGAAAAAAAAAGAAGAATTTAAAAATTATAAAATAATGCCTAAGTTTTATTTACTTATGCTTCTTTCCAAAGTATGTTTTATATATGGACTCTTGACTTTTTATATAAAAATAAATTGATTTGTTGAGGAGAATCTTTGTTTAGATGAAAATTAAGGAAGTCCAATTTGTTTAATGGTCTTGATCAAAACCAATGTCCAATGCATAAAAGTGCAATCAAAGTATATTTGGTAAGATTGAATTTAGAGATTTGGCATAGTGGGCAGTACATACCTGTGAAGTTGTCTCCTAATTGTAACTCTTTGAGTTCCTTGCATTGTGTCCAATCAGATGGTATAGCTCCAAATAATTTGTTGGCTTGAAGATCGAAAGCTTGTACATTTGCAAGGCCATGACATATATTTGAGGGAATGCCTCCCCACAAATTATTCCAACTAAAATCAATCTCTTGCAACCCAGACATATTAAAGATAGTTGATGGTATTTGGCTAGAAAACATATTGGTGTCTAAAAATAAAAATTTTGGACTTTTAAGATTACCAATCTGTTCGGGAATGCTTCCTACAATGTTACATCAAGAAAATATCCATCAAATTTAGTGTAATCCGCCAAAAATATAACTAGATCTTGAAGTTGGAAATAAAAGAGAATCAAGTAAAATGCAAGATAACTTTTGAAACTATTGGTAACTTATTCTTTCTCAATTTTAGAATTATGACAGTGTACAAGAAGTAATAAAGCCAAATTGGGACCCTTGGCTATGTCGTTAATGAGTTCGCCCCCAATATTGGCATTTGCTAATCATAACGAATTTAATATTTTAACTAACAAATGGCTGAAGAAGATAAAAGGTTATAATGCTCTTGAACCCCAATCATGTAGTTACAAATTTGTTATAATGGTATTTCAAATAAAATTATATCTTAAGAATTTTGATACCGTGCAAATGGCAATTGAAGGTAACACATCTTATATATACTAACTAATAATTAATTTCATCGTCAATATATATATCACTTGTATTTATGATTTTGATTATTGGATTTTGGAATATAGAAATCCTACATTGTCAACGAAAATAGGCATTGAAATTCACATATTTAATTTTTTTCTGGGTCAAATCACATATTCAATTTTAGATCAAAGGAGTTTTTCAAGATGGATCATTCATCATTTGGCAAACAAAAAACTATGGGGTTAAGTAATGAACTTAAACTTGCTTTAATGTGTTGCCAAAAAAAAAAAACGTTTTTAATCTCAATTAAACAAATATGATATATGATAATGATGGGACACTTACAGTACTTCAACATTAATATATAATATTATCTCCAATATGAAATTATAATGAGGGTCTATATAATAATTATGTAAACCATAACTTTCCACAAATTTACCTTTATAAATTCAGATCTACCATAAAATGAATCAGAAACGTAAGTTTGGTATACAAGTTAACTTGTAGGGCATAGGCTTAGACTCATTTTAAGGAGTCCAAGTTAAAATTATAAAGATGTTTGTAGCAAAGAAAAAGATTCTACAAATCAACAAAAAAATTCACTTCAGACAAGCTTTAAAAAAAAAAATTACAAACAAGCATTCTAAACAAAGCAATGATGGAAACCCCAAAAAAAAAAACGTGTTACAAAAAGGGAGGGAAAGAGAAGTCCTAGTAGTATTAAAAAAAATCATTCTCAACCAAAAAAAAAAAAATCCGCACGATATTGCCCCAAAACTTAGCATTCTAAACAACCATTGAGGGAAAGAGAAGTCCTAGTAGTAAAAAAAAAGTGTTGATGTGGAAAACAAAAAGGGAGCTCACAAGGACAAAGACAAATTTGTTCGTTCAATAGCTCTAATCTATCTACGAAGAGAATTAAAAGAAAAACCTTCATGAGAATAAGTGCAAAATAAAAAAGAAAATTAAAAAAACTATAAAGAGACTCAAAAAAAAAAAAGAGCATGAATGGGGTTGGAAGGGTAAATCTTCTTGGAATCAAGAATAGTTTTATATATTTACTTATGTTTTCAAGCCCAAAAAACAGAGGTAAAAATAGTAACACTTCCCTCTTTGATGGACACCAAAGTGTTGGAAATTTCACAACACAATTCTTGTGTATGTGAACTACAAAGATAATGAAGATATAAATGTGTAGTTGAGGGATCTAAAGTATAACGATCAAAGATAATGAAGATATAAATGTAAATAATGACTTCCACATTGCTTTCAAGAGCACCAAAACTCCAAAAGGTAGAAAGCAAGACAGAGAAAATCATGGGCACTTATGTGAATGGGTTCATATTTTTAAATTTAGAAGATCACCCATTTCCTTAGAATTATTGTTTGGTATATGATTAAAAAACCCAAATGTAAAAGGACAAAAAGGAAAAACTAATGTTCCAACAAAGGCGCTGATAAATTTATTTAAAAAGCTATAAAATATTAATTAACATCTAGGGCCATTATTTTTATACTTGTCAGATTGCAAATTGTTTCAGGAATATCTCCTGCATACATGACAACATAAAAAACACATCATTAAGAGTGATGATGCATTATAAATCGTGCGGATGCAATTCATGTGATAGGCATCCTACATGGAAAGTGAGGGATTAAAAAACATACTTTTTGTATAAAAATACTTAATTATCACAAATATTAAGTATATCTGATGTCATATTGTAATAATTTATTTTTAGAGTCATTAGAACTGTTTGTCATGATGCATCATAAACCACATGAAAAGAAAAACATGCTTTTTCACATGTGCTGATGCTTTTCAATACGTTTTATATAGACTGCAATATGGACTAAAGAATTAATTGTATGAAAAATGATTATAAAGAAATAAAGTTTTACACAATACTCCAAGTCACCAATATACAATAACAGCTTCATCTATTCCAAACGAACAAAATACTCCACAAGAAGTCCTAACTAACATTTCTCAAATTATTGGAAAAGAAAACTTTTTTTGTGCCAACAAAAACTAAAGACTTATTTTTATGTTTAAATTGTTAGAAAAGAAAATTTCACTCATACACAAATTTATAAACAAAAGGAAAAGTAGGCAAAGAAAATGCATTGTTGTTCATAGTAATAGTAAGAAAACAACTAGAGAAAAAAAAAACTATAGTAGGCAGAATATCATAATTTAATTAAAAAAATACCTTGTAAATTATTATGATTAAGATATAGCTCTTGAGGCATATCCAATTTCCCAATTCTTTCAGGTATATCACCTATAAAAAAAATTTAAGGCTTAAAGATATAGAATTTAAATTGGTCATGGATATATCTATTGAGAGAATATTTTCCAATTTATGTGATAAAGACATAACAAAAGATGGCTTATTAATCCTACAAGTGCCCTTATATGATGAATCATTTTTGCCAAATCTAACCTGTAGTCCCTTATTTCCACTCACTGGGCCCGTGTCTGTGTGTGTGTGTGTGTGATGACATGGCACCTGAATGAAATTCTCTTTTCCTCATTTGTATTTTACATCAAAGACAATACTGCCACATTAATCAATCTATTCTACCCAGGAAAAACAAAAACATTATAACATCCAAAGCTTCTGGTTCCACTTATGCATTAAGTAAGAAAAAACAAAATTTACACTTTAGACACGTCCTTACCATCATCACTTAAAAGAACAATATTTAATGGTTACTTTTAGATAATCATTTAAAAGTAACACCAGAATTTCACACATAATACTTTGAGCCTACAGGTAAACAAATGAGACGAAGGTTAAGACTCTAAAATAGCAGCTTGTACAAGTCTTTGAACAATTACCAAAAATGCCATATATTAAGAAAGTAAGATATTGGAAGAATTACAACAAGTCCCAAATAAGGATGAAATTAGTCAAAACCCTAACAATGCCATATTTTCTCAGGGAAGTTAATTTAAACAAGGAAGTAAACTTTTGCAAAGCTGTTTTCATCAAAGAGCAAACTGAGCTAACTTTAACAATTTTAATACCCATATAGGAGGGCACGAAGTTGGAAAGGAAAATATTAAAAATAAATAAATAACAAGGAAAATATGTGTTTTGGATATATGCAACAGACTTACTCACAAAAAAATTTATTTTTTTCTTTTATTTCTTAAATAGCTATAAATTTCACCACCGCCAAAGTTTATATCATATAAAGTTTATAAATTTTTCATTTCAAAATGTTTGATGAGGACACGTTTGATTGAAGGCATAGATTGAATTCAGATAAGATTTTTGAGGAATATATATATATTTAATAATGGATAAATGAGCAAACTACCCTTTAAACTTTAAGTTCAGTTGTACTATATATTCCCAACTTGTTTATTGTACAAGTTGTCCACTCAACTCAACTATTGAAAACAATGTAATATAGCCCCTACCATTAACAAAAGTAACTTTGACAATTATTGGACTATAATATTATAGAAAAGGACTTTAAAAATTATAAAAAATGACCAAAAAGATTTTTTGGTCCTTTTTTGTCATTTTTGTCCTTGTTTGTAATTTTTAGGTTCTTTTATGTAATTTTTGAGGTCATTTTCTGTCATTTCCTAGTCACTAAGTGTCAAAACTAACTTTTGTTAATGGCAAAAACAAGACTGTATTATTTTTAAAATACCCTTCCTTTATTAAAATTTGATTTTAGTAAATATGCTTGATTTTTAATTTCATTAAAGTCCTTTAAAATTAAAAATGAAGCATATTGTTGCTAGTTCTAATAGGATGGGTGTCTTCACCATCACTTCCTTCGCCTCATCTACTAGTTAAAATTATTTGGCTGATCTCTCTTATGTTGTTGCTGATTCTATTTTTGCTTTGCTGCTTTCCTTGTTTTGTTGCTTTGTCGTTTGCAGTTTCAGTTGTACTGTACTGATTTATTTGCCTTAGGAATATATCAGCAGTTGGAGGGAAAAAAGAAAGGTCCCTTGAAATTTAATGAAAGTTTCCTTACAAGAGACCTAACTGAAATTATCCCCTTTTATATTTGAAATCATTGTAACAGGTTGAGTTCTGAATGACATTATAAAATATTACAAATTATGTATAAAAATATAATCCAATTTTTTGTTTTGTGAAAAAAAAAGTTTGTACTAGACTTATACATTTTGGGACATATAATTAATAGCATTTTGACAAAACCAATTAGCATCTAAATTCGTAATTTCAAGTGGCAAGAGACAAGAAGTAAGAAAATAGAAATAATCTATAGTGAATTATAATTTGAATAAGAATTATACCTTGTAAATTATTGGAACCAAGATCTAATTCCTGAAGCAAAACCAAACTTCCAATGCTTGTAGGTATGAAGCCAATGAGTTGATTATAACCAAAGTACATAATTTTCAGAGTTGTAAGATTGGAAATTTCATTTGGAATACCTCCTGCATTGCGTATGAGTGCAGAGAATTATGTTTGTCAAAATTATGTTTAACAAAATTATGTTTATCGTGATAACAGATAAAAACACTGATATGAGTGCTTGTGTATGTATTGTAGAAAATCATAGAAATACAATATAACTTTATGGAGATGATCATGGACAACATATGTTGTATAAAAAAAAATCATATAAATTTAAAAACCACTAAAAAAACTATCTCTTGCATTATGGCACCGAGAACCCAAATGAAAAGGACTACTAATAAAAGCGTGCAAAATATTTTTTTCCTAGCAGTGCAGAGAATACTAAATGATGTTAATACACTATGTTGTGTTGAAAGCTTAATGACAGAGTTACCAATATCACAACAAATTAAAATTATATATAATTTGTAGATTCATTTATTGCCCCCTACTCAACATAATCAATATATATATATATATATCACATTCCCTTCTCCAACAAAATCAATGTTGAATAAAATATTGTAAATAGCTTATTCTAAGACATTCTAGAACGCATTAAATTTTTTGAAATGATTTAGAGAAAATATATGAATTTATCTTATATTATTAAAGACACGCCTATTAAGGAGTTGTATGACATCAATTCAAGTGAGGATAAGCTAGAAATAGCTTGAGGTATTTTTCCTGAAATATCGTTCCTTGCTAAATGTAAATCTTTAAATCTCAAAGCCTTCCAATCTCAAGTGGAATAGATCCATGGATAGAATTAAAATTTGTATACAAGATCTCTAAGTTTGACATGTTTGATACCAATGGCAACTACCGATGACATACCCAAAAGAAAAGTCATGGTTTTCTAAACAGATTGGGCCATCCAATTCCACCTATTATATTAGGAACTAGCTCTTAGTTTAGTCCTCTACAACATTTGAAACCAAACACTCAAAGATAGGGACATCTAAAGGAGTTTCAGGGCCTAACACGAAATAATTTTAGAGGTCTAATGTATTGTTATTTTGCCACTTCAAATTCTATAAAAATTAAAACATTCACAAATAAAGGGTAAAAGAGGAACAAACACACCTAATATACATGTCCATCTATTATTGGATTTCTTTATTCTTTTAATAGAATTCCAAAACTCCTATGAACAAATAAAAGGATTTGTGGACTTCATAATGACAAATGAAAAATCAACTTATCAATCAAGTCGTGGCTATGGAAACAACTAAGCAAGCGCTATATTTTTTTAATAAGAAAATATTGGTAGAGCAAGAAATGATCTGGTTGAGAGAAAAGAAGAGGTGAAATGACAAAGTGGTTGTGGCAGAGTATATGCAGCCATAAATTTTTAATGAAGAGATATAATTAACATTGATGCGTAGTATAAAATTAATTATTGGTTATCTAAGATAAAAAAAGTAAGTAATAAATTCTTAATGAAAATATATAATTAACATTACTGCTTGATAAGAAAAGAATGACTAATTATATAGGATATTAGTGAACATTTTTTAGGCCTAAGACGACAGCCTTAATGGACTGGTGTTACACACAGCCCTACTGATAGAACCAATGAAATACTAGGAAAGTGATAAAATTGCAAATGAATTGTTATATGATAGATGACGTGCTTAACTATTAAGCATTACTAAGAAAAAAAATCAATAACAAAATTTCAAAGTCTCTTTCTCTTCCTTACACCTTTGCACAACACCTTAAATATAAATAAATGAAATCTGGCACTGTGTATAGCCATATATGTTTACCTCTGTTTTTGGCTCTTAAAACAGAGATAAATAGAATCATAATTCATTATTTGCTTTAGGGACTGATTCTTTGAATTTGGTAAAATTATAGGGATTAAAGTTTTATAATTTTCAATTTTTTACTTATTTACAATTTAAGAGAAATAACTGAGGGGGAGACTTTATATTTTAATACTGATGCACTCCATTTTAACATTATCACTCAAATGAATATCTTTCAACTCTAATGTTACATTTAATTAATGGTATTTTTTCTTGAAAGCTATTAGCATTTAAGTTTATCATTATTAAGTTTAAAAAACAAAACAACACAAAGGAAACAAAAAATTGATGATACCAGATCACAATTTACTAATAGTATACCTTTTAAGTTATTGTAACCAAGATCAAATTTTTAAAGCAAAATCAAATTTCCAATGCATCATAGTATATATCCTTGAAAAATAACTGTAGTCTAAGAATTATCTGTCAATAATTTTCTTAGGGGAAATTAATTTGAACAAATTGTGCTAACTCTGATAATTTGAACACCCATATAGGAGAATATGGAATTGAAAAATGTAAATCTTCACAAAATCAATAACAACATTATATGCTCATCTCAATCTTTAAAAAAAAAAAAAGAGAGAGGTAAACAGAGTAATATTTCTAAACAATATCAGACAAATCTTCACACGTTATATATATTTTCTTTCATTCTTCAGTTTTTAATACATGTTTATCGAGCTTTGCATAACTTAGAAAAATATTTTAGAGCATAGTGCAGTGATGGTTCACGCAGGTCCCTTACAATCATTTACTTTTTTTTAATATTTCTTTGTATATGTTTAAAATATTGCACTTCAACATGCATGCATGTAGACAAATATTGTCTATGAATAAAAAAATTGCCGCAAGTTATTTTTGGAAATGCATCTTGCAATACAACAACAAAAATGTACAAACACGTTTTCATAAGTACAGACATTGTTATATGTTTACTTATGCATAAAATATTTTATTAAAGAAAAAAAAATGAAGAGCACTTATATCATTTGCTGAAAGAGTACTTTGTAATTTATTACGTGAAAGGTCCAAACCTTCAAGCATAGTCAAGTTTCCAATACATATTGCAAATGAGTTTTGAAGCATGAAGAATTATCCAGATTCTCTAATTTTATTTTAGTGGTGCTAAATTATTTTTATTTGTATTTTAAGTAGGAATGTTAAAAAGAGAGAATGAAGCTTTCTAACTTGAGCAGCAGATTTCGCTTTATTATTATTATTTTTTTGGCTTTGAAATTCACATTTAATTTTTTTTTTGTGAAATCACATAATTGATTTGAGGTAAAAGGATTTTTACAAGATTGTATTATTCACTTGACAAATTAAAAGCCGCGGGGTTAACTAGTAAACTTATTCTTGTTTTTGTGTTTGGCCAAAAAAAAATTTTATCTCAATTATTAAACAAACTACGATAATGATTGGACGCTTACAATACTCCAACATTAATATATAAATATATATTTAAACACATTTTAAAATTATCTCCAATTTGAAATTCTAATAAGGGTCTAAATAATAATTATGTAAATAATAACTTTCACTTTAGGCAAACTTTATATAACAAAAAATTATATATTCAACATCATTCCACAATTCTCTCTCTTTTTTTTAGATTTTTTCTCAAAAATTAGATTTCCAAACAAGCAACAAAGACTGACTTCTGAGATTGAGAGAAGTCGAAAGAACATAAGATAACAAAAACAGTAAAGGAGAAGTTGAGATAGAGCTATAAATTAAAGACATAGACAACCCATAATCTAATCGTTCAAATTAGAAGGAAAATCCTCAATGAATTGATTGTTGAAAAATAAATAGAAGAAAAAGAAACTATTGAGAGACTTAAATGAAAAGAGTACAGATTTGGAATGGTAAATCTTCATATAATCAATAACAATAAAGGATGCTTACCTCTATTTTGTAGTCCAAAAAACTGAGCAATACAATTCTATATTTGAAGGATACCAAAGTGTTGTAAATATCACAACACAATTCACGTGCATATAGGCAACGACTCTAAATGTGTAACTGAGGGCTCTAAAGTACAATGATATATGATGGTGAAGGTATAAATGTAAATAGTGCCTTTCTTGTCACTTGCAAGAGCATGGGAAGGTAGAAATTGTTGCATAAATAATTAGATAAATACAAAAAAGGTGCACTGTTGCATATTCGCATTGTTTTGTGCAAAGGCGGGGGAGGGAGAGTGGTATAGATTAGGAATGGAATCAATGGCATTTAACAAGAGTAAACAAGTAACTTTAAATTGCTAAGATGCTCTTTTTAATAAATAAAAAGTATTTTAGAATCTTTGATATAGTATTTTTTTTAAAACATTTAAAAATTAAATTTAATTGCGTATTTTTGAAAATAATGTGATGGCTTGTGTAATATTAATAAAATTAAATATAAATGAATATATTTCACTCTAAAGTTGAATCATAAATAATATGAAAATTTTCTAACAATATATCAAAATTTACAAAACACTTTGATCATAAAGACTTACATATATAAAAACATTAGAATTACTAGCAATAATTATAAGAAAGAAAATTAACTAAGATGTCTTTGTACAATCAAGTTTTTAATAAAGAAATTTAATTTAAATTCAAGTATAAGAGATGCCTTTGTAAGGAGAGATAGATTTTGTAAGTTTAAAGTTTCATGCAATGTGTTAAATGATACAATATGACTTTATGAGATGATTAAGGCCAATGCTCAGCTAGGCATCATCTTTCAAGTTTATAATTTTTTTATTTAATTTCAAGAATCATCCAATTCTTATAAAATATTTCATGGAATGTGCTTACAAAGATATGATGTTTATAATTATTATTCACAAAAAACGTGGAAAAGAAAAAATAATCATATACTTATAGTTTGATGATTACTGTCCCAATTTTCAAAATTAAAATATAACCCATGACACGTGGAAGTGGATGCCCTCCTACAATGCCAATTGCATGCAATTTTTTTCTTCTTTTCTTTTTCTCCCCTTTTTTGTTTCTATTTGCATTCAACGTTACACTCTTAATATAATATCACAGGCTACATGCAGCCAGGAAATAAAAAAGATTATATCATAAAAAACTAGTTATTTGTTCTATATAACATGCAAGTTGAATACTAAAATAATTTCTTTAATATTATACTTATTTATGTCAACGTGTAATTATTCGACGAAAAGAAAAGAACAGCTTTTTGGGCTATATATATAGTCTTTAATGTTTCAAAATATATTTTATTGAGCTTTACATAGATTCAAAAATATTAAGATTGAACGGTGATGGTCCACATAGGTTCTTCACAGTTATTTAATTTTACTTCACATAATGCATGGATATCATATTGGAAATATATGTAGTTATATTTATAATTATTTTTCAAAAAGGGAAATTGTGCTTGTTTTGTGTCAGAAAATTACTAAAAGATATCAGAAAATATTGAAGGATTAAAAAAAATGTCTGCGAAGCTGAATAAAATAATAATTTATTAATTAATGTGCGAATCAATAAAGGCACATCCATTTTGGCAGCAAATCCATTTTCCTCGCTATGAACGGAGCTTCGTTTGTTCCAATCAAACAAAATGCTCCACACGACATCCTAAACCGCATTTCTAAATTTATTGGAAAATAAATTGTTTTTGGCCAACCGGAACTAATATTTTACGGAAAATAAATTTTTTTTGTTTAAAGAATTGTTAGAAAAGAAAATTTCGCCCATACACATTTATTAAAACAAGATAACATTTATTAAAACAAGATAAAGTAGGAAAAAAATGCATGGTTTTTCATAGTAATAATGAGAAAACAATTAAAGAGAGGAGAAAACCTATCGTAGCCAGAATATCATAATTTGATGAAAAAGTTGCGTTGTAAATTATTATGTTCAAGACCTAGCACTTGAAGCATATCCAATTTTCCAATACCATTTGGTATATCACCTACAAAAACAAAAAAGTTAATGCTTAAAGATATTGAATTTAAATTGGTTACAGGTATATCTATTGAGAATATTTCCCATCCATGTGATAAAGACACAAAAAAGAATGCATATTAATCCTATGAGTGTCCATATATAATGAATCTTTTTTACCATGTCTAACAACACATGCAAATTATAGGCAACATATTGTGCAATAATTGTTTGAAAAATTTTACATGGTTTTAACGTAACTATAAAAGAAATTCCTAAACGTCTAAAGTGACAAATTGTCTAGCTAAAAGTGGATTACAAAGAACATTAGATTATTTTATCTGAACCAATTTAAAAAATTATTATCATCAATATGGCATTGAAAAATAACGGTTACAGAATTACCAAACATTAATTTTCTCAGGGGAAATTAATTTGAACAAAGAAGCAAACTTTTGCAAAGCTGTTTTCATCAATGCACAAAATAACCTAACTTTAATAATTTGAATACCCGTAGAGGAGGGCACGAAGTTGGAAAGGCAAATTTTAAAAAAATCAATAACACAGAAAAAATGTGTTTTGGATTTATATGCAATAGACTTACCCATAAAAAGCGTAAATTATTTTCTTTTATTTTTTAAATAGCTAAATAGATTTCATCACCACCAAAATTTATATCATATAAAGTTTATAAATTTTTCATTGCTAAACAGAAATCACTAATGTTAGAAAGGAATCCAGGGACTTTAGAGAAATTATGATATTTAGAGGAACCTAATTGTTATTTTTTTATTTTGATGGGATGTTATTGTCATTTTTCCAAGTTAATATGTCATTGATATATTTTATTTTTATACATTTGTATTTATAAGTTTTATATTTGCTTTCAGAATGTTTAGGTTAGGTGGGTTTGGGGGCTCACCAAGGCTGAGAGAAGCCTTCCTTAAAAATTACTTATAGATATACTTATAGATCGTTCACCAACAAGGCGTTTATAAGTTTTATATTATTATGCGCCATCAATTATATAATAACATTTCCCTCAAATCATAAAATTAGTAAATTACTTTTAAAAATATCAATACTATAACTTAAAAATGAAAATTCAAATATATACCACAGTTTATGTATATATTTATATATATATATATATATATTTTAAAAAAATCTCCCATCCACCTTTGATTCTCATTTCAGCCCCAATTCAAAATAATAGAGATAGCTTAATAATTTGGTTGTCTTTACAAATTTTTTTTTCCCCCATGCCATCTATAAAATTCTTACGTGTGAAAAGCTATCGGTTGGATAAATTGATTACACATTTTATGACCAGTCATCATATGTTTGATTTATTTTAGTGGCGGATCCATATATGATATAGCTTGAACTTTTTTTTTTGGCATTTTATGCTAAAGATTAATTTTTTTTCAAATAAATCCCAATATATGCCATGCTGCCACTCTAATAATTTTATAAAGCCCAATTAGAATTTGATTTCTTACCCGCTTATTCCTCTTATTAAAATTCTAATGCTGCTTATAGCCAATAAGAGCAAAATTGACTGTGATTGATAAGTAACGAAATTGGCTAAGAAAACGTTGAATTAGACGTTGGATCCATCCAAACTTTACTTTCTATTTACATATTAACATAACATTATGTATTCTTTCAGGTCCATTTGTTAAAGATTAAAAAATACATCATTATTAGATAATTTAGGGATTTTATAAAAGAATTATTTTCTATAAATTTTATAAAAAGCATACATTATTTTATGTTTGGTTACAATAATAAAAAATTAATTATTGACTAGTTATTTTTAAATTTTATAATATATTTATTGATTTTTTAAAAAATAATTTATTATTTAATTACTTTCAAATCTTTGTATATCTTCTTGCATCCCACATTTTTAAAACATTCTTTCTCAAAGTAGTTTTTTAAAATAATCAAAAAATTTATTTTCTATTCTAATTATTTTCAAAAATTTAAAGAAACACCAATAAAATCAGAAAATAATTTTTTTCAAAAAAATAAATTTCTTCATAAAATAAGCTAAAATAAACGGGGCCTTTTATCCCTTAAAATTCGTATAATTAACTAAGTGAAAACAATGAAAAAGAGTAAATATTTTGGATAAGTAAAAATGTGATATACTTTAAAATATTGAATCTAAATATACCAAAAATTTAATTATAAAATATAATATACTTTAAAATATTTAAACTAAATATATTATTTCATTGAGATTTATGGTAATTATAGTAAGTAGAACCTTTTAAGAAAAGGTAAGACTACAATTGTGGTGATAGAATTATCAAGAAAATTTCAAAAGTTATAAACCAACTTTTTATATAATTATGTATGTGTATCAATATAACAAAATAAAAACTACAATGCTACAACTGTTGATATATATGTTTAAAAGCTGCATCTATGAATGATAGATTTTATGCTTCTATCACCTAATGTACAGTGTCATTTTTGTTTGTATTTGAAGAGACATTAAATGGAAAAGTTAAAAAAGAGACACGTGCCAATATTTAGTTAAAATTTTTAAAATTATTTGTATTTAATTTTTAAATTAGAAAATTTGCATTTAAATCCCTAGAAATTTTATAAAATAAAAATTAAAAATTACAAAAATACTCATCTTTTTTAATAACATGCCCTTACTTTATCAAAATTGGATTTAGTAAATATTCTTGATTTTTAATTTCATTAAAGTCGTTTGAAATTTAAAATCAAGCATATTGTTGTTGGTTCTAGCAGGATGGGTGTCTACTAGTTAAAATTATTTGCCTGATCTCTCATATGTTGTTGTTGATTCTGATTTTTCTTTGTTGCTTTCCTTGTTTTATTTCTCTGTTGTCGCTTGCGGTTTCAGTTGTACTGTACTGGTTTATTTGCCTTAGGAATATATCAGCAGTTCGAAAAAGAAAAAGTCCTTTGAAATTTAATGAAAGTTTCCTTGCAAGAGACCTAACCGAGATTATCCCCTTTTATATTTGAAATCTTTGTAACAGGTTGTGTTCTCAATGACATTATAAAATATTAAAAATTATGTATAAAAATATAATGCAATTTTTGTTTTGTGAAAAAAAAGTTTATTCTAGACTTTTACATTTTGGGGTATATAATTAATAGCATTTTGACGAAAAAGATTGGCGTCTAAGTTCATAATTTCAAGTTGCAGGAGACAAGAAGTGAGAAAAAAGAAATGACCTATAGTGAATTATAATTTGCACAAGGCTTATACCTTGTAAATTATTGAAACCAAGATCTAATTCTTGAAGCAAAACCAAATTTTCAATGCTTCAAGGTATGTAGCCAATGAGTTGATTTTGAGCCAAAGACATAATTTTAAGATTTGAAAGATTGGCAATTTCATTTGGAATATCTCCTGCATTATCGCAATAACAAATAAAAATACTGACACTAGTGCTTGTTTATATATTATAGAAAATCATAGAAATACAATATAACTTTACGGAGATGATCACGGACAACATATGTTGTATAAAAAATCATATAAATTTAAGAAACATTAAAAAGTATCTCTTGCATTATGGCTCCATGAACCCAAATGAAAAGGACAAAAATTAATAAAAGCATGCAAAATATTTGTTCCTTGCAGTGCAGGGAATACTAAATGATGTTAATACACTATGTCGTGTTGAAAGCATAATGACAGAGTTACCAATATCACAATAAATTAAAATTATATATACTTTGTAGATTCATTTATTGCCCCCTACTCAACATAATCAATATATATATACCCCATTCCCCTCTCCAACAAAATCAATGTTGAATAAGAAAGTGTAAATAGCTTATTCTATGACATTCTAACACGTATTAAATTTTTTGAAATGGTTTAGAGAAAATATATGAATTTATCTAATATTATTAAAAACACGCCTACTAAGGAGTTGTATGACATCAATTCAAGTGAGGATAAGTTAAAAATAGCTGGAGGTATTTTTCTTGAAATATCATTCCCTGCAAAACGTGAAATCTTTAAACATTGAAGCCTTCCAATATCAAGTAGAATAGATCCATGTATAGAACTAAAATTCCAAGCCAAGATCTCTAATTTTGACATATTTGATGACAATTGCAACTAATGATGACATAATCAAAAGAAAAGTCATGGTTTTCTAAACAAATTGGGCCATCCAATTCCACCTATTGTATTAGGAACTGGCTCTTAGTTTAGTCCTCTACAACCTTAAAAACCGAACACTCAAAGATAGGGATATCTAAAGAAGTTTTAGGGCCTAAGGTCAAATTATTTTAGAGGCCTAATGTATTATTATCTTACCACTTCAAATTCTATAAAAAATTAAGACAATAAGAAATAAAGGTTAAAAGAGGAACAAACACACCGAATATATATGGCCATCTACAATTGGATTTCTTAATTCTTTTAATAGAAGTGCAAAACTCCTATGAACGAATAAAACGACTTGTGGACTTCATAATGACAAATGGAAAATCGAGTTATCAATCAAGCCGTGCCCATGGAAACGGCTAATCAAGAGCTATTTTTTAATAAGAAAACAACGGTAGAGAAAGAAATGATTTGGTTGTGAGAAAAGAAGAGATGAAATGACAAAGTGGTTGTGGCAGAGTATAGGCAGCCATAAATTTTTAATGAAGAGATATAATTAACATTAATGCTTAGTAAAAAAAATAATTGTTGGTTATCTAAGATAAAAGTAAGTACTAAATTCTTAATGAAAATATATAATTAACATTAATGCTTACCGAAAAAAAGAATGACCGATTGTATAGGATATAAGTGAATACTCCCTCCATTCCAAATTATAAGATACTTTCAGGAAAGATTCAACGTCATAAAATATAAGACATTTTGATGAAAATAAGGTTTCATTAATGATATTTTTTAATATTATCCTTCCCATATATTCTCTTTTTCAATATTCTTTCACCAATAGATTATTATATGAAAGGCATTTTTGAAAGTTTATATTTTTGTCCTAAAAAAATAAGGTAATAAAGTATATTTGATGAGTTTTATTGGTATCTGAGATTTTATCTAAAAGTATCTTATAATTTAGGATGGAGGGACTATTTTTTAGGTCTAAGATGGCAGCCTTAATGGACTAGTGGAGGGACTATTTTTAGGTCTAAGACGACAGCCTTAATGGACTAGTGTTACACACGGCCCTACTGATAGAACCAATGAAATACCAAGTAAGTGATAATATTGCAGATGAATTCTTATATGATAGATGATGTGGTTAACTATTAAGCATTACTAAGAAAAACAAAACAAGATCAATAACCAAATTTCAAAGTCTCTTTCTCTTTCTTTCACCTTTGCCCAACGCCTTAAATATAAATAAATAAATTTTGGCACTGTGTATAGCGGTATATGTTTACCTCTGTTTTTATCTCTTCAAATAGAGATAAATAGAATCATAAATCATTATTTTCCTTAGGGACTGATTCTTAGAATTTGGTAAAACTATAGGGATTAAAGTTTTATATTTTTTCAATTTTTTTACTTCTTCTTTGCAATTTAAGAGAAACAACTGAAGTGAAGACTTTATCTTTTAATATTGATGCACTCCATATTAAAATTATCACTCAAATGAATACATTTCAACTCTAATATTACATATAATTAATGGTATTTTGACTAGAAAGCCGTTAGCATTTAAGTTTATAATTATTAAGTTTCAAAAGACAAAATAACAACACAAGGGAAACAAAAAATTGATGATACAAAATTACAATTAACTAATAGTATACCTTGTAAATTATTGTGACCAAGAACAAATTTTTAAAGCAAACTCAAATTTCCAAAGCATCTTTGTATATATCCTTGAAAGTAACAGTAGTCTAGGGATTATCAAACATTAATTTTCCCAGGGGAAATAAATTTGAATAAATTGTGCTAACTTTGATCATTCGAATACCCATATAGGAGAACATGGAATTGAAAATGCAAATCTTCACAAAATCAATAACAATATTATATGCTCATCTCTATTTTTAACCAAAAAAAAATAGAGGTAAACAGAGTAATATTTCTAAACAATATTAGACAAGTATGGTTGACCGATGGACCACATGACCAATAATAACATGCAAAAATAAAACAAAATTAATAAAAAGTTCTATATTATGATGTTGAAAGCATATCTTCTTAGATATTATCATCAAGATATAATTCCTGAAGCATAGTCAAGTTTTCAATGCTTCTTGGTATTTGGCTAGCCAACTTGATAATCTCTAGGTATATAATTTTCATGTTTGTGAGAGCACCAATTGTTTTTGGAATATCTTACATTATGATAATGAGAAAACCACATTATTACGAGTTCTCATGTACAAAATGATTATGATAAAGAAGAAAAATAAGTAACAATAATAATTTTATGAACGCATTCTTTTAAGCTTATTTTGATCAAAATATTATCAGTCCTGATTTTGTATTTAGAAAATAGGAAAATGACAAAGCTCTTAAACCAAACAAGTTATTTTACGTGTAGCAGCTAATTTGAGCTCTTTTTTTAATTAATTTTCAACCAAATATTTTTGGACCAAATTTCATTAGCATAAATAGATAAATTTTGGACGTGTACTTTTTTTTGGGTATGCTGGAACTGTACTTATTTATTATGGTGCATAAATGATTGAATAAAATAAAAAAAGTGCATCATTATGTCGTGTGTTGCATGCGTTGTTTTGTGCAAAGGCAAGGGAGAGTGATATGGTTAGGAATGGAATTAATGGTTTGGGCGAATGGTATACTAGTAAGTTTAAATTGCCATGATTCACCTTGGAGAATCTTTGATAAATTACTTTCAATAGAGTTAAAAAAAATTGAAACTAAAGTGTGTATTTTGAAAAGTATGGGTTGGCTTCATTAATATTAAGAAAATTAAAGATAAATGAATATATTTTATTGTTCTCTTTCATGCCAATGCGAACCTCCAACTTTTTGGTTACATGTACAGAATCCAGTACACTAACCAAAAAAGCCAAATCCGTGTAGCTGAATATATTTCACTCTAAAATTAAAATCATAAATAAGATGACAAGTTTTTAACAATATATATCAAAACTCACAAAACATATATGAACAAATTTAGAATTGCTAACAATAACTATAATATAAAAAACGGGTGAAAATAGTGTATTATATATATAAAATATATATGTGTATTATACAAAGATATGAATAAAATATTAACTTTGTTGAATTTGTATCTTTACCATTCCTAAATCCTTAAAATGTTAATTGTTTTTATATTCTTCATATAGTTTTTCTATTACTCACGGATATCTTCTTATTGAAGGCAATCATGTTTGATATATGGGCCAATAAAAATTAAAATGAAAATTCAAATATCATAGTTGATGTATATATTTATATATTAAAAAGATCTCCCACCCATCTTTGATTCTACTGCACTGGTTCAAATGAAGATGGCTTGAAATGTAGTTACTTTTGAAATTTTTTTTTCCCACCCTATCAATAAAATTCTTGTGTGCGAAGAGTTGTTGATTGGATACAGTTAGAATGATAAGGACTATTGTGGGATAGATAGTAAATTTTAACTCAAGGAACAGTAAAAAAACCTTGGAAGCCCATAATGAATGTTTAATTTTAATTAATTTATACCCTTGCGATCATATTTGATTTACTGCCACACAGTAATCAATCTATATAGCTCACAAACCTACAACAATATTTGATTATATGTCCAAAGCATGTTCCTCTTAAATATCAATCCCCCTTCAATTAGAAGTTGGTAATTCTGTGCCTTACACCTTTTTATGCATCTCAGTTGAAATTATAATGATGTTTATAGCCAATAAGAGAAACAAAAACACAGAATTCACCTAAAAATTTACACTCAATACACGTTTCTTCGCTTCCGCTGACTTTTTATATAACTCTTATTTTGTGTTGTGTTTAGATTAACAAGGATTTGGATTTTGGATTGAATTCTTCATTTAGATATGCAAAAATTTATGGCTCCAAATATATTTCTCATTATGTTTCCTTTGTAATTTCAAATTTCCTCTACATCCTAATCATTTGAAATTTCAACCACTTCAAACATATTGTTTTTTCCTTTGTTTTCACTATTGATATCTCTATGACTCTCATTTTTTTTTATCTCTCATTCTTGTCTTTCATTTGAGTTTTTTTTAAACTACTCAAACCAAGGATTTTAAGTACATGAATTTTAAATGTGAGATTTGAAATGCAAGATTTCAAATCTAAAATTTAAATTCAAATCCATCAATCCAATCATTATCATAATTCTTTAGTAGAGCTTCCCTTCACTCCTATCATCTATTTGCTACACACACACACACACACACACACACATATATTTATATGAATAATGAACAAAATTGATTGTGATTGATAATGAACAAAATTGGGCAAATGAAGGTTGAACGAGAGATTGTAATTAATAGCTTATCTTATGATGCACTAACATCAACACAAAATTGTTTGAAATGACCTGGAGCAAATATAAATTTATCTGATATTATGTAAGGCATACCTTTTAAGGAGTTCGATGACAATGACATCAGCTCAAGTGAGGATAAGCCAGAAATAGTTGGAGGTATATTTCCTGAAAGATTGTTCCCTACTATACGTAAAATCTTTAAATGTTGAAGCCTTCTGATCCCAAATGGAATAGATCCATGGACGAAATTGTGATTCTAATCCAAGGTCTCTACTTTTGACAAATTTGATACGCTTAGAGGAATAACACCTCGAAAACTATTATCTCAAAAGATCAGGCGTTGAAGAGCAAACAGACTTCCAATCCACGGAGGAATTTTCCCATCAAATTCATTATACACTACAACAAAACAGTATATTTCTCTCAAAAATTTCTCTTAGAAATAATAAAGTGAGAAGTTCTCTCTGATTTTCTCTCGGAAAATCTCTTATATGAATGTTTTCACGAATTTTCTCTCAATTTATGAAATAGAGAGAAAATTGGAGAGAAAATCTAAGAGAAACTTGAGAGAAAGTAAGTGCGCTATGGCGGGAATTTATTCTCTCAAACAATATCGAGAGAAACATTTGGCAGAAATAATAAATAAAAAACAAAAAATTGTAAAAAAAATTTGCATAATGTTTCTCTTGGATAAATCAGAGAGAAGATTTCTCTCAGATTATTCGGAGAGAACCTTAATATTTTCTCTCAAAATAATCCCAGAGAAAGATATTTCTCAAATCTTTAATTCTCTTTCATTCCAAAAAGTACAGTTTATTTGTTTTCCAAAATTGCTCTATTTCTGGACAGAATTTGTGCCATACTTCAAAAATTCATAACTCAAGGTTTACACATCCAAATGACCTGATTTGTTAGAAACCTCTTTAAGACCATTGGAACTACTATACTTGCTCTTTTGACTTAAAATTTCACTTTTTCATTCTTATCTTCTAAAATTATTCTCTTGACCATTTGCCACTCAATTTTCCATGAGGAATTCATTTTTGAGCTCATATCTAATAAATAACAACTCTTTCGAGAATATCATTATTTGGCTAAAGGTTTAGGGTACTTGAACCTAAATCTTACTTTGAGTTCTATTTTAATTCTTACCACATTTTTCATAGCTTTAGGATTAGTTATAAATCATACTCCATATGGTTAAATGCTTAACTAATCATTCTTAATTCTTTGGAAAATTGGGCTGCACTTCCCATTGAAAATTGGTCATCTAAAAATTACATCAACCTTGAAATCAAGCCTCCATTCATCAATAATCATTAAATAACATCTCTATGACCATTTTCAAGCCCTTTCCTATCATTTAATCATAAAAAATAAAAAGCCTTATTATTTCTAAAAAACAGGGCAGCATCTCATCATCATGAAAACTCAAGAAACACAATGAAATATAGCTAAAAAAAAAGCTCTTGCATGCCTCTTCTCCATGCACTAACTTATTCTTGCTTTCCTTGTAATGACCCGAAATTTAATCAAATTTAAAATTGATGGTAAGGTATTTTAATATTTATAAATAGTTAAAAACATGTGACAATTATATAATTAAGGCTAAGTGGATTAATTTAGGGTTACGTTTCAAACCTCAAAGATATAATTGGTTTGGAATTAATGTGTAAAGATCAAAATCATATTCTAAATTGTGTGGCCAGATCACAAATTTAAGGCCTAAGTAAATTCTTAAAACATTATTAGGTTTATTTTGGTCCGTCAACTACCACGTAAAATTCCTTTTGCTTCTTTTCAGTTTATATATTAATATTATATTTCTATGCTTAAAACCATTTAAGGCAATGACCCCCTTGACCCAATCCGCAACCTTGTATCGTACTATGACCCAATGGTCTAGAACTATTAGAGATTCTAGCCCAATAACTTACAATGTAATTTAGCTTATATTCTACACATAAAGGACGAAGTACTTATAAATTATAATGAGATGGTTTGAAATAAGACAAATGGATTTTTTTATCTGAAAACTAAAAACAAAACAAAACAAAACAAATAACATTGATGGAAGTGAACGTAACGCTTCCCCCCCTCTAATAGTAATACGATTGATATACTCATTGAGTGGCCAAAATGGCACAATGATATAACACAAATGATGTGAGAATAATGTGTGTATATTTATTTTAGTGATGTGATCGATAATATTGATATTTTATAAATTGGGATGTGTACTTGTTTTAACTCGCTAATGAAACAAGTCACAGAATTTTTCTTAGTCAAGAAACTCATAGATCTTCCACAAGAAATAACGTGAAAAAAGAAAAGACAACTTGTATACCTAGTGCTGAACAAATAACACAATGATATGGAATTTTTTTTTTTTGACTTAGAATTTGAATATGCTGCCCATTCTCTAACAATTATTATTATAAATTTTTATTTTTAATTAGATGAAAACAAGAGTTGTTACTTAAAAAGTAGCCAAAATTAAATTAAGAATCATCAATGAAATACAATTACATCAAAATAAATTTTCAAATCAATATTTTATAGCTATATTGTAACATACCAAAATTCTTAAGACTCAAATTTATTTTAAAATAAAATATCTATAATTAAGAATAATTTAATAAAGGTCTAGAGTTCAAATTCTATATAAAAAAAGTTTGATTTTATTTAATTTTTAATTATGAGAAAAATTATCAAAGTTGTCTTGGACTTTTGTGTTATAACAAAAAGGCTTGGGCTCTTCCTTGTAATTTTTTCCAAATTGCTAAAGTCTGTTTTTTTAAAGAGGAAATCAACGCAGAAATGAAAAGAGAAACAAAGGAAAGGAACGAACAAAAAACAAAAGAGTGAGAGCAAGAAGAGATAAGAAAGAGAGGAAGTTAGGTTCAGATTTGAAAGGCTTTTCAGTGATTGCGAGCTTGGTTATGCGATAGATAAAGTTCCTCCTTCAATCCTCTTCTTTTTTTCTTGGTTTTCTTGAGTTTTTTGGAAGAGGTAAATTCTAAATTTTGATCCCAAAGGCTTTATTCTTGTAAGTTTTAGTTTTCTTAGGTCCTATAGAGGTTGTTTTGAATTTTTATATGGTGTTCTAATATTTTGAGTAGGTAATTGAATAAAAAAAGGTGTCTTGGGCACAAATTTAACCTCAAGAGATTGGGTTTTTTCTCTTTAATAGTTTAAGCCTATTGATTTAGTTATAATTGTGCTATTTGAATCTAATAAAATTTAAATTAAGCTTTGATTTTCATTATAAAGGCTAATTGTGAAAGTTGGTAATTCTAAATGAGGGTTTTTGATTAATTAAAAATAGTATGATTCGGAAATTAGCCTAATGATGGCTACTACATGGTTTTGGTGGTTAAGTGATATTATGAGAATGGTTGGTTTAATATTTGGACCATTAGGATGGATTATGGCTCATTGACCTAAGTTGTGTGGCATGAGTTATAATCTTCTTTTATGCCATTAGGATGGATTATGGCTTATATGTTGTAGGAATTGTTGGTGGAAATTTTTTGGAAGTTAAGGGACAAGCCAAGTCATATTTTTATATGATAGGAACCCTTTTGGTACAAAAGGGTTGAGGTAACAAGAGAATTTATATTTCTTATTACTTTTTTTATCTATTTTTGAGTAGATAATATTACATGTTTTAAAAAATTGAAGGAAAATAAAATGTGTTCTAGAAGGGTTTATGGGATATTACTTCAATAATAATGCATCTATGTTTACTATCTATTTAATAATGATGTTATTTATGGAAATAAGATTATTAGCATGCATTGTGGTCATAAAAATGAGGAGTTGCACTTAGGGAGTGCAACTGGGTTTCGTGCCTTAGATAGGCTAAGGAACCGCTTAAGGGATGAATTATGATTGTTATACTATCTTAGAGTGTTGAAGTGGTCAATACCCAGGAAAGGTATAAAATGGTAGGAGGCATAATCTTGATGGGAGTTCACTAATGGAGAGATGTGGTCTTGTGAGACTCTATGGCTCACTGTTAGTACTCAGTGTTGCCTTTCATATTGTGGGCTCAACATAATAAAGTTGTTAGTAGATTGAGTGTTTGACACCTCTCAGTGGGGATGGGAATTCAATATATGAAGTGTGAGGTTGAGTGCCTAGGCTAAAGTAGCCCTCACATGAAGAGTAAGTCAGGCAGGCTCTAGGAGGGAGTTAGTTTCAACTGCTCAAGATTCATGTCGAAAGGGCACAAGCGATTCAGTAGATTAGATCATGCCTTGATTTATATTTTGTACTTGTAGAGGTATAGTGGGTATAAGGTTTACCTGCAAGCTAAAGAGTGCCAAGGGGCATTTTGCTAGTCAGAAAAGGTCATATCTACCTATCTCATGCATTCAAGCATTCTAATTAGTTAATTATATGTTATTTTGAATTTACTATTTATTTACTTGACTATGACTTTCTTTGTAATAAGGAATATTGATTTCTCTGTTACTAAGACTTTAGTTGTCTCACCCCTTTCTTTACAATATTTACAGGTCTAGATAAAGGATCCAGGGGTGGATGGGAAAAAGAGCAAAACAAGGGATTTGTTTGTGATTTGTAAAGAACTACAACCCCTTTCTTTTGAACAAGCACATTGTATGTATTTAGGTTAGGGTGCCAGTAGGATGTGACTATACATATACATATATATGTGTGTGTGTGTTTGTGTGTGTGTGTAGATTGTGTGCGTATGTATGCATTTTTATCTGTTTGTAGACTTGTGGCTAGGAAACTTGGTTATGGTGTGTGGTTTTGATGGATTTATTTGATAAACTAAGTTTTCACTACAAGCAAATATATATATTTTGGTATATATGTGAATATATGTGATTCTATAAGTAAATGCAAAGTGGTTGTATTGCCCTTGGATAGAGAGAGTAGGTGCATGGGCCCCACGTGGATATCTAAACTAAGTGAAAATGTTTAACATGTGTATTTATATGAGTATATGGTGTTTGAATTAGTTTTTAACCACTCTTGTGTGATTTATATATTTTAGGGGCATAGGGTCAATTTTGAGAAATGGCACCCGGGTGGTCAAATTTTTATATAATGGGTTTTTCTGTCATGTGAATGTTCTATTAGGTACTACTAGTCCTATTTAATGTGTTCAAAGTGTTCCCACAAGTTTGTGACTCTTAGGATGAGATTTGGACAATTTTGAAATGGTTTTTACCAAAAACCTGTACTTTTACATCTTGGTGTTCAAATTTCAATCCAACTGTTAGAATTTTCTAAAATTTGGGTCACAGCTAAAACCTTTTATAATCTTCATGTGATCTTTTGAATCACCTCAAACAAAAATTAGACAGAGAAACGGTGCACTTCGAAAGTTGGTCTGGAGGTGCTGTCATGATAGTTATTTAATGCTGTCATGACAAAAAAATTGCTGAAGTTGTGACATGTACGAATTTCAATCCATCTATTGGATCTTTTCAAAATTTGGTATACTAGTAGTACTCTTTGAATGTGACATGCAGGCTCTAGAATCACTTCAATCAAAGGTTAGATGATGAAATGGTGCACTCTGGAATTTGGTCTGAAGGTGCTGTCATGACAGCAAAAATGCCAAACTTGAAACATGTTCAAATTTTAATCCGACCATTGGATCTTTTTAAAATTTGGAAAACTATTAATAATCATAAAAATTGACATGTGAGCTCTGAAATCACTTCAATCGGAGGCCATACGGTGAATTGGCGAAACCTGAAACTTTGCACAAGAGGACTATCATGATAGCAATTAATTGCCTCTATTTGCCCAAATTGCTTCCATACACTACATATTATTCCTTTATACTTTTCTAAGAGGTTTTATATGTGTGTTTTTTATTGTGTCAATTGTTTAGTGATTTAAAGGGTTTATTTCCTAAGTTAATTTAAGGATTAACTTCTTAACCATACTTAGCTTATTAGTTGTGATGTGCTTTTAGTAATACTCAGGACAAATGTTACATATATTCTATTGTCATTTTAAATTATCACCATAAATCTATTGACGTTCTATAAGTGTGGAAATTTCTTACACATTCAATGGATCATTGGTGTTCTGGCCAAAATTTCTTACACATTCCATAGATCATTAATTACAAAAATTTAACTGCAAACATGCATCCACCCAATTATTAAATAATTTTTAAATCACACTATTAAAAATTATTAAATGGTGGTTATCATTCTATTAGTGTAATTCATAGCAATTCATACACTTGTTGCATAAATAAAATGACACAATCATAGGTCAATGGAATAAAAATAATTGTTTATTTTAATTTTATTCATTTCATTAATAATGTGGAGGTTATATGAATTGTGTTGTTTTATTTCTTTTACACAACTCATTGATATGGCCAAAAATAAAAATAAGTCATAAATGGTGACCAATCATATTTTGTACAAATTTTACAAGTTTGGAGTCATGACATCTCATAAATCTATATTGTGGAAAAACATTACACAATGATGGAGATTTTTTTTTTGTTAGGATTTGACTATACTAAACATTATTCTCTAATAATTCTTATAATAAATTTGATTTTGTAATCAATAAGTGGTGTATTTCCAAGTCAAGTAAACTCATATGTCCTTGGTGTAGAGGAAATGAGGCAATAATATGTCTTTGTTGAAGTTTGAGTGTAATTGATATGTCAAGTAAATTCACAAGTCAAGTAAACTCATATATGGTTATCTTTGTATCAATATATAATTCATATCAATATATATTATTAATATATATTTTTGTAATCATTATATATTATTATCATTAATTAAATTTTTCTATAACTTTAAAAGTCAAATCATAATAAAAAGTAATATATTTAAGCTTATATATACAATGTATTTTAATAAAATCATATGATTTTTTCAGAAAAATATTTAATCTATAACTCTATCTTATCATTAATATTTTCTATCTTTTAATTGAAAATTCAATTATCCTTATTTGATTGAAAAAATACATTATTTAATATCTAGGTTCTTTCAATAATAAATTGTGTAAAATTATAAGCCACTAAATATTGATGATTTGGGGGAATATGATAAATAATGAATTTTTATAAAAAAATTAAATCAATATATATAATGAAATTTTAAAATCAACATTTGGCATACATAGAATAATATTAATTAATATTATATGCAAATTAAATAATAAAAAAATATACATTAACTCAAATGCTCAATTTTTATAATAAGTAATATGGTTTTAAAAATAATCTACTTAAAATAAAAAAGAAAAAAGACTTATGAGTATATGTAAATATTAAGTATAGTTCTTTTTTTTTATTAATGAAAAGTAGATGTTAATTAACAAAAAATATTTTAATTTTCTAATAAATTATGTACTTTTAAAAAGTGAAGAAGAATTTTATGCTTTATAGTGTGTGTGTTTTTTTTTCTTTTAATATAATACATATAATACATAATATTAGTGGAAGCAAGAAAGTAAGGAATGGGTCACTATTAAATAGGTGACTAAACCAATGTGGAAATTAACGGGAAGGAGGTGTGGGACCAATTGCATTTAATGTGGAATAAAAAGTTGATGTTCTGCCCCTAGCATAAAGAAAATGGCACAACATTAATAGGTTAATGGAATAAGAATAATTTGTCTGTTTACTTTAGTCATTTCATTGATAACATGGAAGTTTTATGAATTGGAATGATTTCTTGTCTTTTTATACAACTCATTAATAGGGCCAAAGAGAATAAGAAGTCATGAATGATGACAATCCATATTTTATACACAATTTTTCTAATCAAGACAATTCATATACCTATATTATGGAAAAACATTACACAATGATGTAGACTTTTTTTTTTTTTGGGTTAGAATCTGACTATGCCACACATTATTTTCTAACAATTCTTAGAATAAATTTGATTTTATATTCAAAGAGTGATGTATTTTCAAGTCAAGTAAACTCACATGTCATTTCAAGTCAATTTGTTTTTTTTTTTTTTTTGGCCAACAAATTAAAAGGGTTCATAACATGTGGACGTTTGAGTGTGATAACATCTCTCCCACTTGTCATGGGTTCAAATTGATACTGAAAAAGGAGAAGATTGACAGTTATCCATATCATGTATTGTACCACAGAAGGGAAAAGAATGTTATTATTTTACATACAAACTAACAAAAATAAACAAATAAATATGATTGCTTATTGATAGATTTGTTTGCTCCAATTGTAATTTTATAGTAATTTCAACACCCCGAAGTCATTATTATGTTGAAATTATGTGATGATAATATGTCCTTTTAGAGTTTGATTGATGCAATAATCAAAGAGGAAGTTAATTTATATATAACCATAATTTTAGAAGTAGCAATATTATGATTTTTTTTTAAGAATTTGAATACAGTACGTGCGTTATTCCGTAACGAATTCACTTTTAATATCCTATCTTATAATTGTGCGAAATAAATGTTTAAATTGGTAACAACAATGCAAGTCAATGCAAAACTTCTCAATGCTAAAAAAATGTTAATCCAGTTAACAAAAATTTGATCCATAATTCATAAGTCATGGATTTAAATCCTACAATCGATGTGAAGATCTTGTTATGAGATGCTAATTTAGCCATTAAACTATTCTAACCATGAATGGTGATCTTGTCAATCAGCTTTTATTATTACATTATTTTTTTATTGTCTATCTTTTTATTTATTATAAGAGGGTTTAAATCAACCTTGATTGTTGCAACACTTTCTTTTATTCTTATCATCTTTGCTACTGGAATACCTATGGTATGGTGGCTTCGTGTTGAAAACAATTTGAGAGTATCTTTACTTTTATGATTGTAATCCTCTACAACCAATTGATAAATACGCCAATGTTGTCAAGCTCAAGGATACTTGTTAGTTGTATTTAAGTTGATGAAAACAACTTTACCAAAAAATAATTGTTGGATATTATTTATGGCATTGTATACTTCCCTCAAAATTTAAGTTTCATGTAAACCTTATTATGAGGATTTGGTACTATGCACATTTCACAAAGATATCATAGGTATGCTAACAAGGGTGGATGATTAAATTTGTCAATTAGATAAAATCCATTAATCCTTCGTATATCAGTTCAATCGAGTGCTTATATGCATATAAACAAGAATTGATCATTGAGATTTTACTCAGTTAGTTGGGAAGAGGGATTCTTTAATTTATTTGGTTGTTTGTCTGACTCGTCATTTATCAATGTTAGTTCTTTAAATATTGTGCTAATATAGTAAGTAATTTTTTTCATTTAAATCTCTTGAATCCATCTTAGCTTAAAATCAAAATTGGATATTGTGCTGATATAGTAATCTTAAAATTAAAATTAGAGATTGCTTCTGAGATTCAAGAGATACCATATGAATCTTACTCTGTTTTAACCAGTTGACAAATTAAGAAATTACATATATTAACCAATTCAACAGATAAAAGTGGGGATTGCTTATGGGATTTAACCATTTATTAAAATTTCATGCATGTTAACCAATTCAAAAGATGAAATTGGAGATTCAAGGATTAATAAATCAATATAAATATGAATGTAAATCTATTTGTGATAGGATTAATAATTTGTTACCCATTCCTAAGATTATATGAGATTTGTTATAAGATATTTATTATTCTTTGCTCATTGTGATATTTATCTTCAATAGATAAACTCAAAATATTAATTAACCCATTTTAGTTATAATAAAATCTTATGTATCATATTACAACTTATAAATTAGCATCCTTAGCAATTTTACTGTCACATTTTTAAAAAGAGTTTAGTTTTTTGCTTCTTCTCCATTGTTTTTTTTTTTAATGCCTTCTTGGCTACCATGACAAACCTGATTCCTATCAGTTTTCCTATATCTTCTATGTTTCAATTGCTATAAGATTTTGATCACTCTAAACCCAGTGCCAAAGGATATCTTTGATATTTGCTGCTTTTTTTTTTTTTTGCTAGAAATTTTGTCAAGTTTGCAAATGATATTAGAGTTCCTTGAACAGTCACGGAAAATGATAAAAGCTACAAAATTCACTCACATAATATTTTATAATACTTCTATTCATGCAATGTCTTGAGCGATGTGCCTTGGGTTTTATAACAACGGTTATAATTTTTTGAAGAATTATAAAACTACTTGTTTCAAGGTGTGCAAAATTTAAGCTGATGTCAAAAGAAATAAAGAGATTGATATATTTGATTGAGGAATGTACAAGGCATGTTCAAGTATTTAACAGTGAAATCCTAATCATGCACTGAAAATATGAAATTGATCAAAACAAGGGAATTTTGATCCCTAAAGGTTATGTTTTAATGCTTAATGATACAGTGGACTGAACATATATAAACATTGAAAAACATGTGACAATTATATAATTAAGCCCAAGTATAGTGGTCTAATTTTGGGCAACGTTTTAAAGCTCAAAGATATAATTGGTTTGGAATTAATATGTGTAGATCAAAATCATATTATAAATTGTGTGGCCAGATCACAAATTTAACACATAAGAAAACTCTTAAAACGTACATAGGTTATTTTTTGTCTGTTAGCTACCAAATGAATTTTCTTTTTCTTTTTGTTTTTATAATAGGATTTTTTTTGGGGGTTTATATTTCTAAGCTCAAACCATTGAAGGCATTGATTTCCTTGGCACAATCCTTTGTTTATCATATTGAAGAAAAACCTAGTAGTGCTGAAGCCCAATGGTCAAAGCCTCATTAAAATTTCTGACCCAATGATTCACAATGTTAATTTAGCTTATGTATTCTACACGTGGAAGATGAAATGCTTAAAAGTTGTAATGAAATGGGTTGGAACAAGACAAATAGAAGGTTTTTTTATCTAAAAAACATAACAAAACAAAATTGATGGAAGAAGTGGACATAAGTTTTTTTTTTTAAAACTTCAAATAATAATATGATTAATATACTCATTGCGTGGCCAAAATGGCACAGTGATATAAGGCAAATAATATTTTAGTCATGTGATTGACAATATTGAGGTTTTCTAATTTGGGATGTTTACTTGTTTCAACTCACTAATAATAATAATAAAAGAAGAAGTCATGAATTTTCTTAGTCAAGAAACTCAGATCTTTCACAAAAATAACGTGAAAACAGAAAAAACAAATTGTACATACCCAGCGCTGTACAAATGACACAATGGTATGGATTTTTTTTTTTTTTTGTTGCGAGAATTTGAATACGCTGCACATTCTCCAACAATTATTATTAATGTTGTTGTTGTTATTCATAAATTTTGAGTTTATATATACTTAGATCTAAATAAGTGTTGTGTTACTTAAAAATTAGCCAAAATTAAACTAAAAATGTAAATGAAATACTTTTACATCAATAATTTTTCAAATTAATGTTTTATTAAGACATTATATTGTCATATCAAATAATCACCAAATCTTTCGAGGTTCTATAAGTGAGGAAATTTCTCATATATCCCACAGCTCATTAATGTTATGGCCAAAGAAAAAGAATCTCATATCATCGTTCTACTCTTGTACTAATTCAATGTCAACTTATATATTGTTACAAGGATAAAAAATAAGTTATTTTATTAAAATAATATAGCCCCTTATAGAAAATAAATAGTCCTTGTCAATTATTTTATTAAAAGAATTCACATTTATGATTGAATATTATTATTGAAGTAAAATGAATGTTAAGTATTTCACATACAAATTAGCCAAAAAAAAGTTATTCTATGACTTGTGAAAGAATTTTCAGGTGATTGATAAATCATTTAAAATAATACAAAATTTAGGAAAAAAGTATAAAGACACAGACATAAAACATATTGTCATTATCATTTTTCTGAATATATTAACTAAGTGAGGCAAATACATGTTTGTTAAGATGCTAGAATTATTTATTAATAATATTCTGGAAATACTTTGACAAAAAAGTTCTTAAATTATGTTTTATTTGCATCTTCAATTAATTATCCTTTCCTGACCAACTAATTAAATATCATTTTCACATTAATATGTATGTACACTAACAAACAAGCAAATAGGTAGGTGTTAGAATAATGCTATTTAACAAGACATGGATACAGCGTTCTAGACCAAGTCAACAACACTCCTATATTTTTCACTTTATTGTTGTTGTTGTTGTTGTTCCTTGGAATTGGCATTGATATCAACTTGTATAAGCACCGTTATATTTGCTTCTAAATTCAATCAAAGTTGAGGTCCAAGTTATATTATAAGTCCTATTTTTGTATTATATTTAAATTTCTTTTTAAAATACACTAATGATCAACCTCTTATCTATTTTTTAATAACAAAAAGTTTAACTAAAAACATGCATCCACCCAACTACTAAGTTATTGTTAAATTACACTGTTAAAAAATTATAAATTATGCTTATCTTTCTTCTTTAATATAAATGAAAGTTTAGGAGAGTTGGGTTCTAGATGGTTATCTTTCTATTAGTGTAATTCATAAAAGATAAATCGTTCTATCAATGTAATTCGTATCAATCCATATATTCATTGCATAAAGAAAATGGCACAATGATAGGTCAATGGAATAAAAATAATCTATATACATTAATTTTGGTCATAGTTTCATTGATAATGTGAAGGTTCTATGAATTTGAGTATTTTTTGTCTTTTTACACAATTCATTAATATGGCCAAAGAGGAAAAGAAGTGAATGGTGACAATCCATATTTTATAAATTATTTGATTAGTCAATAGTCAAGATAACTCATATATCTATACTGTGGAAAAACAATACACAATGATATTGATTTTTTGACTATGTCACACAGTATTCTCTAAATACTTCTTAAAATACAATTGATTTTTGTCATCAAAGAGTGGTGTATTTTCAAGTCAAGTAAACTCATAAGTGCTTGGCACAGAGAAATTGGGACAATAATATATCTTTGTCGACGTTTGAATACAATTCATATGTCAAGTAAGTTCATATGAATTCATATATTTTTTACGTAAGGCAAGGGCGGAACCAACTTATGAACTTAAGGGAGGCCAAGTATATTTGTGAAATCAACATTAGTTACTAATTAAAGTTTTTTGTAACTTAAAAAATCAAATATTTAAGCTTATATATAGATTGTATTTTAATAAAATCACATGATATTTTTAGAAAAAAATATATGGTTTTTTAATCCATTGCTTAAGCTATAACTATCTTTTATCATTAGCATTTTCTATTTTTATTTAAAATTCAATTCTACTTATTTTATTAAAAAATACATTAAATACATAAATTTAATACCTAGGCTTTTTCTATAATAAATTATGTAAAATTTTGAACCATTAGATATTTGATGATTGGAGGGAAAATACTAAATATTGAAAATTTATAAAAAAAAATCAAAGAGGAAATTAATGGCGACAAATTGTAGGGGCCCAAGTAAATATAACAAGGTTTGCCCTAGCGTAAAGAAATGGCACAAGGATAGGTCAATAGAATAAAAATCATTTAAGAATATTTATTTTAGTCATTTCATTGATAATGTGAAGGTTCTAGGAATTGTGGTGCTTTCTTATCTTTCTACACAAGTCATTAATATGGCGAGGGGGGGGGGAAGTCATGAATGATGACAATTCATATTTAATTTTATACATAATTCTCCTAGTCAAGACAATTCATATACCTATATTGTGGAAAAACATTACATAATGATGTAGATTTTTGTTTTGATAGAATTTGACTACGACACATAAGTCTCTAAACAATTCTTAATTAAAGAGTGTTGTATTTTCAAGTCAAGTAAACTCATGTCCCTTGGCATATATAGAGGAAGTGGGACAATATGTTTGTTGAAATTAGAATTGTTCATAACATTTCCACATTTGAGTGTTGTGGTTCCTTCAAGGTAACAGCCCTCCCGCTTGTCATGAGTTTGAATTGACACTGAGAAAGGAGAAGAAAATAATTTTATTAATTTCACATACAAACTAACAAAAATAAATAAATAAAAAAATAATTGTTCATCGACTGATTTGTTTTGCTGCTTATGTAATGTTATAGTAATTTCAATGCTCCAAAGTCAATTAATATTATTGATTTGTTAAAATTATGTGAATTAGATGCTCGTATGTCATTTCAGAGTTTCATTGATGTAGCAATCAAAGAGGAAATTAATTATATTTCCATAACTTTTCAAGTGGGAACATTATGGATTTTTAGGAATTTCAATAGTATGGGCGTTATTCTATAAGAATTCACTTTTTAACATCCAATTTATAATTCATGCAAAATAAATGTTTACAATAATACCTGAATTTAAATGATTTTCTACCAATGGGGGTGTTGGTTCTAGAATAAGGAGCTAGTCTCTCACATGTTAAATTAAGGTTCAAATCCCTACTAAGAGAGGTGTCCACAATGAGTGCCCAACTGTACTTCAAATAGAATTGCTTATACTAGAGAACTACTTATGACCCAAAAAAAAAAAAAGTTGATTCTCTCATTCTCATTTATGCTTGTTTCTTAAAGAAAATTGTGATCATAATTTCAAAATTGCCAAAGGGATATGACGATTTCCCTAGGCGAGAAAATGAAAATGAAAATGAATCCCTTGATAGAATATGATGAATAGTTTGATTTGTATACTCCTATTAAAAATAACTAACCAATAATATTCGTGAAATAGGGTAACGGCAATGCAAGTCAATGAAAATTTTTTCAACAACATATGGATGAAGAATTATAAGTTGAGATAACAAAGCTAAGACATGACCAGGAATTACATTTCTCCTCATACACTTATATTAGGTAAGTTTAATTTTGCATATATAATACAACTGCAGGGTTAGATATGGACATTTTTCAGTAAGATATTTATAATGTGTGATAATAGCACAATTTTATAAAAATCCATAGCAATAAGAAGTGATTTAATTGAACTTCAGGTACTTTAAACCATCCTTCCCCCAAGGATTCCAAATTATATTCATCAAACATGTACTTGCTCTAATCGTGAGCAAATAAGTGGGTGTTAGAATGTTCTAGAACAAGTTAACAACTCTCTTATATTTGTCACTCTTTTTATTATTTTTAATTCAATTAGTGGAAATTGACATTGATATCAATCTGTGAGCACAGTTAAATTTGCTTTCTAAACTCAATCAAAGTTGAGATCCACACTATATTATAAATCTTATTTGTTATTATATTTGAATTTATGTTCAACATAAACTAATGACTAACCTCCTATCTATCTTTTAATTACAAAAATTTAACTGAAAATATGCATCCACCTAATTACTAATAATTGATAAATGACACTATTAAAAAAATTAAAATTGGCGGTTATCTTTCTGTCAATGTAATGTTATATCAATTCATATAGTGTAAAGAAATTGGCTCAATGGAATAAGAATAATTTATGTATATTTATTATAGTCATTTCAGCGTGATAATTTTGAGGTTTTATGAATGAGGTATTTTCTTGTCTTTTTACATAACTCATTAATATGGCCAAAGACCAAAAGGAGCAATGACTGGTGACAATTCATATTAGACATAATTTTCCTAGTCACGACAATTCATATACCTATATTGTGGAAAAAATACACAATGATGTAGATTGTTTTGTCTGGATTGACTATGCCACACGTTATTCTCTAATAATTTTTATAATTATAATAAATTTAGTTTTATAATTAATGAGTGTTGTATTTTTAAGTTAAGTCAATTCTCATGTCATTGCCAGGAAGGAGGCGGGACAATAATATGTGGTGCTTGTAGCTTCTTTAATAAAGTTGATAAATAAACACGGAAGGGAATTCAGGTTGATAAAAACAACTTTGTAATATAGAATCATCTTAATTATTTTTTGTTATATTTTAAATGAAGAATTTGCAAGTTACGTTATTGCAGGCCACTCATTGGTACAAATTTAATACAAATTAGACATCTATTAGTATAAAAAATACAAAAGTTTTGTTATATTTTTATTCATTTTTTCAAGTTTTTGGAATTAATACAAATCAGACATTTATTATTTTAAAAAAATATAAATGTGTGATGAGGTAGACTTACAAATGTACAAGGCCAATCGTTGTAATAGTATTTTAAACCATCCTTCCTTCTAGAGGTTTCACATCAACCCTTCCCTTAAACACTACCACAGAGTGAGTTCATAATACGGAATTTTCTTTTTAAAGCTTTTTGAATAGCCTAAGCGTAATATTTGGTAATGAATACACATTTAATATCTTATTTTTATAATTTGTGCAAAATAAATATCCTTTCACTTTCAAATTATTGATAATTGATTACAAAGGGATTCACATCATTAGTTTTATCAACCAAAAATATTAACATTAATTTTTTAAATATTAATAAAACATTCTCAAATATTTATATATTAAGCTTAATTTTTTAAAATAATAAAAATTGACACAAAAATTATCATTTAAAATCAACGGTATTTGAATTAAAGGGTTGAAAATATACTTTATAAAATTAAAGTACCAAACTAAAACCTTATGTAAAGTTAGAGAATCAAATGTACACTTTTGTCGTTTTTTCTTAAATCAAGTTTGTGATCACTTCAAAATTGCTAAAATGGATTGTTTGATTGGATAGGAAATTCAATTAATTAAAACTTATTAACTTAAAACTTAGAGAAATATATTCTTTTTTTAAACAAATTAGTTGTGCTCATTTTGGGAATGGAAGATGGCCAGAAGATGAAGATGATAGGGTTTGAGAGACATTCTTCTATGATTGGTGGGGAGAGAATTGAGAGTTTGAGAACTAAAACCATATTTTTATATTTTAATTTTTAATATTCTTAAGTATTATTATTTTCTGTTTTTTATTGTAACTTTTACATAAATTTATTTGATTTTTATAATTTCCATGAATATTTTTATAGAAAAATTTAAGACTTTTAGTAAACTCATTCATTTATTTCTGTTTGTTAATTTTTTATATTTGTATTGTTTATGTTTTTAGTTGAAACGATGATTAATATGCATTTTTGCCCCTTAATTATTCATGCAAGAGCTTTGGTATTTTAATTGCATGCTTGGCACATAAAAAAATAAAAAAATATATTCTAGAATGAAAATGAGAAATATACCTAGAAAGAAAATGAAATAAATGCATTTCCTTTTTCCTTTTTAGCTAGATTTTTTTTTTTACTTACCGAACAAACATTGTACAAGTCTCTGTTTGGTTGTTGGACCAAATAATTTAATTTTAAATTAATTATTTTGATTATTCTAATTTTAATAAGGTTTTGTCTTCAATTTATTTTTGTGAAAATAATTATATGAAACATGATATATTGATATCAGGTTATTTTAGTCGTTTTGATATTTGTTTATTTGTTCTTTCTATTTTCTCCTATTTATCCAAATACATGAAGTGACAACATTTTTTTTTTTTTGAGTTTTCTCTCCTTTCCATTTTTTCTCTCTCTCATTTTCTTTCCTCCAAGTTTCTCTTCCTATCCAAACAAAAGGTAAGGGGTTAATGATTTGACCATAAAAACTTTGAGGGGTCGAAGTAGTATTAAATTTAATTAAAACCATATAATATAAAAAATATTTACTTTTCAATAATTGAATCAATATAGTTTTTTTAAATTATTTACTTTTAAAAGTTAAATCAATATAATTTAAAAAAAATCTTTACTTTTAAAGAATTATTCAATTTTGCCAAGAACACAATGTCTAAATCTCTGGACTCGTAAATTTTTAAGAGAAAGGAGATTATTAACTTTCTGCAGTTTCTAGGCATGAATTTAACTTTGTTTGAGTTTGTTGTTTTTCACCTTCTTGTCATATAAAAAAAAATATCTTTATCTCAAATAATGTGTTATTTAGTAACTGTGATATGGTTAGAAAAAATATAGGAGATATAATTAGGGGCAATATAATATTTTAAAAATATATTTTGATATTTGATCCTTTTAAATAATAACCATTTTTAATATCTAGTCCAATAAATATTTTTTTCTAGGTCCTTCGTTATGATTTTCGTGGTGAGTGGTGGCCATTTCATCTAATCAGTGGAAAGCATAGAGAGAAGATTATCTACGTCCCTGATGATCAATGAATAAATTATATTGCCTAACGAGCCTAAATGCTATTTTTAATTATATTTTTAAGATACTTGAATATTTTTATTTAATATTTACAAATTAAATAAATTTTTTAAAGTCATTTTTTTTACCCTGGTAATATTTTTGGGCTATGTTTTATGGAATTATTCTTAGTTATATCACAATTTGGTGTTCATATATATATATAATGTAAAATAAAATAAAATTTTTAATTCCATTAATATCCTCTAAAAAGCCTTAAACCTATCGAACATGGAAAATATTTGTTTTCATTTCCACTTCCTCATAATTTGTTTGTTTCATTTTAAGTCACCCAATTACTACAAATGAAAAGTGGACACTGCTTGCTTTGAAGTTTAATTTTCTGTTAAGGACCCTTACAATAACTTGATTAATTGGTCCGACTCTTTTTTCATTTGACAGCAATATCTATTGAGGATATGTAATTGAAGAAATTGTCTACACATTTTACAGCTCATTGATATGACAAAAAAATTCATAATCTCATTTTTCTATTGGCTTTCAGAAAATAATTTTTTTGGAATTTTTTGGGTGTTGGTCACTCGTGTCGGACATGCGTAGGGTTAAAACCAATGGATGAGACTGCTCCACGTATGTTATTCTTTGGCATGATTTCCACCGCACATCAATTTCATGTAACTGTCATTTTCTCTTTTTGGGAAAATGACAGTTACACACCCAGTAACAGTGTTTAATACAATTACAGACCTCAACTTTACATATTACATCCCTTAAGAATTAATAGTTAAATTTAATAGATTATACACCAAACATGTGAAGACTTGCTTGAAAATGAATAGGTTTTTCTTTCTTGCATAAAAAGAAATATTTACATCAAATAAGTTCAACTTTGTATATAGAAAACTATAGGGTGATATATAGTCATGTCTCCTCATATATAAAAAGAAAAAGAAATATAAAATTTATCATATGAAATGGCAGAAGAAGATCACATGCATAAAGTTACTCCAGCCACTTTTTGTCTATGTAGTGATAGACTATATCGAAGACAGATAGGATCCGTAAAAGAATCATCTTATGAAGGGCATTTTGGTTCAACACATATAACTTAATGGTTAAGTAAAGATTGGAAGAATGAAAATAAACTCCTAAAAGTTGAAGCGATGTTTGTGTTTTGTCATTATTGATTCTATAGGAGATTTGTATAGGATTTAACAGTAAAAAAGTGAAACGTTTGTAATTAAGATAAAATAGAAGGGAAGGTTGGTGTATTTTATGTTTTTATAATGAAAAATATCAAGAATCTATAATTGAGGAAATTTCCTCAAAATTTCTTGACACATTGATGTAGTCCTATAAAAGGAATTTCATCTTATTTTTCTAGACTCACGATTGAACTCAAGTCAATGTGAACGTCTTTATAGTAGAGAATAGGGCACAATAATTCCAGTCTTACTTAAAAATACTTTTTTAATTTCTTATTCATTTTATTCTTTGAGTTCTCTTTCTCTTCATTTCTAATTCCTTTCTTTCTGCCTTTTTTTACAAAAAGTGAAAAACTGTAGAATGAGAAATAAAGTAAGCAGTACTTATCTTGAAAAAAAAGAAGGCATAATACTGGAGATTTTGTATTTGGCCAACTAATGTATAAAGTAGATTCCACTCAGTATGTGTATTTATAAACTACTTTCAACATGTTTTATAAAAAAATTTAAATTCATTAGCTTTATTCAAAGATTTAATAAAATTTTTAATTTTTTCATAGCCAGAGGAGCATCTAAGAAATTTTTATTTTCAATTCTATCAAGTATACATGTTTTAATAATAGATTAACACACACCAATGTTTAAATAGGGTTTCTTAAAAGAAAAATCCATATGTTTTATCATCAAAATAAATAAAGTTTTCTTTCTCTGCTAGTCTACATTAATTATAAATGTGATTGAATATTTGCTAAATTATTTTAGCCAAATTCAAACATTTAAAATATGATCTTTTTTAAATGGAGTAAAATAAAGTTATTTTTCTACAAGAGTTTTATGTGTTATAACCTAAAAATTTATTTCAGCAAAATCTTATTTATGTCTATAACCTTACATAACAAGAGTTTTAGAAAGAAGGAAGCAATAATTTTAAACAAGTGATTTTAAAAAATTAAATTGAAAATTATATCACAGAATATTTCTATACTATATAAAAGAGGTAAAGTAATTTTTATTAATTAAAATGAAAAGTAAGGTACTAGTAGATATAACTTCAATGTTTTATGCATTGTTCTTTATTCGTATTTTATTTTAATAAATTTTATATTTAATATAATTTAATAAATATCCAAAATTAATCAAGTATTAATATTAATATTTATCTTAATTATAAATTTTGGTCCCATTAATTAATTATTTTCGGCTTATCACTGAGGTCGGATATTAAAATCTAAGCTGTGTTCTTGTTAGACTCAAAATCATTTGTCATTAAATATAATTTCATAACTAGAAAGTATGTGCCCGTTTAGTAAATCAAGTCATTTCATTGACACCAAACTAAAGGTTCTATCTTTTATTTTTCACAAAAAAAAAAGGTTCTATCTTTGGACTGGTGGCCCAACAATACAAGTTTGTTCTCTGGACCAGCTGCACAATAATTCAATAATTTTTTTTTATTTCTGTCAATTCATTTTGAACATTAAAGTTGCGTAGAGAAAACGGCACAATTCTATATTTCACAATTTTTTTGAGAATTTTGTATCGTATTCGTGAATTGTCCCTTGAAAATTCTATCGTACCATTTCATGACAATTCTCATACATTAACAATAAAGGGAGCGATTTAAAAAAATTGTAATCTGAAAAGTTAAATTGAATTGTCTTTTTCAATTGTGCTCTACGTAAAAAAAAAAATTATATTTAATTGCAAGGCATTAAAAAGTTGTCCTTATATTTATTTAAAAAAGAAAAAGGTTGTCCTTATCAACGTTGTTGCATATTTATAGTAAGGCCTTCTCCTTTTTCTTCTTCAACCTAAGAATCCCATACACCATGGCAAACCTTCGTTTCCATTTCTCCTTCTCCATGTTCTTATTGCTTTGTCTCATGGTTCGCCCCACTTGTTGTCATACCAATTTCAGCACTGATGAATTGGCACTTCGTGCCTTTAGATTTTCTGTGAGAGACCCTTATAATCACTTGAATGATTGGTTCAACTCTTCTTCTATCTGCAATTGTGTAGGGGTTACATGTGATTCTAATTATGAGAGAGTGAAGATCCTAGATCTTAGTAAAATGGATCTTAAGGGGACCTTAACCGTACAAATTGGAAATTTATTTTTCCTCATTAAACTCGTCATTCATAGCAACAACTTTTATGGTGAGTTACCAAGAGTTGTTCCAGCTACACAAGTTGGAAATTCTCAACTTGAGCTATAATGCATTCAATGGAGTAATCCCAACTTGGATTGGAAGCTTGTCTTCACTTCAACACTTGATTCTCCACAATAATGCTTTTGAGGGTGTTATTCCTCCAAGTATATCCAATTTGTCAAAGTTGGAGAGCTTGGAATGTAGATCCAATTTTATAAAAGGTTCCATTCCATTTGAGATTGGAAGACTTGAGAGTTTGAAGATTTTACGCATTTCAAGGAACAACCTTTCAGGGAAAATACCTCCAGCCATTTCTAATTTATGGTCACTTGAGAGGATCATTTTATCTTACAACTCTTTATCAGGTATGTCTAGAATATCTGTAATATAACTATTATATATATATATATATATGATATATCTTTCACCAAACTATTTGATGGGTATAAATTAATTAGACATTCATTAAAAGGCTTTCAAGGTTGGGTTTTCTTATGCCTTTAATTAAACTATTTACTGTCTATCCCACGACAATCACATTATAATTTTGACTAATCTTAATATTTGTATTGCCCTGTAAGTGTAATTAATCTACTGAACTGAAAACTGTTCACATGTAAGAATTTTACAGATGGCATGAAACAAATATTTTCAAAAGATAATTATATTTTCAGGCTATTTTCATTTGAACCAAGGCTGGAGTCAAACTCAAAGGTCGGCAAGAAGTTTTATTAGACAATAGATGATTTATATTACTATAAAACATAAAAAATACAAATATATAAAGATAAAACATATAAACAAACATATTAACTTTAGAAAAGTACTTCAACAAAAACTTGTAAAGAATACAAAAAATTCACTTTTTAATGATTTAGGAATAATAATGATTTAATTTCAATGAAGTTAATAATTTAATCATATTTTTATATAGCATTATATATGTTATACATTATGTTCACCCGATTTTGTGTTATAATTATCGTTAGTAACTCTAAATTTTTTTAGTTAATATACTTTTGCTAATCAAATCAAGACTTGTGGACTTTAATGTGTTAGTAATATTAATAATAAGAATTCATTATACCACAAGGCATTGGAAAGTTGGCTATGCTTCAAAATTTAGGTCTTGATAATAATAATTTACAAGGTAATTTTTCTTCAATTTTCTAGCTTCTATATTTTATTCTTTTTTAAATTGTTTTACCATTATTACTATGAAAACAAAGCAGTTTCTCTTCCCATTTTTCCTTTCGTTTATAAATTTGTTTGTGCGAAATTTTTAAAAATAAGTCTTTAGTTATTTTTAGTGATGTTAATTACGACGTCTTGTGTGAAGCATTTTGTTCGTTTGGAATAGAGAAAGCTCTACTTGGAGCGAAGAAAAACGGATTTGCCACCAAAGTTTGTTCTCTAATCCATGAATAACAATTCCATTCTGGTCACAGACAGTTTATTAATATACTAGAGTTGAAATTTTCTTATTGAGTGACAATATTAACATCAATACTAAACTATGAAGTCTCTATCTCATTGTTCCCTTTAAATTGTAAACGAGAATCAACAAAATAAAAAATATATAGAACTTCAATCCCAATAATTTAACCAAATTTAATTTTTAATACCACATTAAATATAAGTTTATGAACAAGATGTATATTATTTTTCATTTTTCACATTATTTTTTATAAGTTTATGTGTACGTGAAATTTCTTGTTTCAATAATTCTTTATATGTATAAAAATAAGTCTGTAGTTATTTTCAATTGAAATGATGCTGTATAGATTGATTAGTGTGGCAGTATGATATGTAATGGGCTTTACCTATATAAAACATATGATGTATATAAATTAATTAAACATTTGTTAAGGGCTTTCAAGGTTGTTTTTTATTTTTTTTTTTACTTGTGCCATGAGTTAAATTATTTACGATCTATCTCTCTATAGTTGTTATAATTCTGACTAATCTCAGAATTTGTATCACCCTACAAGTGTAATCAATCTATCGAAATAAGTCATGAAAAGTCAAAAGATAACTTTATTTTCAGGTTATCTTCATTTAAACTAGGGTTGAAGTTTAGAATTAATCAAAGGCGGGTGGGGGATTTTGTAAATACACACAAAAACTATCGCATTTCAATTTTCATTTTTTAAATTTTATCATTGATATTTTTAAAAGTAATTTTATGATTTGCAAGAAATGGTATTAGGTAATTGACGATAGTATAATAATATAAAACGTAAAAGAATAAAAATATATAAAAATATGGAAATATGAAAAACATATCAACTTTATAACAGTACTTCAATAAAGAACTTTGTAAAGAATACAAAAATAATTCATATTTTAATTATGAAAGATTCGTAATTATACAAATTCAATGATGTAAATAATTTATTTATATTTTTTATATAATACATTATTTTCACCCGATTTTATGTAATAATTATTCTTAGTAATTCTATATTTTTATAGGAAAAATTAACTATTTGATTTCTATAGTTTAATTTAACTCATTGTAATTTTTTTGGTTTAAGCTCGTCGTGATTTAGTTCTTATACTCTGTCCCATTATTTCCATCCATCCTTATTCTTTAGAAAATAAATTAGTCCCTTATAACTCATCCTACATTGCAGTTACAGTAATTAACAATATCAAAAATTGTTTAGAATAGAGATTGAGAAGAGTATAAGAACCAAGTTGTGATTAATTTAAGTATAGAGATTGAGTTTGTGATAGAAACAAAATAATTAATCTTCCCTTGTTTATATAAGTAAGGTTTTATTCAAAATGTTTTGTGATTTATGATATTATATGTTGTTAGAAACTTTTCATATTATTTATGATTCATTTTTAGAGAAAATTATATTCATTAATCTTTAATTTTACTGATATTACTGAAGCCACCCCATAATTGGAAAACATAGACTATAATTTAATTTTTAACTGTGTTGAATGTCGTTCCCCAAAGGTTCTGAAATACTTTTTTATTAATTAAAAGGTGCATCATGGCAATTTCAAACTTCCTAGTTACTAGTATAATGCTTTGACTATATATCATTCAATTAATCGATGCTATTTAGAACATGTCTAGAAGGTTTTTACATGTTTGGAAAAACCATTTTTTGGGGGCAAAATATAAGAATACTATTGCAGTGAAGCTGTGTCAACAAAATTTCTCTTATTTTTTAGTTTAAATTCATTTCTACTGTTTTTATTGCTTCAAACATAATTACAATTTTAGTACCCTGAAAGGTATATAGGAGCATAGTTTTTTAATCATGACATTAAAAGGTTATATTTTGATTGAATCAAATCCACAAACTTAAATTGAGGTGAAAATTGCAACGTTAATATAAAATATGGATAAAGTGCAAAGGGAATCGGAATGATAGAGTAAAACAGAAAGTGATCATATGCAACAACCTTAATTAATTCGTTACCACCCAAAAAATCCCTCACTTTCCATGCAGAATGCCTATCACTTGAATTGCATCTGCACGATCTATAATGCATCACCACTCTTGTCATTTCAAATGATTTTCATTTGCATGCTTGATTTGACATGAGTTATGAAAAAAATAAAAACAATTTAATGATTAAAATAATACTTATATACATGATTCAAAAAATCAGAAAGATAACAAATTATTAGTATAACATATACTTTTAAACAAACGACGTAATAAACATAGATCAGAAACGTTTTCAATCAAAGACTCAACCAGAAGATGACATGATCTATAATCTACTATCAATAAACACCGTGCTGTGTATTTTGAAATTTTAAAAAAAAAAATCTCCTACCTTCATATTATCATATATATGTGCATGAAACTTACATCTAACTAGATGAGTTTGTGATATTTAGAGTAAAAAAATTGTTATTAATAATTTGTGAATTGTATAATTTACTCTTAATTTTATATTAATATTTGATGCGGATGATTTTGACATTGATGATGATAATATTAATATCAATAATGATATTGAATTTTTCAAGTTATATAGAAAAATTATATATAATCTTGTCGTATCAAATATAGGAATTAAATCACGTAATTAAATAATATATTTTGGTGTATTTATATTAGGAAACTTTGAACCGAAACAAGTTTCCACCCTACCCCAATACAAAAATAATCAACCCTTTATATCGATTTTAGCATCATCAACAATCTAAGTACGTAATTGACAAGTAATGATATTCATCCTCCAAATTACTATATATTTATTTTCAATTAACATGGTTTCTACTTCCAAACTCGAACGAGTAACTTGTGGGCACTATATTAAGACAATTCATCGATAAGAATAAACTTGATATTCAACTCCATGAAAAACAGGTTCCAGTTTCCTAGTGACCCTCTAGTGCAACACCAGATCCTTGCATGGTCTTGCATTGCATTTCCTGAGATGAATGATTGGAACAATCCTAATAACTGTACTAGCTAGTTATTAGATTATGAATTCATGATTTTAGTTTGCCTTAAAAGCTTTATTGTTTTTCCATTTTCTTTTAAATACAAATTCAAGAGTTATTATTATATCTTGATCACAGTAACTTTAAAACAAACAATCCATTCATAATTAAATTATTTTTGTTACTTATGTTTCTTTTTTACCATAATCATTTTATATGTGAGCACTCATGATAATGTGGCTTTCTCATTACCATATCGCAGGCAATATTCCCAAAACAATTGGCACACTCACAAACATAAAAATTATAAACCTAGCTGTCAACAAATTGTCTGGCTAAACACCAAGAAGTATTGGAAACTTGACTATGCTTCAAGAATTAGATCTCGATAACAATAACTTAGAAGGTATACCTTCAACTAATCATAATGCATAACTTCTCAACAATTTTGTGTGCTATTATGGGTCAAGTGGTGCGTGCTTCAATTGCATCTGCATGATATATTGTTTATAAATATATTACCATGTTTACCTTTGTTTTTTTCTTTTTGGGCTTAAAAACAAAGGTGAGCATACAATATTGTTATTGATTATGTAAAGATTTGCATTTCTAACTCCATGTCTTCCTATACGGCACATGTAATCGAATTATCAAAGTTAGCACATTTTATGCATTGCATGAAAACAATTTTCCAAAAGTATACTTCCTTATTCAAATTAGCTTCCCTTAAGAAAATTAATGTTTGATAATTCTTTGACTACTGTCATTTTTCAATGATATATTGCTGATAATATATGTTTTAATTTGAGTAAGATAAAATAATCGAATATTCTTTGCAATTCTCTTTTAGCTAGCTCGAAAGTATTTTCACGTCACATGTTTCATAGAGTTCCCTATATAGTTACGTTAAAACCACGTAAAACTATTCAAACAGTTACTATCTCGATATTTTACTCAATTTGTTTTGTCATTAGGGTTTTGATTATTAATTGTGTTCTTATTTGGGACTTGATTTTAACTCTCCAAATATCTTACTTTATTGAATCCCAGTTGATATTTTTAACCAAGTTACAGTCTCAATAAGTTAGTTACTTATCTTTAAGCTAATGTTATCTTTTCATACTTGTTCTTATTTAATTAGGGAGTCTCACTTAAAGGTTTCAGTTGAGTAGTTTATTAAGGGTATTTTTGAAAAAACTCATTAATTACACATTGAAAAACTAAAAATACCTTAACAAAAATGCCTTATATTTTTTAATGGTGGAAATATATGACATTTTTAGTAATTGTCATATACTTGGCACTTATGTGCTACAAATACTTGTACAAGCCGACATTTTAGAGACTAAACATGTACTTGGCACTTGTACGCTGCTAATACTTAAGTTCAAAGTATGCATATTATGTGGGTGAAATTTTTCTTTTACATATAAATGATTATCTAAAAGTAACCCATTAATTATTGTTGTTTTAAGTCATGATGACGTAAGGACGTGTCTTATGTTAACCACTTTTCAGTTAATAACTTTTCATTCGTATTCTTTATTTCCTTTAATACTTAACTTTTGCCTTCACCTTTTCACTGGCTACTCTTATTTTTTTCCCTTTCATACTCAATTATTTTCTTCACCTCTCAAGGAAAATACCTTCAGCTATTTTTGGCTTATCTTCACTTGAGTGTATGTCTTTATCATACAACTCTTTGATGGGTATATCTTTGATTATATCAAATAAATTCATGCTTTATCCTAATCATTGCAAACAATTTTATAGGTGTTAGTGTGCCTTAAGATAAGTTATTTACAATTTGTTATTCAACGTTGATTTTGTTGGAAAATAATTGTGTCCCATGTAAGTTGTCCAACGTGGCACTTACAGTAATTAAAAATATTAAAAATTGTTTAGAATATATATTGATAAAATAAGTATATGGACCAAGTTGCATTGAATTAAAGTATAGAGATTGAGTTACAAACTCTATGAATCTATAGGGACTAAATAATTAATTTCCCCTTATTTATATATGTAAGATTTTATTCCAATTGTTTTGTGAGTTTTGATATATATTTTTAGAAATTTTCATATTATTTATGATTCATTTTTAGAGCAAAATATATTCATTAATCTTTAATTTCATTAATATTCCTGAAATCGCTCCGTAATTTTCAAAATATAGACTTTAATTTAATTTCTAATTCTGATGAAAATAAAGATTCTAAAATACTTTTTTATTCATTAAAAGGCTTATCATAGCAATTTCAAACTTACTAATATAATGCTTTCACTATAAATGATTCGATTAACTGATGTTGTTCAGAACATGACTCAAGAAAGATTTTACATGTTTGGAAAAACTTTTTTTTTTTTGGGAAAAAATATAAGAATACTAGTGCAATGCAGCTTTGTCAATAAGATTTCTCAGTTTTTAGTATTGCTTCAGGAATAATTATGATTTCAGTGACTTGAAAGGTATATATGAGCATAATATTTTTTTATTATGACATTAAAAGATTATATTTTGATTCAATCAAATCCACAAACTTAAATTCAGGGGAAATTTGCAATGGTAATATAAAATATGGATAAAGTGCTTAGGGAATTGGAATAATATAGTAAAACAGAAAGTGACCATGTGCAACAACCTCAATTAGTTCATTCCCACCCAAAACATCCCTCACTTTCCATGTAGGATGCCAATAGCGTGAATTGCATGCATCTGCATGATTTACAATGCATCACCGCTCTTAACGATGTGTTTTTTATATTGTCATGTACATCGCAAGAGATATTGCTGAAACAATTTGCAATCTTACAAGTATGAAAATAATGGTCTTCGATGTTAATATCTTTTAGATTTTTAAATAAATTTATAAGCACCTCTATTAGAAGCATTTGTTTTTTCCCTTTTGTTACCGGCCAACTATTTTAAATCTTGAACTTTGATTTCTTTGCCAATAAATTTTAATTGCACTTTAATGATTGCAATAACAGCGCTAGTACTTTTTGTTTTGTTGCTATTTTGCAAGATGCATTCCTAAACAAATTGGTGATATCACAAGGCAGATTTTATTTTAAGTTTACCTTTTAATAAGATTTTTGGTTCCATATCAAAAGCTTAGAAACCTGACTATGCTTCAGTTATTTTAAATCCCCCCTGGCCACTGCAGCAATGAATTTGTCTAGTTTGTACACACTCTTTACAAATGTCATAGAAGCAGTTTGCAAAACATAATATGACTAGATGCTAAATTACAAATCAATAGAATATTCTACTTTCAGTATTTAAATCCTACTTATAAAATGTGAGATATCTGAGTTTTTTTATAATTTTTATATTTGTTTTAAATTTTTATATGTTTTGTTGGGATTTTCATATAACCTGAAAGTATAAAAGATATTGCTCCGTCTCTATACAATTGTCTATTCTTTCATATTTCTATATATATTTTACTGATATTTCTAAACTTTCTTTAATCCTGTAATGTTTTCTGGTATCTTTTAGTAAAGTTCAATACAAAACAAGCACAAATGTTTTCTTTTTCTTATTTTTATAAAATTTCTATCCATCTCCATAATTTCCAACCGACATTATTTTGAAGAAAACATGATAATTGTGAGGAACTCTTGTGGACCTACACCGTTCGATCTTAAATAGTTTTGAAGCCACACGAGGCGCAATAAAATATATATTGAAAGATTAAATATATTTATATATATAACCCAAAACAATAAAAAATTATGTGTTGAGAAAATAAGTATAATATTTTAAAGATTTATTTTAGTATTCAAGTTATGTAAAAAAATATAATCTATTTAGTTATATTATTTTTTCTGTCTGCATATAACGTGTGATGTTAAGAGTGTTTTTTCACCCAAAAAAAAAAAAATATGGCACGGTAGCGGATCCTCTTTCACGTGTCATGCATTATATTTTGACAATTTAGATCGTAATCAACAAATTATAAGAATTACTAATTTTTCCTTTTCACTTTTTTTTTGGTGAATAATCACAAACATCATACTTTTTGTTAGCACTTTCCATGAAATAAGAAATTATATACATAGTGGATATACATACTAAAGACAAGACTATGCTACACTTTTTATATTCAAATTTCTATACTTTAACTTCTTAAAAACTTAATTTTAATTAACTATATATTCAAAAGTGTTTGTCTTTAAGTGTTCATCTTCTTTCATATACCAAGATGCATTCACTGGAAATTTGACTATGCTTCAATAGTTATAACTTAATTAGTGCCAATAAATTATGATGTGCTAATTTCTACGCGTGCACACATTACTTTTTATATGCTTTTTTATGCAATTGCTCTGAGTAATAAAGCATTTGTTTTTGGAAGAATTAGATTTAAATCCCCCACAATATAATTAAATACTACAATGTTCATTTAGCTGGATGCTGATGTTTGTATTACATGGAATCTAAGATTAGTTTCACAGTCCAAAGCTTAATTATGTGACTTTCTAAAATACTTTAAAAATGTTAATCATAGATTTTTATTTAAATAAAAATGTTATTGTTAAAAATTTGCAGATCAATTCAACAAATTAAAAAATACTAGAGTATAATTTTTGTTTGAATGAATTACATAGGATGTAGAGGTAAAAGGTTTTATGCGTTCCTTAGAAGAGAAAAAAAAATAATAGCCAAATTTCAAAACTTTACCTTTTTTTAAAAAAAAAAATCTTTCTGCTAGCATCACCTCAACTACAAATAAAAATGGCACACCTATGTATCACTAAAACTAACAGATGATCCAGGTGTAACACATCAACGCACATAATAATTTTCTAAAAACAATAATGAGTTGCTTTCAATAACTCACAATACATTACCGTCATATTTTTCAAATGGTTTTCTTTGCATAACTAGAAACAACTACAATGCTTTTTTTATATCTTGTTTCTTTCATCTAGGATTTTTGAACCATAACGCCAATAAATAATCTTAAAGAAATTAGTCATAGTTGAGTTTTAAAAATTATGAGCTCTTAGACAGTAAGCTCTCTCATCGCAAATACAGACAAAATATGCTACTTAAGATTCTTGTTCAACATTTATTTACCCCATTATATTTAATATTATACACAAGTATATCCTTAACATTTAAATTATAAACAAGAATGAAAACGAAAATAATAAATGTGATATGGCCTATGGAGTATTCAATTTATCGAAGTTAAATATATACATTGTGTGAAACAAAAATACTATATTTGATTAACATGCTAAAAATTAAGATATTACATTATAGGTGATTGCTCTAGAATATTATCTCCTCAATTCTACATGAGCCATTTTTTGTTGTCACAGTGGAAGAGATACTGTAGGAGATATTATGAAAAAATTAATCATCTTACATATATTAAAATTATATACCTAGTTACATTTCTTTAACTTGTCTTGCCACATCATCAAAGAAGCATTGAAAACTTAATTGTTCTCTCAACAAATCATAATGTTATACTGTCATATTGTTCAAATAGTTTTCATGGAATTGCTTGAGACAACTTCTATGAATGACATATTCAGATACTTTCTCTAAGCCTATTTATAAGAAACAAATGATAGTTTAATATTTTAAGGTCATACGTGACTTTCAGGTCACATACCAAGAGGCATTGGGAACTGACTATGCTTCAAAGGTTAAGGCTCGATCGGAATACTTTCCAAGGTATGTTTTCATCAAATTTATGATATGCCATCTACTCTGTTCGGGTTACTTTTCATATGCTCTACTATGAGCAAAAATGCATTTCTCTTTCTTTATTTCTCTTCTTCAATTGTGTCATACTCCTTTGGTGTCTTTTTTTTTTTTTGGTAATTACATTTTAGGATATGTTTCTAAAGGGATAAGGGAATGTCAACATTAGAAAATTATATACGTGAATTCTGATAAGCTTTCAATCGTCAAAACCATAAAAATATATAAGCAAAGACTTTGCAGCCATGCTTTTTCAAAAAAAGAAAAAAAAAGTAAAATAATCAACAACTCAACAGTCTATATGTTAATATCATTTTTTTGTCTTCCTCAAAATGGTTTTCTTTGCATAATCCGAAAGAACTATATTTTTGCTTTCTTCTTTATCATATAAAAGGAGTTATTTATAGTGAAATTTTGTTAATGTTCGAAAATTAAAGAAGTATGAGCTTGGATGCGAATAAGCTTTCATCAATTGTCTTTAATAATATGTAGAAACTACCAATAAAGGTTGGTCCACCTGGTTAGGATTTGACCTATAACTTATGAGATTGTGGGATTAACTGCCAATGTTAGTGTGAGAATCTTACTAGTGGGCAATCTGTAAATACCTCTATAAGGACTCTATGAGCCTGAAGGCATGTCTTGACTCTGGTGAGCCTTTGAAAATCAACTCACTTTAACTATTTTTAACAAGAAAAAAAAAATTGTGGAAGTTGAATTTCTTTTATATCAGTGATAGTAACTTGTGAGGATGCATGCCCCCTGATGTATCTCATGGATTTTCAAAATTTAAAAATGAATGTTTATTTTAATTTCATTTCAATAAATTATATCCATAGAAATTTAATGTGCCATCATTTTCCTTCAAATTGATTTTAGTCTATATAAATTGTGTAAAATCTATCTCACAGAACAAAACAACAATAGGATAAAAAAATTTAAATTCTTATAATTTTCAACAATTGAATGTACATGGTCTATAATCCTTTATAAAGTTACCCACACTTTTATAGATGCCATTAAAATTCAAATATCTTTTTCAAAATTATGCAATCGAAAAACTTCCATAAAATAAAATAAAATAAGATAAGATAAAATAAAACCACCATTGAATATTGAGGTAGTAAATACCACATCACCAAAACTAAAAAGCATCCAGAAACAAGCCTTATCTCATTAGGTGGGATTGGCTACATGAATTGCATGATACTATTGTGCTATATTATTGACCAAGCTTTTAGGAATATTGTTAACTAAGAGGTCCTGTTCAATAACTTTCATAACTATTCTCTTTTGTCTTCCTCTACCCCTTTTAAAAGGACTTAAGATTTTTCATTCCACTCTCCTTACTAGTGCCTCCTATAGCCTTCTTTATACATGTCGAAATCATCATAAACGATTTTCTACCATGTTCTCCTCAATATTTGCCAAGTCCACTTTCTCTCATAAATGTTCATTTGGGATTTTATCTTTTTTGTATTTTCGCACATCCATCTTAATTTCTCATATATGCTACTCCACCTTATGTTTTTATCATCCCTTCAAAGCCTAGCATTCACTACCATATAGCATGGCTAGTCTTATACAAGTTTGATAAAATATTCCTTTAAGTTTATTAGGTACCTTTCGATCAAAAATAACCCCTTTAGACTTTCTTCATTTAAATCATTCAAGTTGTATCTTATGTGAAGCATCCCCATCAATTTCTCCATCATGTTGAATAATTACTCCCAAATATCTAATTTTTCCACTCAAGGTATGATATGATCTCCTAATCTCCTTTCTAAATTACTACTAGCTGATCTCTTTTCAAAATTGCAATGCAAATATTCAGTCTTACTCCTACTCAGTCGAAAACCCTTCAATTCCAAGGTCCTCCTCCATAACTCAAGTTTGTAGTTAACTCTTCTCTTGACTCCACAATAAGAACTATATCATTTTGTCAAAAGCATGCAATTGGGTATTTCCTCTTGAATATGCACAATTAAAATGTCTAGAACCAAGTCAAATAGATAAGGGTTCAAACATGATCCTTGTCATAGTCCAATCCTTATGAAAAAGTCCTCTATCTCACCTACAATGTTTTTATACTAGTTGCCACCCTCTCATACATATCTTGTATAGCTCAATTATAGGTAATCTAAATTGCTTTCTTTTCCAAGGCTTTCTAAAGTACTTCTCTTAGTACCAAATCATAAGTTTTTTTTTTCAAATCAATAAAAACCACGTGTAGACCTCAACCTTTGCTTTAACACTTTTCCCGTAATCTCCTTAATAGATAAATCGTTTTTGTAGTCTCCTTTCTCAGAATGAAACCAAATTGATTCTCAAAAATACCAGTCTCCAACCTCAAACAATGTTCAATCACACTTTCTCACAATTTCATTGTATGACTCATAAGCTTAATTCATCTATAGTTCAGACAATTCAAAATACCCTGTTCACTTTTGTAAATAAGAACTAAGGTGTTTCTCCTTCATTCATTAGGAATTTTCTTAGACTATAAGATCTCATCAAATGACTTATTTAGCTATAGCCCCCTCTTCTTCTAAACATTTCAACACTTCAATAGGAATACAATCAAGTTTGATGGCTCTATCTTTTGCCATTTTTTAAAGAGTTTCTTTTACCTTACTATTGCATATCCGTTGATAGAATGGCAATTTTTTTTTCTCCTTCATAAGTTACTAAATCCTCCAAATTATTAAACAAGCTCCCTCCATCATTGAAAAGCTCATAAAAGTAGGTCTCTCATCTATCTTTAATATCACCATATGTAACCAAAACTCTTCCTTCTTCATCCTTTATGGACCTTACTTGTTACAAATCTCTTAATTTTCTTTCCCTACTCTTACCAATCTTTTAAATTTTTCATTCTCCTTCCTTTGTTCCATGACCCTTGTAAAACTCTTCAAATGTTTTAGAATTTGCTTCACTCACACATTTCTTAGTTTTCTTCTTAGCCGTACGATATCTTTCCTAATTTTCAGCATTATTGCTTAAATGTATAGCTTTAAAACACTCCTTTTTATGTTACTTTCTCCTGTATGTCCTCATTCCACCTCCAAGACTCCTTGTCCCTTAGACCAAAACCTTTTAATTCTCTCAAAACTTCTTTAGCAACCTTTCTTAGCTTAGCTATATCTTCCCACATGATGCTAGCACTTTTCTCAGACTCCTAAATTCCTTTGTCCAAAAGATTCTTCTTGAAAATTTCTTAGGGATCATCTAATACTTTTAAACTCACATCAAGGATAAGAACCCTATGTTGTGTTGTTACACCATTCTTAGGGATCATCTTACAATTGTTACAAAGTTTTCTATCCATGTTCCTTAACAAGAAAAAATCAATCTGTGACCTAGCTAGATGCTCTACTTATGTAAGTGATAAGATACTCATCTCTCTTCTTATTGAAATAAGCACTGACAATCTTGAAATCATACACCAAAGAGAAGTCAAAAATTGATTCTCCTTTGTTGTTTGCTCCCTAAAACCAAAACCCCTATGTTCCCTTGTATGGTTACTTGCTTCTCTATTGACATGACCATTAAAATCTCCTCCAATTTTTTTTTACTTGGTGGTATACTTTGAATCAACCACTCTGCATCCTCCCAAAACAAATCCTTATGATTAGCTTTTGCCTCAACCTACAATGCATAAGTACTAACAATATTGATAGTTTCACATCCAACCATCATTCATAAGGAAATAATTTTATCCTCAATTCTTTTAACTTCTACCACATTCTTCTTTCACTCCTCATCAACAATGATACTCTCCATTCCATGTGCTTACCTTCCTTATGTATCAAGGTTTGAAACAATTAACTGGACTTTATATATGTTTGGAAGCGAAAAAAATTGCCATGTTAATCTATGAAATGAAACTAAAATTGAGTTGGATTATAATACTAACCCAACATCAAAAATTTTATAAATTGACTACCCAAATATATTCTAGATAGTGTAGGTTTAATATTAAAATTTTTATAATTTTTATAAATTTTTAATATTAAATATATACCCTTCATATTAAATGTAAACCTTGTTGATGGTAATCTGTAAGTACCTTTGTAGATATATTTTTTTTTGAGCCTGAAGGCATGCCCTAACCCTAGTAAATTTAGACTTGGCTTCCCTTTTCACTTCCTCTGAGGAGGTGAATGTCTAGAGGGTCTAGATTTAATGCACTTTTTATTTTTATTTTATATTTTTTAAAATTAAAAATTTGTATAAATTATAATTTTTTTAATAAATCTAATTACTAGTTTGGAAGTCTATATTTAATATTAAAAATTTATAAAAATTATAAAAAAAGTTTAATAAGTTTAATACTAAACTATGCTATTTAACATATATATTTGGATAGTCAATTTATAAAAATTTTGATGTTAAATGTGGACCATTCATATTAAATCTAGACTATGCAGAATGGTGAACAAATTTATTAAATTTTTTTTACAATTTATACAAATTTTTTATTTTAAAAATATAAAAAAACAATAGAAAGTACATATCTGGACTGTCTAGATCATGCACCTCTTTTGAGGAGGTGTGGTGGGGGCTTACCTTGGAGGAGGGAAGCCAATTTTGGTGAAATCTTTAGATTTAACTTACCTAAACTTTTTTTAAACCAAAAAAATGATGTATGGAAGTTGAAATTTTTTATAGTAGTGATAGTAACTTGTGAGGATGCATGCCCCCAAATGTATCTCTCATGGATTTTCAAAATTTAGAAAAGAACGTTATCTTTTAATTTCATCTCAATAAATTATATCATTAAAAATTTAATGCCTCATCAATCATCATTTGCCTTCAAATAGATTTTAGTGTATATAAATTGAATAAAAACTGTCTTCATAAAACAAAACAATTGGATAAAAAAATTTCAACAATTGAATATAAGGTCTATATTCCTATATAAAGTTGCCCTCACTTTTACAGATGCCATTAACATTCAAATATTTTAAAAATTTATGAAATCAACAAAGTTAAAAATATTATAATAGAATTTTTGTTTGAATGAATTACATGCAATGTAGAAGTAGAGTTTTATGCTGTATTCGTTAAAACAGGAAAAGAAACAATATATAAACAAAATTTTAAAACTTTTTCCTTTTTTTTCACTTTCAGCAAAAAAAAAAAACAATAAAATGAAACAAAACAAAACCATTGCTCTATATTGAGGTAGCAGACGTGTCATCAACAAAAAAAAAAACTAACAGAAGATCCAGATGCCATATTTTCACACGTCGATGCTCATTACATTTTTAAAAAAGCCATATTTTTTTTAGTGCACTCTAAAAAAAAGGAAAAAACTATATTTTAATTGCATTTTAAATATGCTTTGGGATTGATACTATAAAACAATTAAAAAAACCTGACATGTTAATGAGTTAACCTATGAAGCGAACCTAAAATTCAGCTGGATCATCTTATTGACCCAACATTAAAAGGTGAGTATCATATATTTGTCTTATTAATTAGATATTTATATTTTATTTTATTTTTCTTTATTTTAGTATTAGCATAAACTAACTTTGCCTAAATCTAAAACAATAACTTTCCTTTCAGGTTCAATACCTGTAGAAATTGGCAATCTTTATAAGCTTGAGCATCTTGTCTTGGGCCATAACAAATTCAGGGGATCTATTCCTTTGGAAATTCTTAACATATCAACTTTGCAAGTGTTGGCTCTTCAAAATAATTCTTTATCAGGTAGCCTTCCATCAGATGTTGGATGTGGCCTTCCTAATCTAGAAGAGCTATATTTATAGGGCAACGTAATTTCTGGAAGAATCCCAAATACAATGTCAAATGCCTCTAAGCTGGCCAGTTTACAATTGTCAGAAAATAATTTTAGAGGGGTTTTACCAACAACAGTTGGGGATTTAAGATACTTGAAAAGATTGCAAATACATGACAATAATTTAACTACATCAGATGCTTCCAATTCTAAATCAATTTTATTACCTCATTGACTAATTGTAGACATTTGAAAGTTTTGGATCTCTCAAACAATCCATTGTATATAAAACTTCCCAAGTCCATTGGAAGCTTTTCTAATTCTCTATAAGAGTTGGACATTGTTTGTTGCGGTATTAATGGCAACATACCATCAGAGATAGGGAATCTTTCTAATTTGATTAGTCTTAATTTGGATGAAAATGTTTTGAATGGACCAATTCCAATAACCATTGGTAGCTTACAGGCTCTTCAATTATTGAGTTTTGAAGGCAACAACGTGCATGGTCTACTTACTTATTCATCAGCTTTGTGAGATCAAACCACTTGGCTATTTACATCTAAGCCAAAACAAATTTTCTGAAGCAATGCCACCTTGTTTAGGAAATCTTTCCTCTTTAAGGGAACTTCACTTGGGCTCTAATAAGTTGGCATTAGAGATACCATCTTCCTTTTGGAATGTGAAAGACATATTGCATGTGAACTTGTCTTCCAATCATCTTGTTGGGGGTCTTTCATCAATGGTTGAGAAATTAAAAGCTCTTATCATATTAGATTTGTCTAAAAATCATATTTCAGGAATCATTCCAACAACTATGGGTGGCTTGCAAAATTTGCAGATTCTCTCTTTAGCACACAATGAATTGCAAGGATCTATTCCTAGATCATTTGGGAATTTGCTAAGCCTAGAAAATTTAGATCTTTCCCCAAATAATTTGTCTGGGGAGATTTCTAAAAATTTGGAGTTCCTTAGTGCTCTTAAGTATGTCAATCTCTCCATTAACAAACTCCAAGGAGAGATTCCAAGTGGAGGAGTCTTCAAAAATTTGACTCCTAAATCTTTGATGAAAAATCAAATTCTTTGTGGCATGCCGCAACTCCAAGTGCCCCCTTGCACAAAAGGAATAGGGAAAAGATCAATGACAAAATTGCTTTTATTGAAATGCATATTACCCATAGTTGTGTCAATAATTTTGGTTATTTCAAGGATTATTCTTTTAAGACATAAATGACAACAAAATTCAAGGGGTCTAGTTGAAAGGGATTTATTAGCTTTAAGAGTGCCAAGAAAGATTTCTTATTTTGAAATCCAAGAAGCAACCAATGAATTTGATGAGAGTAACCTACTTGAAAGGGGCAGTTATGGTTCTGTGTTCAAAGGAAAGCTTTCCAATATAATGATCATTATAGTTAAGGTCTTCAATTTTAATTCCCAAGTAATGTTAAGGAGCTTTGAAAAAGAATGTGACATATTGTGTAATGTGTGCTATTGCAATTTGGTGAAGGTTATAAGCTGTTGTTCCAATGTTGATTTCAAATCTTTGGTAATGAAGTTCATGCCCAATGGGAGCCTTGAAAAGTGGTTATATTCTCACAACTACTTTTTAGGTTTTCTTCAAAGGTTAAATATAATGATAAATGTAGCATCTGCTTTGGAGTATCTCTATCATGGCATGCTAGCACCAATTGTTCACTATGATTTGAAGCCAAGCAACATTTTATTGGATGATAAAATGATTGCTCATGTGAGTGACTTTGGAATTTCCAAACTTTTAGATAAAGGGGAATCTAAGACATACATAGAGACAATACCTACTATTGGCTATATCGCACCAAGTAATTATTCTAAACATGGTGTCTCACCTTTTTTCTTCTTGAAAGAAAAACGAGCTATAATATTACTACAAAAATAGAATAATACACTAGAGATTTACATCAAAATTAAAAAGATAGAAATCTTTTAACATCTACCCCTCCCTAAATATGAAGCTTAATTGATGAACTACATTTTATGAAAGTTATCTATGCATAAAACTTGGTCCTTAATTATTCTAAAGAGAGAAATGTTCTTGGATATTTGCTTCAAAATTTTCCATGAGATAGGCTCTTGTATTAGAACATCAAGAAGCAGGTGTACTTTGAAAAGTGTGTAATGTGTATAGCTGCGTGCACTAGAGGACGCATGCGCACACATGTATGCTTGTGTATATGGGGCAGGGGGTGTGTGTCTAAGTTTATTTGATTCTTCCACTTGAATATCCTTTTGCATTTGATCATAAAAGTTTCCTATCAATTTTTTGGGTTAACAAAAATAGACATTTACAAAATTCAAGGACTACCACTAGGCAACAAAATATAATTTACCTCTTAGTTCCCTATTATTCCATCTACTCTAATTGACTAAATGAATAGTCTGATCTTGTTTAGTTATTAGGCATATTTTACTACTTGAATTTAATTATATACAGAGTATGGATCTTCTGGAGTTGTTTCAACAAAAGTAGATGCGTATAGCTATGGAATTATGCTATTAGAAGTCTTTACAAGAAAAAGGCCCACAGAAGATATATTTGTCTCAAGATTAAGCTTGAAGAGCTGGGTAAGTGAGTCAATGCCACATGCAATAATTCAAGTCATGGATTCAAATTTATCGCAAGGAGATGAGCATCATATAAATAATACTTTGACATCTGCATCTTCTATTCTTGATTTGGCCTTGAATTGTTGCATCAATCTTCCAAAAGCACAAAGCAATATGATTGATGTTGTAGTATCATTAAACAAGATCAAGGCTAGTTTTATGCATAGGCAACAAGTCATGTTTAAATAAGCATATTTTTGCAATTTGTGTTGTTATATGTTTTTCGTTTTTTTATTATTTACTTTCCAAATATATTGGACTCATTATTTATTATATATGTGCATTTACTTTCCTCCAAGCATAGAAGACAAGATATTAGCTGTAATAATTATTATTCTACATTATCTATTAGCCTTTTCGATCAAATAACGATCGAGTACATACCCAATAAAATTTTCAGGTGGCTGTTCAATAGCCAAATCAATTATATAGGTCATATTTATTAGATGATAGTAGCTTTTTCTATAGGAAATGATTAGGTATGAGAATAGACTAAAGGTGTGTCATCATTGTGTCACACAACCTTTGTAATGAGGATGAGACCAGTACAAATTGTGAGATTCCAAATCATTCTTGTAGCATTGCATGTAAAATCTCCCTTAATACTGATTCTAACATCAAGAAAAAAATAATAGAGGATTATTTTAATTTGGGTTAAAGATCTAATTTATTCCTCAACTTTTTTTAGGAGCACTAGGCATCCTATAGTGTAGAGTAAGGCAATATCCCCCTAAACATTTTCTTAAGAAGTAATATTATCCCGCTATAGAGGAAAAATAATATAGTAATATAGTTTGATTGAAGAAGGAAAAACTATTGAGTCACGCTTGAGAAGAATGAGTCTCTTTTATGTCTGAAGTGAAGGTTAAAGATAGAATTTGAAATTTTCAGTCTCAAAAATCATTCCTTGGTGTTGAGTTAATACATTGACTTTCTCTAGCCACATGTCAGCACGTACCTAGTTTGAGGATTTAATCCTTGCACAAAATCTAAAATCCATCCATTAAAACTTGAAAATACACCATGGAGTTTTTAATATCAGGCAAAATTAACTAACTTTAGATTTATTAAGAAATGTTAGTTACTCCTCTTGTCCTATTTATAGCATAAAGAGAGAAGATTAAGTTTCATCCTATTTATAGGGCACTTCACTATTTTCTATGTTCTTTACCTTTCTACCTTTATTGGATGTTAGGAAAAATTATTAAACATAGTTTTTTTTTTGTCCTTGTTGGGGATAGAGTTGGTCACTTATTATTTTTTAAGATAGAGTTAATGAATTTTAATATATTTTTTATTTTTAGTAAAATATGTTAGAAATAACTTATAGATAGGACGAGTATGAGTATATATTTAAAATTGTTAAAAGTTATATAACTTTCCAATTTTACCCTTCTTTGTAATTAATAACAATAATATATTGTTTTTAGGGATTCAAACCATAATAAATAAACAAGGGTAAAATTTGAAAATTAAATTAATTACTCGAAATTCTAACTTTTCTTTATATTAAGGGAAAAAAACGTTTTTAAAATTTGCATAATATTAAAGATATGATGAAGCAAGTCACTATAAATAGAAACTAATTTAATGATGCCTTTGGGAACTAGAAACAGAGTGCGTACCTTTTCATTTGACTATATTTAAATTCAAATATGTAAATTTTATAAATTAATTTAATTAATTAAGCTGGGTTCATTCCTCTGGTTCTATTTATAAGGTGGAGAGAGAATATTTATTTTTGTCCTATTTAGTGGGTGCCTCAATGATTATTATGCCTATCTTTATTATTTTGCCCCTATTAAATGTTAGGAAGATTATTAAATACTTGAGCATTTTATTTTTAAAATAGGCACATTTAATAGGGGTAAAGTTGAAAGTTAAATTTTTAGATAGAGTTAACAATGTTTAAATGTTTTTTTTTCAATAAAAATGTTAGAAGTGACTTATAAATATGACCTAATGAATTCATTCTTTTGTATACCAAAGAGGATTGGATTTACTTTAAGCGGAAGGAAAAGCAAGGCAAGCAACTTTAAAAAACAACGAAGAATTTTTGTTCATACAATTTTTGTCCATTCAACTTTTGTAAACAATGAAATTTTTGTTCATTCAATTTTTGTCATTTTACTTGTATACGATACATTGATTATTAACAATGTAATTGATCATGTAATTGCCTTTTGTAACAAGGGTCGCTTTTCATATCTTTATTATCTTTTTGCTAAGTTTTCTTTATTACAGTAAATGATTTGTTACCTAAAAACAATTTTCTCAAATCACAAAAGTATTTCATTTTGGTTCATTTTTAAGTGAAATAATTAAATAACATTAATTTTACCACTGCAATAAAATACAATCATCCAATTCAACACCACCCGTGGAGGAATTTTTTCATTGATATGTTGAGATGACAATATGGATTCTCTCAAAACGTCAGCGTTCGAATTCAAAAGGAATTAAGAAATGGTAGGTACTGACACAATTTTGCTGATGCAGCACATCATCAGGCACTTTTTAATTGTTGCAACAATCAAGCAATTTAATTTAATATTTTATGTTCATAATTATTTGTTAGCTAATAATTTAAATAACTCAACAAACTTATACTATTTTTCTCTTTTTAATTATATTTTTTTTAAACAACCATAAAACTTATACTCGTTCAAAACTTGTGTACCAACATTTTAATACATGTGAAATTATAAGATTAAAAGTGTAATATATATTGAATTTTGATGAGATGTGACATATATTTATTTTTGAGAAAATATAATTTTCCATACCTAAATTTTTTTCTGAATTCTCAATTCAATATTCCTTAAACTTTGATTAAGAATAGCCTAATTCTTATAGTTTATTGAATTAGAACAGCTCAATCGTCATGTTTTTTTTTTTTTTTATTTGGCCCAACTCAATCTCTATAATTCATTAACTTAGTAAGTTACAAGGATTGAGTTGTATCAAAACAAAATTCAAAACTAAGTTGATAATTAAGAGAATGTTTGGAGACTACAAATTATCTTACCTATTTACTTTTAAAATATGTATTTTTCTTAAAATAAAAAGAAATACTAAACTTTAGTGTAACTTTGTAGCTGTTGCAAAAAACTTTATTCAAGCCAAAATTTTTGCAAGTTTAAATTTAGTCACCTTGGTAATTGTAATCCTATTATAAAATTGATAAGGCTAGGTAGATTGAATCTCACAAGAAAAAAAGACCAGGAAAAATTGACCACAAGTACCAAAAGACTCAAATATTTTGACATAAGTCTCAAATGCAGAAATAAAACTTACAAGGAACTAAGGTCTTGGATCAACAATTTATGTTTAGAGAAAATTAAGAAAACATACCCTTCATTTTCCGGTGCTAATCTACTGAAGTCGTTTAGGAATCTTTAACAATAATCTTTACTCCGGGAAAAAGGCTATTTTGATAATTTTGCTGGAAAAAAATATTATCTTTCAAGGAAGATGATCCCCTGCAGACTTTTATTTCTATATTAATTGGGATGACTCATGCACAAAATATTTAATCTTTTTTATCCTTATGGCCAATTTTCCAAGAGATTACGCAAGAGAACAAAGACGCGTGAGAATAATCAACATAATAATCAAGAGTTTTTGTATCATCATCATGATCACAATTCAATTGAATATATTAATCTTTTCTTCTATTTTGTTTCTCTTCCATTCTGATTACTTTGCATATATTTAATTACGAATGTTGTTCAGTGTAGTTACATTATATGTTTATATTAAAACCAAAGGTGCAAGAATTATATTTAGAGATGGACCCACATTCTCCTTTTAGTGCAGCCTATTATCTTTATTAACTTTTTATTAAGTTGTTATATTACTGTAACTGATTTGTTGCCTAAAAACATTTTCTCAAAGCACATAATTATTTAATTTTGATTAACTTTCATGTGAAATAATTAACATTAATTTTATCACAGTAATAAAAAACAATCAAAAATATAAATTATTTAAAATTAATATGGATTATTTTATCCTTGAAAAGACCCAATATTATATATTGTGCCCCTTCCTCTACGTCACACGATATATGAATTGACTTAGACTTGGAAATATATGAACGTGATAGCAAGATAAAATGAGTAAGTTAAGTACTTATTCTGTTTTATTATGATGGTCTTTCTTTGATAAAACTTTTGGTGAACTAAAAGAAAAATTTTTATAATGTTATTTATATCATGCCATTTCATCTTCAATTCCCTAAATCAGGGGTAGGAAAAAATGGGTTTAGGATGGCTTGAAAGGTCATCACATCATATGCCACTCTTTATTAAAAGAATTCTAAACAGTGATATAAAACTTCTAGCCATCCCACTTCATTCCATTCCATCCAAAAAACTCTCAAACATTATATCTTAGGTAGGGAAAAATAATAGAAGAATCATAGATTTAAAAAAAACTAAAAGAATAAATTAAAACATAGTATAAGAGACTTGCTAGTTTTATAAAAATTAAATTGATTTGAGGTTTAATTTGTTCTTATTTAACTACATGTACATGTTAAGTCATCAACATACTTTTTTTGGTACTAAAGGGGTCAAAAGCCAAAAAAGAAAAAAACAAAAACAAAAACTAAACCTCCCTCAACCCAGCTCCAAATGAAGCACCTGACACCACACCAACCTTATCCATTTCAAACTCCTCAAACACCTTAGGATGAACTGTATCCCACTATGGAAACTCTTCCAGCGACCTTTATCTAACCTTTGCCATTCCATCAGCTCATCCATTTGCAGTCCTTCACACAGATCTAACACGTATCTCCCATCTCTTCTCTAATAACTGCAGCACCTTCTCCATGACACTTCCAGCCCTCTCCTCAACCTGATGCTTTACATATTAGATTAATTTTAGAGTCAGTTTGGGCTTTAAAGCTTAAAGAAGTAATATGATAACTTAAGAAAATGTAAGGGGTCAAATTCATTAAAGTTGTGTTTGGATGGGTGGATTTAAGTTGGGAATTCGGATTTAAAATATCATACTTGAAATCTCACATTTGAAATTTATAGATTCTAAATCCTTGGTTTGGATGATATAAAAAATTTCAAAGTACAATATTAAAATCCTTTGTTTGGATCTAAAGTAAAATTTCAAATTTCAAACTCTATATTTGAATTTAAAAGAAATTTGGAGGATTGATCAAACTAGATGATTCAAATGTCCAACTTCCAATAGGATCAGACAAACAAAGCTGACTGGCACTGTATCACTAGTCACGATTGGGAAGGGACCTCTGACTTCCACTAAGATTAGGTCATCGTGGCGATATGGACAAGATGGCCAGCTTCCATCGAGACTGGATTGATAGCCACGATGGGGATTGGATAGCTAGTTTCCACCAACATTGGATCGATGGCGATGATCGAGAACAAACGGCAGACTTCTATCGAGACTGGATCAACATGGGTATGATCCTTGTGAAAGTCGGCTATTCGGTCTTCATCATCGCCATTGGTCTTGTCCTTGTGAAAGTTGGCCATCTGATCTTTGTCATTGTCGTTAGTTCAGTCCCTGTAAATGTCAATCATCCAGTTCCCATCGTTGATCTGGTCTTTGTGAAAGTCAATCATCCAATCTTGATCATCACCATCGGTTTGTTGCTGGTGGAAGTTGACCATCCAGTCCTCGTTGTGGCCATCAGTCTAGTCCCAATGGAAGTAAGCTGTCTAGTTCTTGCCATCGCTGTTGTTGTCGATCCGATCCCGGTGGAAGTTAGCGGTCCAATCCCCATCTTCACTGTTAGTTTGGTCCTGGTGAAAGTTGGCTGTCCTATCCCGGTCAACAATGGCAGCTTATTTCTATGAACTTTAGTGGTTCAGTGCAATTACCGTTAGCAAGTTGATCAAGCCTTCATATGGGTCAAAGTACAAAAGAGCTTGATTTATGATTTGAAATAATAGGGGTTTAGAAATGATTTCAAATTACAAAGAAATTAAGAAAGAAATTGGATTTGGATTTGGATCAAATCTAAATCTCCATATACATGTATATCCAAACAAAGCATAAAGTTAAACTTGAGCAACAAAATCGACAACTAAATGAAACTTGAAGGACTAAAAGTTTGATTGTCCTAAAATATTTTTTTATCTAAATTAGAGAAAAGTTCCGTTGGGGTTTGGATAGAATGAAGCAAGTAAATTTCATTATATCAAACATCAGCGGGATACTATTGTTGAATCCATTATTATCGCATAAGTAACTACTAATAAATTAATAAACAAAATTTCATAGATTGATACTTGCATTCAATCTTCAAACATAATTTTTAAATAAATAATTAAAATTCGAAGCCCTCATACATCCAGGTAAACACTTTTTTATTTTGTTGACAAATACAAGCAAAATTTTAAGACAGCATAAATATATAGGCAAATTTATTCTCAAAAATATTCTTTTCAGCTGTTTGAATTCAAAACTTCAAATCTTGATTATTGACCAATTAATTGGAATTATTTATTCACTAAAAACTATCTTCTTTTTTTTTTTTACTAATTGTCTCAATGATAACAAATTTATTATAGTTTTATTGAATAAACCCATTAACTTTATTAATATTTTTCTCTAGTTAGGTCTTTTTTAAATTAAGTTTAGTTCCCCACAATACAATTAAATACTACAAGATCTATTGACAATTCGTATAGCAAAATGATAGCCAACATTATTTTTTAGTAATTGTCAAAAAAACTCATAGTATCTAATTATGATGTATGAGATTTGGGTACAATTATCCGTTTTTTTTTTTTTCGAGTGCAGGCCTTTCTTAGTGCTTTGGTTTTAATATATAGATAATGCAGTCATGATGAAATTAAGTTACTTTATATTGGCTAAAGTATACTTTTAGTCCTCTTACTTTATATAAGGTTTTAATTTTGTCCTTTAAATTTGTAAAGTATATTTTTAGTCCTTTTACCCTAACATTGTTAGTTTCAAATGATTATTTTTTGTATCAATCATTTTTTTTAAATTAAACTTAATATGTCAATATTTGATAATGTTTTGTCAATATTTAAAAGTTTAATATAAAAATTTGTTAGGATAAAATTAATAGTGTTAGGGTTAAATAATTAAAAAGACACTTTATAAAGTTAAAAAAGTGAAACATTGTGTGAAATTAAACTAAATGTATACTTTAGCCCTTTATATAAGCATATAGTACAATTTTATGATGTCCAGCAAAAAGTTACTCTTTCCTTTTTCTTGGACGCATTTGATTTCATCTTTTTATATTTTATTAATGATTATATCCAAACAAAATTTTTATTACTTTATGAATGATTGCCTTAATTTCCAGTACAGTGACATTCTAACAATTCATTAATAAAAAATCCTGCCGACATGATTCTAACAAACACCAATTTCCAAGTAACTTTTTAATTTTTAATAGAAAATATTAAAAGGTTTTTTTATTTATAGGGGCCAGCACTAGCAGTGTAAGATTATCAATACTAGCAAAATCCAACCAGCAACCTCCCACTTATAAGGAAACTTACATGCCACTGGACACAAAGCTATCATGAGTGGAAAATATTAAAAATTGACTAGATAAATTGTTTGCAAGTTTTACTAATTGATAACCATGTTTCTCATATTTGATATTAATTTATTATAACCTGCCTTCTCTGCTTTTTAACATGCAATATTGAAAATTAATTTCTATAGGTTAAAGGACATTTGCGTCCTTCAATTATATTTGTGCAGAAACATATGGTATATTAGAATTTTGTTTGTGGTGATATATTCTACTTAAATAATTGAAAATAGGGCAATATCATATCTATGGTTAAGAAGTATTTACTTTGTTTGTTGAATTAGGAAAGAGATCGTGGGATCAAATCATGCTACCGATGTGAAGATCTTGTTGGTGAGTAATTTGTAAGTATCTCTCTATAAACATTCTTTAAGCTTAGTATTCCTGGCCCTAGTGAGCCCTCAAATCCCAAATCACCTAAACTTTCATTTATATTAAAAAAAAAAGTATTACAAGGTGATAACAAAGCTTTGACATTAAAAAATGCAAAAAAAAAAGTTGTAAAAGAGACCTAGAAAAAGCAATAATGTATTCACATGCATAAGAAAGTTTTGATCCCCAAATAATAATTAAAGAGATTAAATCAAGAAGCAGCTAATAATGCTCGAGATGCTTCGTGGAAGGCGCATAATGCAATTCAATTATTGCTTCTTCTTCTTCTTGTTATTTGTTTTTTATTTTTTACTCCAAGAAAAGAGAAATTTATCAAGCCACCAAATTTGCACTATTGAAACAATGAATAAAAAAACAGCTAAACAACAAATTTAGGAATTAGGGGTTTGGAGAATGAAACCTAATTAAACAGGCACAATCCCTTTAACATAATACTTAACTACTCAAATGATAGATAAGTAACAAGATTAAGAAAGACATTAATTTGTAACTAGGTTTCTCGAATTTGACAATAATTTGTAACCCAGCTTCTCTACTTTTTTTAACCCGCCTGCTCAAATATTTAACTTTTGTATATTGTCATTTTATTGAATGAAATCATATCGATGTTGTCTTTTCTTTCTCAACTCATTATTGTAGTCATGGAGAAAAATAAAATCATGGACAATCTTTTTATGCTTGTTCATGTTTTTATTAGTCAAGTGAAAACTCAAATATTTATGCTATGAGAAAAATGGCATTATCAAGAAGATTTTTTGGTCTGAAAAGGTAAAAATTGCTTAGTCTTTTTTTTAACAACTTGCTGATTATTAATGGGCTCAAAAAGAAAAAGGATATCATGGTTTTTATTCATACGCACATAATTCCAAGTCAAGTCAACTTATAAATCCAAAAGGCAAAGTAAGTGGCACAACAGTCAATAACAAAATCTTCGCTAATATTAGGACGTTCATATTACTCCTTTACTCCTATTTATAAAGTATTTTGAATATTTTTCACCTGTTTTAAAAAAAATTATTATGTTTCTATATTTGTTAAAAAATATCTCAGCATTTCAACTATACTCTTATTAACTAATGGAAGATATTAAAAATAATGACCTACCTTATTATTGATGCAAATGCTTTCTCTAGTTAAAGGGTAAAACTGGAAGATTATTTCATCTTTTTGTTTTCTATCTTACTTTTGTTTTAACAAAACACTTTATAGATAGAATTAGGGTAGTGTATTTTTAAGAATTTGTGTTTATGATTGCATTATTTATTATTATTAGAGAAAATAAATATTATTTTACATATATATTAATATTATTGTTGAAAATGATTATTGATGCATTGGTATTACTGTTTTTTTTAACAAAGTTTTAGAAGATCAACAAGTTTAGGGCAGAAGTATTTATAGATTACTTTATAACAAAGTCCTCATATTGGCAGAAGAATTTGAACATATATTCTTATAGAAAATGGATTAGCTCCTTATTAGTTGGATCATCATTGTTACCCTCTAACAATTAAAAAAGTTGAGATGACATGAAGAGAAATACTTAGATATATTGGCTGTACCACATCATTTGTGGTCTATCTAATAAAAATATGACATTTAGATGGTATTAAATATAAATTGATTCCGATATTAATAATAGTAGAGAGAGAAAAGGCAATAAATCAAATGTGCATTCTGTTATAAAAATAAAATCAATTTAAAAAATGTAACAAAAGATTTTATTTAGATTACTTGGAGCATTTTAATTGGACAGACAAAAATGACATAGTGCACCCGGTCTACCTAAGTATTTCTCTTATGTGAATATAGATTATGTCATTATTAAAGCCAAAGAGAAAAATAAGTCATGCATTGTGAAAATAAGTCATATGTGTCATCACTCCTATTAAAATAAATAAATATAATAATAATTTATAACTGATATCAAATATAATAACAAACAGAGTAAATTTATTGATATTTTTCAATAATTAACTTTTTTCAATATTCTGAGATAATAATTAACAATTATTTCTTCATAAAATAATTAACAATTATTGGAGCAGAGTAATGACAAATAAATGAATGAATGAAAAATAAATAAACAATTTTCTTTGGTTATATATAACGTTTAATCAATTTCCAAACAACTATGGAAATTGAAATTCTCTTTGGTCTTTTAGAGGTTAAACAATCTATATATAAAAATAATTTGATCAAGATATAATTTAGAGCCAACATGTTTTTTATCCAAAATTTTATGTTATACCACAAACCATCAAGTCCTTTTCCTTGTCATCTATATTGGTCATTCTTCAATTCTTCCACAAAAAAAAAATTAAAAAAACACAGAGATAAAAGACTCTCAGTCATTAGGAAGATTCAATGAATTTTCTAATTTTGTAACTATAAAGTAAAATATACAAGTGAATTTGACAGCATTTTCTCTTTTGTAATTAAAAATGATATGATGTTTGGTCCATGGATCCTACTAATTTCACTTGTTTAAAGTCTCAACTTAATTTCTTGAAGGTTCCCAACACTTCAGCTTGCATAAGATGCATATTACTATTATAAAAGGCAGTAGTGCCAATAAATATTGATTTAATTGATAAGGATTTGGCCTATAATTCATAAGGTTGTATGATCAAATTTTACTGTCAATGTGAGAATCTTATTGGTAGATGATCTGTAAATACCTCTATAAGTTCTCTTTGAACTTGGAGGTATACTTGGTCTTAGTGAACCCTAGCTCCCAACTTGGTTTCTCAAATTTGACATTAATTTGCAACCTGCCTTCTCTACCTTTTAAAAAAGCAATATTGATAATTAATTAGCTAAATCATATGTTTGAAAGTTCTAGGGTTAAAGGACATTTGTGTACTTTAACTATTTCTGCAAAAGCATATGACATACTAGACTTTTTTGGTGTCATATTAAATTCAAGTAATTGAAAATAGTGCAATGTTATTTCTATTGCCAACAAATATTAACTCTGATCATTAGTTGTCTTAAGAAATTGAAAATACAATCACATAAATGAGTCCTTTATTGGACATTATATGGACAATTCAAATTTTACCCAAGACTATTATTGTGCCACTACATTAGTAATCAGTTTTAATTTATTTTTTATTAATTTATATGTGCAATATTATTTATTTTTCTCTAATATTAAAACACAATCAGAAATGTGAATTAGAGTAACTATATGAGAGCTTTATTAGTGGGTGATCTATAAGTAACTATGTAAGTGCTTTTTGAGTCTATAGATATACCTTGGGCCTAATAAATCCTCAAAATCCAACTCACCTAAGCTATTTTGAATAAAAAATTTAGATAATGTCATTATGGTCATCTGATTTTTCTATGCGGATACATAATTTGAAAGTCTAAGTCAATCCATATGCGTAGAAAAAGTGGCTCAATAATAGAAGTAAAGGAATAAAAATAATATATATATATTTATATATTTAAGTCATTTTATTTTGAAAATTAAGGTTGTGTAAAGAAAATGGGACAATCATATAAGTCTAGGCTCTTATTAGTCAGTGTCCACATTTTTCTTTGGTCTAACCTGCTCAAGTACTCGTATCTTGGAAAAAAGAAAAGGCACAATAATGAGGATTTTGCGTTTGGCCATGCTGTAGATTCTTTGATAGAAATTGAATATTGGTGTATCAAGTAAAAATACTTAAAATATGATTTTATGAATGGAGTAAAGCAAGTATCATGCAAAAATATAAACATCATTAAAATAATAATAATGATTAATTTTCCGATTCTCATGCATATGTGAATTTATTTAAGAATTTGCATTTATGATTTTATTTTATTGTGAAAGAAAAATAAATATTATTACATGCATGTAAATTAATAAAAATGAATTAAAAATTATTATTTTTTTATGATGAAATTTAAAATGATTATTGATGCATCTATGTTATCCTTTCTCTTTTCTTACAAATGTTTACAACTCATTGATGCAACCAAGGAAAACATATTCATGGCATTAATATAGTGACACAATAAAAATCTTTGGTTTAAACTGTCCATAATATCCATTAAAGAACTCACGCGCACGCACTTATGATTGCATTTTATTAAGAAGTAAAGTAGATGTTATTTCACATTTACGATTGACAAAAACTAATTCAAAAGCTACCGCTGATTCATATGTTCAATTATTTTCTTGCAAAATTATTGACTTATTTTTGCGCACACCAAACGTAATTCCATAATTTCAATATGCCTAGATATATGGATAATGACCGATAGGGATTAGGTCTAGCTAGTCCCTCATAATATGATAAATCAAGATTTGAATTTTTTTTTTTGAAAGAGGTGCCTACATTTAGTTTCCCATCTGTGTTTCAAACAAGATTGCCTTGATCAAATGAGAGGATATGTGTAAGCAATTAAAAAAGATACATGGATAATGAAATGAAGAAAGCATCTTACTCCCATCGCAAATAATTCTACGCACTTTTTTTTTAGGCAAAAAATCAATCCTAATTAAGCCTTCAAGAGCGTTGTTAATGTCTTAAGTTCTCTGTTTGTAATCTGCCAAAAAGAATTTGATATACTAAATGACAAGCAAGAGATATTTTTTCCAGCTTTCCTGTTACCGAAACGTTTTAAAAAACATTTAATAATAATATATATTAATTAATTAGTAGTAATAATTTTGATTATTTGAGTTCAAAATTTCATCCTTAATTATAATATTTTAAAATTATATTTTGGTATGTGGTCCTTCTAAATAATAACTATTTTTAAGATCATCTTTAATAAATATTATTTTTTTCCAAGTCCTTCATTATAATTTTCTAGGTGAGTGGTGCCCATCTCATCTAATTGGTGAAAAGTATAGAGGGAAAATTAGCTACGTCTCTGATAATTAATGAATAAAGTATACTGTCTAACAAGCCTAAATGCTATTTCTTAATTATATTTTTGATATAATTAAATGTTTTTATTTAAGGTTGACAAATTAAATAAATTCTTTAAACCATTTCTTTTAGCTTGGTAATATTTTTGGGCTATGTTTTATGGAATTATTTTTAGTTAAATTCATAATTCGGTGTTTGTGTACATACATACATATATCATGTAAAATAAAATCAAAATTTTTAATTCCATTAATATCATCTAAAAAGCCTTGAACCTATCCAACATGGCAAATATTTGTTTTCGTTTGCCCTTCCTCATAATTTGTTTGTTTCACCTTAAGTCACCCAATTGTACTACAAATGAAATGTGGACACTGATTGCTTTCAAATTTAGTTTTCTGTTAAGGACTCTTACAATAACTTGATAATTGGTCTGACTCTTCTTTCATTTGACAGCAATATCTATTGAGGCTATGTAATTGAAAAAATTGGCTAAACAATTTACAGCTCATTGATACGACCCAAAAAAAAAAAAATTCGTAGTCTCATTTTTTTCTATTTATTTTAGGGAAATAATATTGTTGGAACTTTTTGGGTGTTGGTCAATCTCGTGTCAGACATGCATAGACTTAAAACCAATTGCTGAGATTGCTTCACCGCACAGCAAGTTATCGTAACTGTCATTTTCTCTTCTTGGGGGGAAATGACAGTTACAGACCCAGTAACAGTATTTAATACCCCTAGAGTCCTCAACTTTACATATTATGTATTAGAATTAATAGTTAAAGTTAATACACTGAACATGCGAAGATTTTCTTGAAAACGATTAGGTTTTTCTTCCTTACATAAAAAGAAATATGTACATTAGATTAGTTTAACTTTGTACATATATAACTACAGGGTGATATATAGACATTTCTCCTCATATATAAAAAGAAAAAAATATTTGAAATTTATCATTTGAAATGGCAGAAGAATTTCACATAAAGTAGCTCCAACCACCTTTTTTATTTACGAATTAGTGATAGACTATAAGGAAGATAGATAGGAGCCATGAAAGAAAATCATCTTATGAAAGGGCATTTTAGCCCAACGTATATGACTAACGATCAAGTAACTATTGGATAAATGAAAATAAAATTCTAAAAGTTGACTAGAGGTTTGTGTTTTGCCATTATTGATTCTATAAAAGGTTTGTGTAGGTTTTAAAAATAAAAAACGAGATATTTGTAATTAAAATAAAATAGAAGGGAGGTTGGTGTATTTTACTATTTTTTTATAATGAAAAATATTGTGGTTATGTAATTGAGGAAATTTCCTTGACATTTCCCTATTTATTCATTGATGTAGTCTTGGAAAAGGAATTTCATCAACACGAATATCTTTAGAGTAGAGAATGGGACACAATAATTCCAGTCTTACTTGAAAATGCCTTTGTAATTTCTTGTTATTTTATTCTTTCAGTTCTCTTTCTCTTAATTTCTAATTCCTTTTTCCTAACATTATGTAGAAAAACTGTAGAATGAGAAATAAAGTAAAGAGTATCTTGGAAAAAAATACATAATATTGGGGATTTTGTTTTTTGGCCAATTGATATATACAGCAGATTCTACTCAGTACAGGTATTTATAAAATATTTTCAACATGTTTCATTCAAAAAAAAAAATTAAAATTCATTGGCTTTCTTCAAAGATTTAATAAATTTTTGAGTAATCCCAACTTGGATTGGAAGTTTATATGCACTTCAACACTTGATTCTCAACAATAACGGTTTTGAGGTGGTCATTCCTCCAAGTATATCCAATTTGTCAAAGTTGGAGAGCTTGAAGTGCAAATCCAATTTCACAAAAGGTTCTATTCCATTTGAGATTGGAAAACTTGGGAGATTGAAGATTTTGCGCATTTCAATTTCAGGAATAATACCTCCAACTGTTTCTAATTTATCTTCGCTTGAGCGGGTCATTTTCTCTTGCAACTCTTTATCAGGTATGTCTAGAATATATGTGATATAACTAATATGTGTGTGTGATATATCTTTTACCAAATTATTTGGTAGGCAAAAATAAATTAGACATTCATCAAAGGGTTTTCAAGGTTGGGCTTTCTTTTGCCTCTTGAATTAAACTATTTATTGTCTATCCCACGACAATCACATTACAATTTTGACTAATATTAATATTTATATTACCCTACATGTGTGATTAATCTGAACTGGACTAACAACTGTTCATACGCAAGAATTTTACAGATGGCATGAAACAAATATTTTCAAAAGATAATTATATTTTTTGGCTAACGTCATTTGAACCAAGGCTGGAGTCAAAATCAAAGGTGGGTAAAAAATTTTATTAGATAATAGATTATGTATATCTTTTCTTTTGCAAAATATAATTCTTTAAAAAAAAAATGATCAGTAACGTGTCCCTGTGCATCACACCGAGGCATACTCTGGTTAATATAAAGCATAAAAAATGCAAATATATAAAGATAAAACATATTAACAAACATATTAATTTTAGATAATAAAAAATTGTAAATAATACAAAAAATTCACATTTTAATGATTTAGGAATAATAATGATTCAGTTTCAATGAAGTTAATAATTTATTCATATTTTATATAGTATTATAGATGTTATACATTATTTTCACCCAATTTTGTATTATAATTATTGTTAGTGACTCTAAATTTTTTTTACTTAATATACTTTTGCTAATCAAATCAAGAAACGTGGATTCTATTGTGTTAATAATATTGAAAATAAAAATTTGTTAATATATAAAAGATACAAATGTCTTGATCTAACTTGAAACAAGCACCTTAAGAATATAATGTTAAATATATAAGTTTTTCCTATTTTTTATATATGTAAGTTTTTATTAAAATATTTTGTGTGTTTTGATATGTGTTGTTAGAAACTTTTTCAAATTATTTATGATTATGATTCATTTAATTTTTAGAGTAAAATATATTCATTTATCTTAATTTTATTAATATTACTGAAACCACTCAATAATTCTAGATATACACTTTAATTTAATCTTTAACTTTGTTGAAAATAAATTTTTAAAAAACTTTTCATTAATTTAAAAGGTGCATGATAGCAATTTCCCTCACCTTTTCATTGAACAATGCAAGCAAACGCGCCACATGATGATGCACTTTCTACTTTTACCCAATCATTTATGCACTAAAAAAAAAGTACAATTTGAAAATTGGTCTGTTTGAGCAAAAGACAATTGGTTGATAATTAACATTGTATAGAGCTCAAATTAGCAAGTACGTATCAAAAAAGTTTGTTTGGTTGAAGAGATTTATTATTTTCTCATTTTTTAAATACAAATGCAGAAGTTATTACAACTTGATCACAAAAAATTCAAAAGAATGCATTCATAAAATTATATTTTTTACTTTTTTTCTTATCATAATTATATTTTTCTACAAGCACTCATAATGATGTGGTTTTTTCATTACCATATTGTAGGAGATATTCTTGGGACCGTGCTGTCACAAACTTGAAAATGATAAGCCTAAGTGTTAACAAGTTGTCTGGCCAAATACCAGGAAGTATTGGAAACTTGACTTTACTTCAAGAATTATATCTCGATCACAATAACTTAGAAGGTACACTTTCAACCAATCATAATGTATAACTTTTCATCAATTTTGTGTTATTTTTGTGTGTTATTATTGTCATGTGGTGTGTCCCTCAATCGCATCTGCATGATATCGTTTAGAAATATTATTCTCTTTGCCTCTTTTTTTGGCTAAAAACCAAAGATGAGCATACAATTTTGTTATTGATTAGGTGAAGATTTGTATTTCCCACTCCATGTCCTCTAAACAGGTATTCGAATTACCAAAATACACTTCCTTTTTCAAATTAACTTCCTCTGAGGAAATTAATATTTGATAATTCTTTGACTGTTAGTTTTCAATGATATATTGGTTATAATAAATGTTTTTAATTTGAGTAAGATCAATAATCAAATTTTCTTTGCAATGCTCTTTTAACTATCTACACAATTTTTTCACCTCCCATGGATTGTTTTATAGAATTCCTTTTATAGTTACGTTGAAAACACGTAAAACTGTTCAAGCAATTTCTATCTTAATATTTTACTCAATTTGCTTGTGCTGTTGGGGTTTTGACTAATTATATCCTTACTTGAGACTTGATAGTAATTCTCCCAATATCTTACTTTCTTAATATATGGCATTTTTGGTAATTATCTCATATTTGACACTTTATATATATATATATATATATCTGTGCGCGCGCGGCGATCTACGAGGACTCGAACAAGCCACCGTTTTAGAGCCTAAACCTAACCTTAGTCTCATTTGTTTACTTACTTGATGCATATTATGTCTGTTAAATTTTGTTTTCACATTTAAATGATTATCTAAAAGTAAGCTGTTAATTATTTTTCATTTAAGTGATGATTGTAAGAACATGTCTAAATTAAAGTGTAAATAAGTCTAGAGTTATTGCGCATGGAAGCCAATTTTGTGGAAGAATTTTTTTTTTCCCCGAAAAAACAGAGATAATATGTTGATGTACAATGAAAACTTTAAGTAATTTCTATTTTTTTAAGCATAATTATAATTTTGATTTTAACTGACATTGAAAACTTAACTATATTTCCAACAACTCATCATGAGCTACTATCATATTTTTCAGAAACAACTGCATTGCTTTTCTTAGATTTGTTTCTTGCATCTTGAATTTTTGAATCATGAGGCAATAAATATTCTTAATGATATTGTAGGAGATACTCTAAAAAATAATCATCTTACATATATGAAAATTATACACTTTATTACATGTCTTTAGCTTGTCTCGCCACATGGAAGAAACATTGAAAACATAAAAATGCTCAAGAAATAAATTGAATAATGGCTCTGATTGTAAAAAGTTATGAAAATCTTCAGTTGATTTCTATGACTTTTTTCCTTGTGCCATAAGCATCACTGTTTTTGTAATAAATAGAAATGATTATAGATTTGCCTATTTATGACACACAAAAAAGTGTGAAACAACTCTAACAGCCAATTTGACTCTTAATATCTCAATATTTTTTGTCATAATAATCCTTGATTTTTTTATTTTTTATTATAATAAAATAACTATTCCTCTGCTCTAATTTGAGTTTTGTGCAACATGGAGCCATAATATATTTTAAGATTCCTTTGCCCTTAAAAATAATTATATAGAGCTCCAGTTGTTTCACTACATGCATATAACTATTTGAACAATGAAACGATATTGTCTCATTATTTCTCTCAATTTTTGCGCTGTAAGGGTTTTGACTAATTTTATTATTTCAACTAACCTAATAATACACGTATTTAATCATTTAAAAATATCTTACTTTCTTCATATATTTGGCCCTAATAGACTGCAAATTAAGAGTTGTGCACGACACCCTTTTAGGGCCTAAACCTATATGACAAAACCCTTCAGATATGGGCATTTGATTGCTAAAAATAGAGTTCAAATTAATGGATATATATCATGATACATCAATTTCCTTTTTCCTTTTTTTCGGGATCAAGAGCTTTATTTCATTCTTTCTTTCCAATAAGAATTCAAGAGTTATAATCACAACATAACTCCAAAAGAAAGCATTCAAAAAGTTATATTTGTTGTTTATTTTTCTTTTATTGTGAACATTCCATACATTGACCCTAGCAATAATGCGGTTTTCTTATTATCATGTTGTAAGAGATATTCCAAAGACAATGAATACTCTTACATGTTTGAAAATTATATGCTTAAATTATAATAATTGTTGGTTGGCCTTACACCAAGAAGCATTGGAAATTGACAAAACTTCAACTACTATAGCTTGATCACAACAACTTGAAAGATATCATTTCAACTAGTCATAATTTGCAACATTCCACCAATTTTTGTGTGATTTTTGTGTGTTTAAGTAAGCTCCAAACATAGTTATAATTTAAATGAATCTATGTTAGTTAACATTGGAGGATTAATTTATTCCAAAAGACAATAGTCAAATTTTGAAACGTGCAAAGTGTCATAATTCTATCAAAAATTGCTTATTACTATACAAGATTAACTATCTTTCGAATTTTCAAAGTTGGTCACTTTATGCTCATAAACTTTATGGTCTACTTCATATTTTTTTCAATGACCGCATCCCAGTGGATATTCTCAATATAATTAGCCATTGAAAATTTGGTTATGTTTCAAGGGTTCAAACTTCATGGCAATGACTATTATTAATTTTGTTGGTAACTCTAATAATTATTAGTTTATTGCATGATTGTGATAATTAAGTATATTTATTTATATAAGATAGATAAATTAATCAGATCTTACTTTCTGTGCCATATTTTATTGACATTTCTATATCTTTTATGTATTGAGTCGGTATATAAATGATAAACATTTTTTTATCATGACATTAAAAACTTAATCTAAAGATATACATGTGCGAGAGAGAATTTTTATTTTTATATAACAAGATATGCGTGAGAACATTTATTTCACTTTAAAAGCTTCTTTTTTGTTTTTAAGAATTACAAAAGTTGCAGTAGCCACATGCCACACTTTTTTATTCTTTAATATTTTATTGAGCATCCAAAACTTTTTTTCGGTTAATATTTTCATACTTTTAAAATATGAAGCCATATCTGCAGAACAAGCAAAACAATTAATTTAGAAAAATGGGATATAAGAGACAAAGGTAAAATAGAAAATCTATTGTCAAAAATAAATAAAAATTAGAAATGTTAAATATAAAAGAAAAAAAGTAAAGATAGAATAAATTTTCTAGAAAAAGAATCTTCAACAAAAGATTTGCAGATAAATAAAATAAAAAGAAATGATGTTAGAAAACGTCCATACATAAAAAATTATTATTCAAGACCCACAATGCGAGATCTAGAGTTTGAAGAAAGACAAACCATGCCCTCCTCTCATCATGATAGAACATCAATATATGAGTGGAACTTAGATGAATATAGTGAATATGAAATAATGAATTTACCCCAAGAAATAGCTATGGTTGTGGCAGCTCACAGAATAAAAAATGAAAATAATTATAATATTTTTGACATGATAACCCAAGGTTTCACAGGAAGCCTTAAAGGATGGTGGCAAAATGTTCTCACTGAAGAAGAAAGAAATTAAGTTAAAAAGTGGCATTCAGTAAAGACAGATCCTATTGGTCATGAACAAACATATTTAGACAATATAGCTCAATTTATGCTAAAGTAAAATCCTTTGTAGGAGAACCCATAGGAATGCAAGAAAGATATTTGGAAGAATTAATGAATCTGCATTGTCCAACGCTAGCAGATTTTAGATGGTACAAAGATAATTTTATTCCAAAATTATTTCAAAGTTGACCCCGTTCCTGCATTTCCAATTTTTTATTTATTTCTGACAATAGATTTTCTGTTTTACCTTTATCTCTTTCTATTTCTGCACTGTTTTGAACATAAAAAGATGAACAACTCCATGGAGATTTGCTTGGCATTAATCATTTCTTTTCAAGTAATTGTTGAATTTTGGTTTTACAATATTCCAACAGTTCTTGATTCATCTATATAGGTCTAGCTTTTGTAGATATTTGTTTTTCATTAAAAAAATTTTCATAAGGTAATTCTACTATATATCTTTTTCTATTCCAAAAAGCATTTGAAAGTTATGCACAAATGTCTTTTTCAAATTTTTCTTTTATTTTCATTTATCCTATTTTTAACTTGTGGATTTTCTATATGTTCTTCGATTCTTTTATAATGTATTTCTTTGTTAAGAATTTTTTGTTTTGTTTTCTATGTATAGCATTTATCCTATTTAAACTGGAAAGGCAAATGTTTAAAATATAATATGACATTGACAATATATTTTCTGTTTTACCTTTATCTCTTATAAAAATGCAAGCACAGATAGTGACTCATCCAATCTTACAGGAAAGTTTACATTTGATTATATATATATATATATATATATTCCCCACAAATGTCATCTGGATATAATCTATTCTTCAATCAAATGTGTCCTCAAACATTTTGAAATGAAAAATTTATAAACTTTACATGATATATATTGTGGCGGTGAAATCTATTTAGCTATTTAAAAAAAAAGAAAAATACTTTATTCTTGTTGGTAACTTTATTGCTTATATCCAAAACGCATCTTTTTTATGTTTTGATTTTTTGAATATTTTCCTTTCCAACTTCACGCCCTGCTATATGGGGCATTCAAATTATTATAGTTAGCGCATTTTGTGCATTGATGAAAACAACTTTGCAAAAGTTTATTTCCTTGTTCAAATTAATTTCCCTGAGTAAATTAATGTTTGTTAAATCTGTAACTTTTACCTTTCAATTATATATTGACCGTAATAATTTTTTTTAATTTGAGTTAGGTAAAATAATCGAATTTTATTTGTATTCCTCTTTTGGCTATCTAGACAATTTGTCACTTTAGTTGATTTATAGAATTCCTTTTGTAGTTACGTTAAAACCATGTAAAACTGTTCAAACAATTACTGCTCAATATGTTGCTTATAATTTGAACGTGCTGTTAGGCTTTTCACTATTTGTATATCCTTGTTTGGGACTTACTTGTAATTCTTCCAATATCTTACTTTCTTAATATATGGCATTTTTGGTAATTGTTCAAAGACTTGTACAAGCTGCCATTTTAGAATCTTAACCTTTGTTTCATTTATTTACTTACTTGTAGGTTCAAAGTATTATGTGTGTGAAATTTTTATTTTTCATTTAAGTTATTATCTTAAAGTAACTATTGATTATTGTTGTTTTAAGTGATGATGTTAAAGACGCGTCTAAAGTGTAAATTTTGTCTTTCCTTAATTAATGCGTAAGAGGAACCAGCAGTTTTGGATCTTATAATTGTTTTTGTATGTTTGTGGGCTGTATAGATTGATTAATGTGGCACTACGTATTGTCCTTTATATGAAACATAATCTTTGATGTAACATACAAATGAGGAATAGAGAAGTTAATTCAGGTGATATATCATCATATATATAAGGGAAACATAATGAAAAACATAATGATTGATCCCTATAGTTTCATTAGGTTTTGCTTTTAGTTCATGTGGTTTTTTTTTAGCATTTGCAATCCCTATAGCTTTAGCAAGATTGAGTGATGTTTGTTAATCATGTATATAAGGGAAATGTTTTTGGCCAACCAGAACTAAATACTTATTTTTATGTTTAAAGAATTGTTAGAAAAGAAAATTTCAATCATACACAAATTTGTATACAAAAGGAAAAGTAGGAAAACAAAATGCATTGTTGTTCATCATAGTAATACTGAGAAAATAACTAAAGAGAGAAAAAAACCGTAGTAGCCAAAATATCTTAATTTGATGAAAAAAATCACCTTGCAAAGTATTATGATTAAGATATAGCTCTTGAAGCATATTCAAGTTTAGAAATGCTGGTTAGGAGCATTTTGTTTGCTTGGAACAAGCGAAGCTCCATGTAGAGTGATGAAAATGGATTTTTGATGTGAGTCCTACAACTTTTATTGTGACTTCTTTTCTAATAATAGGATGTATTTAATTTGGATATGAGTTGTGTTGTGATTCAAGATGTTTAATTTGTATTCAACGGCATGTTTTGTTAATTTGTAATATAAATTTTAAATATTTTATGTGAAATTTATGCAGGGGATTTTTAGTTTTGGTAAATTTAAGGGGGCGCGCGTAAAATGAGTTCGGATGTCTGATTTTAACGAATTTCAAAATTGAAAACAACTTATTAGGTGCTAAATTTCTCAATTTTTTCTAGAACGAGGGAAGACTCATTTTCCATATTTGGCATATTGAATAAAACATTTAATTAATCTCATCATTGCAAAAAAAAAATGTCATTTTAAATATAGGCCTTTTCTTTTTGACCTTTTTATATTTTTAAGAGAATGATGAATTATAAGATGGTCTGTAAGACACTATACATACACTTTTTCATTCCTTCATATTTTATTGAGCATGCTAAACTTTTTTCTGTTAACCCTTTAATATTTTTTTTAATATTTTCTAGTGAAGTTAATGCAAAAAAAGAAAGCATAATTTTTTTCTTCTTTTTTTTTAACCCAAAGTCATTTATCTATCTTCACTCTCCAACATATTTCGTTGGTTTTTAATTTCTTATCACTGATTTAAAAAGTTTTTTTCCCCAGACATAAATAAGTATATGTTTATACTACTTAACCCCGTAGTTTTTAGTTTGTTCAATGAATAATATCATCTAGAAAATTATTTTTAGCTAAAAAGGTTTCACCAAAAAAATTGAATATGTGAATTTCAATGTCTATTTTAGTTGATAATGAAGGAACCATATATTCCAAAAGCCAATAATCAAAATAAAAAGCACGACATATATTGACTATGAAATTTGTTATTATTTACAAAATCAATTACCTTTGAAAATTGTAAATATGATCTCGTGCTAATAAAATTCTTTTGGTCTAACTGCCTCTAATTGCTTTTTGCCAACACTGCACCGACCAAATATTGTTATGATATAACTTTATTTGAAATGACAGTCCATACCAATAGACAGCAACTTCATAATTGGGTCCAAAAGCATTATGACCTTCTCTTTTTATTTTGCAACTTCCTTGGTAAGAACTTTTTTAATAAAAATATTATTTTCGTTGTAAGGAAAGGCCAATATTGGGGAAAACTCATTAACGAGAGACTCAAAAGAGTCCCAAATTAACACTATACTTCCTGTACAGTATCCTAAATCTAAAATTAAGGAAGAGTAAGTTTTCAACAGTTTCAAAAGTTATATTACATTTTCTTCCATCTTTCATTTCCAACTTCAAGGGTTACATTTTGATTGATTACAATAATTTTGATGGAACTTTTTGATATAACATTGTAGGAGATATTCCCCAAGAGATTGCTGATCTTAAAAATTTGGAAGTTCTATATGTAGACAACAATCAACTTTCTGGCCAAGTACCATAAACTGTCTTTAATATGTTGAAGCTGCAAGAAATTGATTTGAATTGGAATAATTTGTCTGGTGGCATTCCCTCAAATATATGTCATGGCCTTCCAAATTTACAATTGTTTCATCTTCATTACAACACATTATTTGGAGCTGTACCATCTGCTTGGACACAATGCAAGGAGCTCAGAAAGTTAAAATTAGGTGACAACTTGTTCACAGGTATGTATTACCTCGTTATGTCAAATCTCTAAATTCAATCTTATCAAATATATTTTGATTGCACTTTTATGCATTGGACATTGGTATTGATCACCATTAAACAAATTGGACTTATCCCCTAATTTCATTTAAATGAAAGTCCTCCTTGATAAATTAATTTATACTTATAAAAATAAACATGTTTTGGAAAAAAAATAAAGTAAAATAAAAATTGGATATGTTTTTTATTAAATATAAAAATTAATTTGTATAATTTTTAAACTTTCTTTTTTGGAAGGCTTGCATTAGGCTATGCAACCAACCACCATATTGCAAATATATTTAAAAAAAAAAAGACTATTAGTTTACAACCTTTATTGGAGAAAGAGACAGGATTTGTGCCTTGAAGCTAACTGTGAATCTTCTTTCAGGCCATATATCACAAAGCGTTGGAAACTTGACTGTGCTTCAATGGTTATATCTTGACCACAATTACTTGGAAGGTATGCAATCCAATAAACCATAGAATAGTCAGTTTCATTTTATCTATTGGTAAAATACAAGTATTCCAAATAAAACTATATTTTAGAGTCATGCTGCGATGCACAAGAGCATTAATCCACACTATTTCAGAAAAATGGAAGGGAAAAGAGTGGAAGTTAATTTTTATTGATTTTTTTAAAAAAAAGAACAAGTAAAAATAACTATATTTTTTAATTTCTTTAGTGAATTTGATTAACTATATTTTTTTATTCCTAGTAATATATTTGAATTTGTTATTCAGTTATGTTCAAATATATATAATAATTTATTTTAATATATATATATATATTGTTTTATATTTTTTTCTTCCCCACTTTATAAACAATTTTTTTTACTTTAAAATTTGATATCCATTACATATTAAAAATAAATAATAATTTGTTTTATTTTTACAAAAGTTATTTTAGAATATACCCGTGTATACTGAAAATATGAACAACATTTTATTTTATATAAATTATTTTAGAATTAATTAAATTTGGTATGAGTGGTAGGAACTTTCGAGCAATTAGTTGAGAGTAAATCATAATCTTTGTACATGTACTTAGTTGAAAAAAGTCTACCATTTACCTTCGCTGTATTTTTACAATTTATAATCCAAACATACCCTAAGGATTACTATATATCACATCTCCTTGTTTAATTCTATTTCTTATTTATTTTTATTTTCTTTTTTCTTTATCAAATTGCAGGAAATATTCCAATAGAGATTGGCCATCTTCAAAATCTAAAAATTCTATATTTGGATACCAATAAGCTTTTTGGCCACATTCCATCAAATATCTTCAGTATATCATAGTTGCAAGAGATTGATTTAAGCTGGAATAATTTGTCAGGAAGTAGTTCCTCTAATATATGTCATGGACTTCCAAATTTACAAATGCTACATCTTCAAAGTAATCAATTATCAGGATCCCTGCCATATAATTGAATACAATGCAAAGAGCTCAAAGAGTTGCGATTAGATTGGAACCTTTTCACAGGTTTGTGCTCCCCCACTATTTTAAATCTTCAACTTTAATTTCTTGGAAAATATATTTTAATTTCATTTTATTGATTTTTGATTGGTAAGACAATAAAAAATGTCAAAAAATAAAATATTTATTTTTATTTTAATTTCAGAAAATTTAATTCTCAGGTCCTTATACTTTCTCTCAATTTTTGAATTAGGTCCTTGTATTTTATTTTTTGAATCAAGCCATTATAGTTTGATCATTAGACATGTTATTCCTTGAGGTTAGTGAATGATTGATATTAAACAAACAGTTTTACAGTTTATAAAAAAATTTATTTAATGATCTTGTACAAAATGAAAAAAAATTGATTTAGTACAATGTTTAATTTTTTATTTTCTTAAATTCTATAAGTATAAAAATACATTTGAAGACAACATAATTAACTAAATTTTTAGTTATAAAAATTATATAATTAATTATAGTTTGTGACACCAAAAATTGACACGGATGGCATGTTAAAGCAAAGATTTGACCTTTAAAATGAAAACTGATTTAAAGGAGTCGCTACCAAAATTTTAAGAAAAAACATTGAAAAAACTTGAATACAACTTCTTTACAAGGTGTATGCTACTAGAGATGTTTTTGGCCCAATATAAAGCATTTGTTCCTCACAGATTTCACGGAACTCAAATTTTTGTTTTAAGTAAAGTTTTACACATTTTTCCACTAAAATGATTTTTTTTGAAACGTCATCTTGTAATATTGTTTTTTAAATTGTTGTCATGCCGAAGTGTTATATGTCTGAAAGTAAATTCTCAGATTTTAATATCTACACAAGCAATATCTATTAACAGTTTGCTAACTGATGTATAATTGCTACAATTATTTTTTTCATTTTTCATTTTCATTTTTTTGGTTTTTTTTCAATTACAATCATATGGAAAATCAAACTCTTTGATACAAATTTTTTGTTTTATTTTGTGCAGAAAATTATTATACAAATATTTTATTTGTTGTCTTTACACAAATTTCTTATATTTTAAGAGAGTGGATTTGGGAAAAAAATTTCAAGTGCGTCTATAGTCTTTTTTTTTTCCTTGGGGCTGTTTTTTTAAGATTAAAATAATAAGTGACTTTTAGATATGATTTGAATCCTAGCTCTTATGTATATACTAACTTGGTCTTGAGAGTTTTACCCTTTGCCCTTAGTACTTCCCGAAGAGATGATTTCTACCACTAGGAAAGCCTAATCTTTGCTTTATGAGAAAAAACGATAAAAGAGCAATTTTCCCCAACATTATAGGTTGAGTAGAACCAGAAACCCTAAACTTGTTTATTGTGTATTTGGTGCTCTCAACTTTTAAAATCATAGCAATCTTCCCTGACATTAGTCAAACCTTCTTTTGACTTGCCCTCTTATTCTCTATTCAAAACCCGTTCTTTCTCCATGACGAAGGATCCTCTACGAGCCACTTCAGCCATTGGGTTCTTTAGCTTTATCTTTGGCCTACTTTGCTTCTTTTCTTCCCCCAAGACAGTGACTTTATCAGCATCTGTTTTTTCTTCATGCTATAAATGAGAAGAAAAGTGGCATAGCGATTCTTAGTATTAAGTTCCGCAGGGTCACAAACAAAATCTCAATTCAGCAGCTTCCGCTATCCATCCAAGAAGACAAACACTGAAAGGCAGAGACGTAGAAGAAAACAGATAAAAAATGGAGGTTTTGTCACAATTGTGGTCGTTGTTGGGCTTGCCGTACTCCAAAATGTCTTGACGTCGAAGATACTCTCTCCTCCATTCCTCATACTGTCACGGTTTTCCTCTCCCCTTACTCTTACTTTGAAATGCCCGAATTCAATGGCTACTGTGGTGTCGACCTTAACGATTTGTATCACCATGTTCAGCTCTACCTCAACTCGGTCGAGTATTCCGCTGCATCCGGTAGCCGCTGACTCACGCTTTGTACATCAAAGTCCTCCAATCGCATTTCATACACTGTCACTAAATGGTAGTGGTCAAGGTGGACATAGTGGCGGCGGTGGCGATGGTAGTGGTGTTGTGGACGCTAGAAAAATGTACTCACCAGAGCTCTATCCGCTTCAGCCCAAATGGTCTCTGGGTGGTCATCAGTTGAGCCTATAGTTAGATGGAGAGCGCCCCACCACATTAAAGCAACGGATATTTGTTTCTACTCAATATTTGGGAGAGATTGCTATGATGTCAAAAGTTGAGCTACATAATGCATAATAAATGAGTTTAGGGACAAATTACTCTTTCACCCTAAATGAAGAAATAAAGAGCTGGAGAGTAGACGAGAGGGACTTTATTTTTCAATTTTATGCAAATGAAAATGCTTTTCTAACTAATTATATTATATTAATTGAAAATAAAACGCACATAAGTAGCATTTATCAAACTTGTCTTTACAAAAGTAAAAATTAAATAAGAAAAAGCTCAATAGCCCATGCATTACTACCCACTTTAAATTATTTATTTCTGCATCATTTTAAATAAATATATTGCATTTTTTATTTTCATTTTCATTTGTGTTCTTTTACCATATTGTTGGAGATATTTCTAAACAAATTATGAGATCATGGAAGTTTAAAAATTTTAATCTTAAATACTAAAAATTATGATGCCATATATAATGTCTTGGAGTGAGCTACATATCCTATGATCTCACTCACCCCCACCTGCATTAAAAATCTGATTAGTTTAGAAAACAACCAGGACTTATTGTCACACAATACACACAAGGTACACAACAACAACAACAACAATTGGGTATTACTAATACTTTTGATACCGTATGTTAGGTCATAGCATAATACTAGGCTGTTGGACTTGGGCCGAGACAAAGCTCAATGAGAATTATTTCTCTAAAAATGATTTCCTTATTTTGGAATCTTAAAAATGATAAACAATATTCTTTGGATTTCTAACAAAGTTAACAATGTAATAACACTCTTTTAAGTGCGTGAAAATGTTGGGAATATCTTTTTTTCTAAGAATATGAGGAAGTATGTCTATAAATTTATATTGGGGACTAATTTTTTTTTCAAATAATTTTTTTTTGCAGTGGATTAATTGTTTAGCTATTGTTGATTACTAGTGGTAGTTAGAACATGTTACAAATAGCTTTTTACTCTAGAAAGCGAGCTTTAATGGGGAGATCTTAGAAAGATCAATCATGAATAAATGATGTTTAATTCATTATCAATAAAAGTTGAGTGTGATTCAATGGAATTAGACAATTTGTGCTTTAACTAATGTGTCCCTTGTGCCTATTTTATGTGCCAATTTTCTTTCAGGCCGTATAACAAAAAGCATCAGAAACTTGACTAAGCTTCACTTGTCATATCTTAACTGCAATAATTTGCAAGTATGGTATTAAACAAATCATAGCATTGTTATGTTCATTTTATCTATTGTTAAATTACGAGAAATATTCCTAATAAAATTGGTGATCTTACAAGCCTAAACTTTTTAGATATATTTTAACAGTTTAATATATTATATATTATTACATTTTTTTATTTTTTTTATTTGTTTATTTCCATTGCAAAGATATCTTATAAGAGCTTTTGATAGTTGAAATTGAAAAATTAAACTTAAATGTAATAGTTTTTCTTAGTTTCAACTATTAAACGTTGTAGTGGATGAACATTTAAGATATCAGAAACTTGAGAGCATGATTGAAATGTTATATTTATATTACAATGTTCAACTTTTTCAACAATGTGAATGAATAAAAATTCTCTGTTTTGTTTTTTGAAACAAAATTATTTTTTAATAAATTGAATTATACATATATAATTAATTTAAAGGATCTATGTAAAAGATAAATGTCCATCTTGTTAATATATATGAACAGAAAGGCAAAATCTAGATGTAAAACTTGACTAACCTGAGATGAAAAGGAGTATCAACAATCATACGTCTCTTTAGTTAGATATTTGTCTTATTCACTATTTTTAGCGTTCACTTTAGATAACTGAACTGAAACTATTATTTTTTTCTTTTGTACAGGTTTAATAAACTGAAACTAATATTTTTTTTCTTTTATACAGGTTTAATACCTATGGAAATAGGCAATCTTCATAAGCTTGAGATCTTGGAATTGTCATATAATAAGTTGAGCAGTTCTATACCATTGAACATTTTTAACATTTCAACTTTGAAATCCTTAGATCTTGAAAGCAATTTTATATCCGGCAATCTTCCGTCAAATTTTGGGAATCTTACTAGTTTCTTTAAACAATCTTTGGGAGAAAACAGCTTGACAGGATCAATTCCTAAAGCAATTGGTGGCTTATTCGATCTTCAATATTTGAATTTTGAAGGCAATGAGCTACATGGTCTAATCGTTGACCAGATTTGTGAAATCACAAAGCTTGCCTACTTGTCTTTAAGTAGAAACAAGCTTTTCAGAGGAATGCCCCATTGTTTATCAAATGTTATCTCTTTACAAGACCTTTACTTGAGCTCTAATAAGTTAATTTCAAAACCCCTTCCTTTTGGAATTTGAAGGATATATTGAGAGTAAACTTATCTTCCAATATTTTAGTTGGAAATATATCTGTAATGGCCCTCAATTTAAATTTTAACTTAAATTAATTCTTCTCTTCTAATAGGCATTTTATTTAAAGTAGACCTATAGCAAGTAGAGGGTGGTGGTTTATAGGAATTTATTCTAGTAACTTTCCTGAAGATTCAAAGTTAGAATTTTATTAACGAAGTTTGATTTTATTGGCAATTATAAAAAACTTTTGTGCCTTTCTTATAATTTTTCCTTGGGTCTCTCTTGTAAATTTTCCAAATACTTTTTCGTCAGATTTTTATTCTGTCTCTTTCCCATTTGAAGAACGAAATAGAGGAAGGGCGAGGAAGTCTCTGGAAAATTATCAGAGTCTTCTTCCTGTCCTCCTCCTCCTTCTCGCTCGCGTTTTTTGTTCCTCACCGTCGGTCTGCGTCGTTCTCACTGCCACCCTCTTCTCCATCTTCGTTCATCCATTGAAGGGGGTAAGTAGCTGATTTCTTTCTCTGTTATTTCTCTCTGTTTCATCCCTGGTTCGAGCTGTGAGTGGTCTTCAAGTTTCTTTGAAAGTTTCGTGTGTGTATGGTAGCACAACTCTTTCTTCTACTAGTCAGAATTTCATGTAGCAAGCTGAAGTTCTTCTCTTGTTTTCTTCATCAATGTGGGTCAGGTGTTGGCTCTTAGTTGGTGCACTGAAGTTTCGCTTGAGGTAGGTTGTTGGTTTTTCTCTCCTTCCTCTTTGATTTCTATAGTAAAATGAATTACTCTCTTCTTCCTTGGTTGAAGAGCACCTCCTTGTTCCTCAGAACTGCTGTCAAAATTTTGAGGAAATTAAAATACGTTTCGATTGATGCTGTACACATTTTTGTTGTCATGCTAAGCTAAATGTTGATGATAAAGTTTATGTGGGAAGTTGATCAATTGGCTAGATGAATATTGTGAGTGGAAATTGGATGCTCTCAAGATGCTCGAGGAAATGCTTGAGTAAAGAATTTAGATGATGTTTTGGATAATATTAGATGCTACTTTATTAATGCTGAGCTAAAGATTGATGAAGAAATTAAATGTTGAAAATTGTTGGGTTTGTTTGGAAGCTTGCCTTATGATTTAGTTAATGGTAAATGTTTTCATAGTGCTTATAAATATGCTTGAAAAATTTGTTAGTGGAAATGAAATTGTTAAATTTTTATAGTATAACTTAGATGAATTATGAATATTTCTTGAAGGAGTATATGTAATTTTTGAGATTTTAAAAATACTAAAATAGGAGAAGGGAATGCATCGAATGCTTGCATGCTATGTTATTAAATCTACAGGAAGCATGGGAATGGTTAATATGAGTTATTATGGCTTGTGGTTGAGAATATATGTTACAAGGGAGATATGAGGATGAATTGAGAATTGTCTAAAGTTTAACTAACTCAAGTATACTTGAAATATAATTTGTTATAATGTTGTCTTTGATATCGTTTGGATTGAATTTAAATGCCACTAAGTGTTTGGAAAATTACTTGATAAATAATTTTAGAATTATGATTTATTTGTTAGGACATTAAGAGCATCACTAGAATTAAAGAGGAAAGTTAAGAGAAGCAAGTTTTAGAATTTTGAAAAATTTTCAGGTGAGTGAGTAGTGTCCCAAATAACTTCTTGCAAAGTATTTATAAAATTTCTTTATTTAAATGTTTACATTATTCCTTTATAAGTTGTATAGATATTATTGTCAATTTTAATTTAAGATTCATACAATTCTTTTTACTTGCTTAACTTTTATATTAGCTGGTTATTACGGAATCTGCTTTATATTCATTAAGAATTATACTACTGTTAAAGAATATTTGGATTTAGTACATTAGTAACAAAATATGTATTCTAAACATTTTTGTTGTTTAAATTTTATGATTTACATTACATATGAAAAAAATGGTGATTCGTGCATGGAGAAAATTGAAAAGAAAATATGATAGTTGAATATTATATTTTGAAAAGAATGGTTTTCAATGAATGTTTCAACTCCATGCATACTCGATTTGAATTAGGGGGACTGAGTTCAAAACGTTGGATGCTAACAGCAGTTCCGTTAGCCCTTGGCTCGCCATGGTACACCTAGCTAACAGGGTGCTTGTAGAAGGTGCTAGTCCCATGCGCAGGCCAATGCATGTGAAACAAAGGGATGGATACTCGTGAGCATCGTACTCACACTTGTTTTGTGGGCTTCGTGCCTGTGCTTGTTTCGTGGCTTCTAGTCACGCTTAATTAATTTATGGCTTTAAGCCATGCTTGTTGTTTATTTGCCCTCATGGACTATGTGTCCACGCTTGTTAATTATTCTAATAAAGGCTCACTAAAAGTAAATTTTTAGAAACTTATTATTTTTAAATTTATTTTATTAAACAAACTATTGTTTGATCATATATGATTTTATATGATAAATTTCCTCTTAGATTGGTTTTTTTAAAATCATTGTTTATTATTATTTAATCACAAACACTTTTTTTCATTATTTGAATTCCTTTTATATAATTTTATGCGTTGTACAATTATTGATTGCCTATGAAACTCCAAAATTATTGGTTTAGTTCATGGTTACACTGTTGAGCAACTTTGTCATTTATTATTATTAAAATATGGGTTTTAATACTCCATTGATTTGTTATAAATCAAATTTTATTTATTATTAATTTTACATGTTTTATCTATAATTTTCATTGGGACACTACTCACCAAAAAATTTCTTTGGTCTCAGATAATGTTGTTGACCCTGCACCTCCTACTAATCATTGAGGGGCTCTATTATTTCTTTTTTAAAATAGTGGAAGCATGCTTTAATCATTTATTTTAATGTAAACATTCATTATATTATACAATGGTACTTAGTGTTCTACGTATACTATAGTTAAGTCCTGGTCCTATTTTGTTATCATGTAATCTACTAGTGTGGAGCTAAGCTCCTTTTCTGGATTGGCTAACAGGTTTATTGATTATAGAAATTTTAGGATGTCCTAATTACGGGGGAGGTTCTGCCGAAATTTCCATCGAATGTTTAAGACGCTATGAACTTTATAATTTTACATATACACATATATTATATAATTTATTGATAAGTATAATTTATTTATCACTATTATAGCTTAATATTTGGATAATTAAGGCTTAAGGAATATGAGTTTATCTCATATTCCGTGCTAGTCACACCATTGGGACTAGGATGTGACAGTTTCCCTGAAGATTGGAAACTTAAATGCTCTTGTGTTACTAGATTTGTCAAGAAATCATAATTTAGGCATCATTCAAACAACTCTAGGTGGCTTGAATAATTTGCAAGCTCTCTCCCTAGCACAAAACAGTTTGTAAGGAAATATTCCTAAATCATTCAGAAATATGTTGAGCTAAGTAAAATTGGACCTTTTTGAGAATAATTTGTCTGGGAAGATTCCTAAATCTCTAGAGTTACTTATTTATCTTAATTATGTCAACCTCTCCTATAACAAACTCCAAGGAGAGATTCCAAGTGAAGGATGTTTTAAAAATTTGACTTCTAAATCTTTTATGATGAATCAAGCTCTTTGTGGCAAGCCACAACTCCAAGTGCCTCTCTGCCAAAAACAAACAAGGAAAATATCAATTGCAATATTACTTTTATTGAAATGCAAATTACCCATAGTTGTGTCAATAATTTTGGTTGTCTTAGGCATTTTCATTTTAAGACATAAACGACAACAAAATTTAAGGGGTTTAGTTGAAAGGGATTTATCAACTTTAGGCGTGCCAAGAATTCCTTATTTTGAAATCCAAGAAGCAACCAATAGATTTGATGAGAGTAACATGCTTGGAAGGGTCAGTTATGCTTCTGTGTTCAAGGGAAAACTTTTAAGTGGATTGATTGTTGCAATTAAAATCTTCAATTTTCACTCCTAGGTAATGTTAAGGAGCTTTGAAAAAGAATGTGACATATTGAAAAATGTGCACCATCACAATTTGGTGAAGGTTATAAGTTGTTGTTCCAATGTTGATTTCAAATCTTTGGTAATGGAGTTCATGTCTAATGGGAGCTTTGAAAAATGGTTATATTTTCACAACTATTTTTTAGGTTTTCTTCAAAGGTTGAATATAATAACAAATGTAGCAATTGCTTTGGAATATCCATCTCCATCATGGCTTGTTAGCACCAATTGTTTGTTGCAATTCGAAGCTAAGCAACATTTTATTGGATGATGAAATGGTTGCTCATGTGAGTGACTTTAGAATTTCCAAACTTTTAGATAAAGGAGAATCTAAGATATATATAAAGACAATACCTAGTATTGGCTATATGGTACCTGGTATTTATTCTAAACATAGTGTCTCACTTTTTTCTTCTTCTTTTACATTCTAACAATATATATATCTTTAACATATTATATTCATAAAAGCTTATTACATATATTAATTATTATTCATATTAGCAATATTATATAAAATTAATGCATGACAAATTAATTAATATTTATGATAAATACTACATGACTTCATAAAACACATTAATGATATTTATTTGATTTTATTATTAACCATGTAGTTTAATTGATGAACTACAATTTATCAAAGTTGTCTATGCCTAAAACTTGGTCCTTTAATTCTTCTTTAGATAGAAATGTTCTTGGATATTTCCTTCTAATTTGTTTGTGAGATATGATCTTATATTCAAATAGAAAATGAAAGAGCTATTTCATGAATTTTGCAATTGTTGAACTTAGATTAGCAAGTGAGTATTTTGAAATGTGTGCGTATAGGGTGTGCATCCATCTATTCCTGGATATGGGGGCTAGGGATGTGTGTGTCTTTATTTCTTCTACATAAAAATGTTTTTGCATATGATCATAAATTTTTCCTATCATTCTTGAGGGTCAATAAAAATATAGGTTTAAAAAATTTAAAGACTACTACTAGGATACACAACATAATTTATTTCTCAATTTTTTATTATTGCATCTATTCTAATTGACTAAATGAATAGTCTTATTCAATTATTAATTAATTTTTATTACTTGAATTCAATTATATGCAGAGTATGGATCTTGTGGAGTCATTTCAACAAAAAGTAGATATGTCTAGCTATGGAATTATGCTATTGGAGGTGTTTACAAGAAAAAGGCCCATAGAAGATATGCTTGTCTCAGGATTGAGCTTGAAGAGTTGAGTAAGTGAGTCAATGCCACATGTAATAATTCAAGTCATGGATTCCAATTTATTGCAAAGAGATGAACATCATATAAATAATATATTGACATCTACATCCTCTATTCTTGAACTGGCCTTGAATAGTTGCACTGATCTTCTAAAAGCACGTGGCAATATGATTGATGTTGTAGTATCATTGAATATCATATACATAATATATTAACATCTACATCCTCTATTCTTGAACTAGCCTTGAATTGTTGTACTGATCTTCCAAAAGCACGTGGCAATATGATTGATGTTGTAGTATCATTGAACAAGATCAAGGGAATGTTTATGCATAGGTAGCAGCATCATGTTTAAATTAGCATTAATTTTCTTACATTTGTGGGGTTAATTTGTGAAGACACAACATCATGAAGAAACATGAAGTAGCAGTTTCATGCAAGTATGACACTAAAGAAGTCACATATTGGAGATCTTAATGGAGCTTCATTAATAAGGATTAGATTTGATTCAATGTCTCTAAGTTAAAGTAAACACATATCTTGTTCCCAAAGCTCATAGAAATACATTTTCATTTAAAAAGCCAAAGACTCCCCCTCAACTGAGCTGTACATAGCACATGAAACACTTAATAGTATAAATTAAAAATACATCCCTTGCAGGAAAAAGATTGACATATGATCTATCCAACTTTCTCACAACAAAAACAAACTAGGGCCATACAGAGGGAGACAAATAAGAAGAAACGAAATTTATAATATTCAATAGTAGAGGCCAGAGCACCATTATCATCTGTCCTTGAGCACTAAACGGATCAATTCTTGAGATTGAGATAGTGTTTTGGGAGTTTTTTTTTTTGGAAGCTCTTATGGAGTGACATAAAAGGAATAAATGAAAAGAAATCCCTTTGTACCTCTCAAGCTCATATTTTTGAACCGCACAAAAAAATCAAAATCCAGTTAGCAAAGAAAAGCATAAGAAATTTATAGACAACTATGGCTGCATGTGACGCATTTCTATATATAATATGGACACAGTATACATGAAGAAAATGAAGTTGATTGAAAAAGAAAATGACATGTCGTTATCGGAGTCAGGGAAAAATGGAGTGAATTATTATTTGGTAACAAAGAGTCAAGTAGCAAGCTATATTTCCTTTTATTTAGAAGGAAAATCAATTTAGGACTAGTTTGTTTCAGCTTTTTTCCCATAAAAAATCATTTATTTTTGAAAATAATTTTTGTTTGATTTTATGATTTTGTTCAAGCCTTTAAAAATAATCATAATTAAAAACATAGATTTTTGATTATTTTTTAGAAGCTACTTTGAATAGATTTTGAAAATAATCTGATGTGGTAGATGAAAGAAAATGCCATAACAAATGCAGACATACAGGAAAATATCATAAAAGTTTAAAATAATTAAATAATAAATTATTTTCATTAAACATAAACCCATGAAGATACCATAAAATCCAAAAATGACTAACTAATAATCATTTTTTATTATTATAACTAAAAATAAAATAATGTTTTCTTTTGATAAAATCTTTGTAAAATAAATCTCTTTTTATAAAATCTCTAAATTATATAAAAATTTACTTATATTTAATCTTTAACAAATGGGTCCTTAATTATTTAAAGGTTAACAACACATTTTGCCACACAAATACAACATGTGAATCAGACACTATGTATCTGATACCTTGGTACTTTCATTTTTAAGAAATATAGGATTTCAATATATATCTGATATGTACTTATATATTTATGAAAAAATACATAAAAACCTTCAAAAAAATAATTGTAATTCAGAAAATATTCAAACAACTATACTTATTTAGTCCTTTATGGTAATACCAAATAAAACATGATCATTAATTGTACATTTATTTTATAATTACATAATTGCCTACTGTCTAGTCTCTGCCAATAGTTTTCTACTTAGGGTTTATACACTAAAAGATTACATTCCTACGTGTTATAGTTAATGAAATATAATATTTACCTTATTTGTTATATATATATATATACCTAAAAGTTATTTCATAGGAAAATCTAATTTTTGACTTTAAAATGAATCATAAAAATATACTAGAAATAAAAAAGATTAATATCACAAAATTTAACAAAATTTAATTTCTTAAAAATAGCCTTGAAGTATCAATTTTAAAGTATCGACTTGCAATCTAAAAGTATAGGAGATGTATCAAAAATTTAATTTTTTACAATTAAAAAAATAATATTTTAATAATCTATAGACACATATCGAAAAAGTATCAACATGTATCAATATCGGATGCGACAAATTATACTCCCTTTTGCCCTTAATGTAATAAGAAAAAGTTTAAAAGCATTTTTTGATCTTTAATATAAGATATAGTTAGAGTAATTGATTTTATTTTTCAAATTTACCCATGGTTTATTTATTGTTATTTGAATTCCTAAACAACATTTATTATAGTTGTTAATTAGAAAGATGGGTAAAATTGGAATAAAAACTAAATATTAAAAACTTTCAAATTATTAATATGTGATTATTTTTTGAGAAAATTACCTTAGTAGCCTCAGAATACAACTCTCATAAATTAATTAGTTCATCAAAGCAATTAATTGTCTTTATTTGCCCAATTTGCTTCCATGCACTATATCATAGTCCTTCAAACTTTTTTAAAAGGTTTTAAATATTTGTTTTGCTACTGTATAGATTGTTTTGTAATTTAAATGATTTGTTTGCTAAGTTGATTTTAGGATCAACTCCTTAAGTACAATTAGTTTATTTGGTTGTGGTGTGCTTTTGTTAACACTTGAGGCAAGTATTACAGTATTACTCTCATGGACTGTGTGTCCACATTTTTTTCATAGCTTAGGCTGCCTTTGGTTACTTACCTTCATGGACTATGTGTCAACATTTGTTTTCGTGGCATAAGCCGCATTTGATTATTTACCCTCATTGTAGGCTTTGTGTTTACATTTGTACTTATTCTCATAAGTCCATATAATTATAAGTTTGTAATTATTTGATGAATCTATTTTTCATTGGTTTTGATTAGTGATATATTTATATTTATTTAATGCAGTTATTTGCTTTATTGAAATTAAATGGTAATGACATTTGGTATGATACTTTAATGAATCAAAATTTTATTTAAAATGATATAGATCCCTTTTGTGCTAAATTTTATTAAATTTTTATTTACAAAAATTGTCATTTCTAGCCCACATAATTATTTTAAACCTTCCTTTGATACATATTTAGTTATTTATTGTTGGGATACTATTTACTATAAATTTATTTTGGTCTCAAATTCATTAACTGATGCTAATTCTACTACTGACCTCTGAAGGGCATGCAATTGTTCTAGGTGGAATTTTTCCTTGCATTATCTCCTTTTGATGTAAATATTTGAACTCATTTATTTTATTTTGAAAGTAAGGTTAGTTGCTCCATTTAACCTATAACTAGGTTTCTATTTTGACATATGTTATTTATTGGCTGGAAGGAGCTGAGCTTCTGATTGATACTATATTTTATGTAAAATATTTTGTTGTAGAATTTTTTGAAAATCTTATTTATAGGGGAGGTTCTACCAAAATTTTTACAAAAATATTGAAACTTTTATTATAGTGATTTTTATTAAGTATGTTATAATTTTCAATGCAAAATCAACTATGTTTAAAATTAAAAAAATGTGTATTTAGGGCTTGAGGGATGTGTGATATGGTTTACATCTCATGCTAGCCACCCTCTGTCTTTGGGGCATAACAATTGGTTACTCTTCCTCATGGACAATATATCCCCATTTGTTATTTGTTATGTTAAAGTCTCAATAAAGCATTTTTTAATTAATTTATCATATATATAAATTCATTTGATTATTATTGACAAAATTATCACAATAATCTTCATTTGTTTTTATCTAAGGAATCATGGCTCGAACGTTGATCCTGTATTTATAGTTATACAAATTGAGATTTAACATATGGATATATCTTGTCGTTCATATGATTAAAATGTTCTATAGATTTGATGACTTTGAAAGCAAGGTATTTACATTATACTAAATTATTTCTTTAAAGTAATTACATGTTTTCCTTTATTATATCTTCTCCTTTTATTTTAATTATTTTATTGGGATATTATTCACTAGAAAACTATTTTGCTCTCAGATAGTGTAGTTGGTTGTGGACTTCAAGTTGATCATTAAGAGGCTATCCTTTGACTTGAAGTGAAAAAGGTTGTCACGCCCCAAAAATAGAGGATAACCAGCACAGGATATGAACCATATCACACATCCCCATAAGCCACATGTAACATCCCAGGAATTTTAGAATATATATATATATATAATAAAATTAATAAAAGCTTCATGATAAGGTATCTTGAGTATATTTTTATAAATTTTGGAGTAGGCTTAATAAGATATATTTTTGGCTTAGTAGGAGTGCTCTTGGTATCTATTTTCTTTTAGCCTTTGGGTTTGAAACCTCCTGGTGGGAAGGAGAGGAGTTTCATTTTTGTTGTTGCCTTGGTAAAATTACTGTAATGCCCCTCTAAATAACATAAAAAATGGAAGATATTTTTCTCTCCCCCATTTTTGATGAATTGAAAGCATCTGGAGAAAGAGAGTTTTGACTTTTAAAACCCTTCTTTACTCCATTCCTATTTCTGCGTAAAAAAAAAAAAAATCTGCATAAGGTGGGGAGAGCTTGTTTGGTTCATCACTCGTGGGTGATTGTGGGTGCTTCTACGATGTTGTTGGATATTAGATCACAAGATTTTCTCCCCTCCCCATTTCCATCGATGCCTCTATTACAGAGGAGAGAGGGAGGGAGCTCATGTTGTTTCTATTCTCCTAGCATTCTTCCTATTCTCGTCATTGCTGGTGGGTGTGTGAGGAGTGAGGTTCGCACTGCTTGAGGAAGCTGACTAGATCATGACCTCTTCCTCTTCCCCTGTTTGCTTCATAAAACTCTTCTTCCTCTTCATCTGCTCTATCTAATAGTGTGTTCTACTGCTGTGAATGAGAGAGCTTCAATTTCTTCCCTTCACTTCTCTATTCTGTTGGTAAGTGTTGTTCAATCCCCTTCTCTCCTTTACATCAAATTTGTGTCTGTGATGACTCTTTATATTTTTATATATTTTGAAGATTTTTATTAATATTTTAGAGATTCATCTAGTTATTTTTATTTATTTGTCATGTGTTTAATATTATTTTAGTGTTAGTTAGCTTACCTTGTAAATATTATGTTTAGATTTTGTTTTAAAGTATTTTGTTTTGTTAATTATAGTCATTTTAGATTTTAGGAAACTCTACAAGAGTTTGGAAGAGGTGGAAAAGGAAAATATAATGAATTTAATGAAGAAATTGAATTGTTATGATCACCCACCACAACAGCCCCTATAGCGAGTTAGTAGTATTATAAGGCAAATTATGAACTAGAAACAAAGCCCGCTATAGCAGGCAATATAGTGGGTTTCGCACCAAAACACATAGTTTTAGTTTTTTTTTTTTTGATAAAAGAGGGAAACTAGGGTTTTTTGAAAGAGGCTTCATTTTTGACATTCTCTGAAAGTCCAGAGTCAATTGTGGAAAGCTTGAGATGATTTTGAAGCTTTGGAGCAAGATAACTCATCACCATTCACATTTCCATTGAGTTTTTCTTCACTTTTCTCCTTATTTCTCCTATGTATCTGATTTGGTCCCAATTATTCTACTGTTTTGAGATTGCATTTTGCTATTTGTGGCTGAATCTTAATGCTCTAGAGTCCTATAAACTCATTTGCTTTGATTGTATCTTGATTTACCAATTACTTTATGATTAATGGATGTTTTATATTTTAATTTCAGTTTTTATTTGTGTTGCTTGACGATTTGCCACTATTAAGTGATAATTTGGAGGAACATAATGAACTTGGAAAGGAATTTTTGTTTAGACTATTGGAATTGAATGCTTAGAATTAACTATGGTTAATTTGCCTTTAGGACAGGAATGTACTTAAAGGACCTAAGTGGTTAGAAGGGATTTGAACTTAATGCTCTTAATCTAATTTTGGTAAGGAATTGTTGGACTAGAATTAAGTAGGATTTTGGGTAATTGAAAGATATTCAAGATTAATTCTAGTGTCCCAACCCTTAAAACTAAAATTAAAAGCAATTTAATTGGTAAGTTGAGTGCAATGGAGCAAATGAGGGATTAAAACTCTAAGGTGCTTTCCTAATCATTTCCTGATTTTAGAGTGCTTTGAAATATTATTTGCTCATTTTAAAATTGTCATTTATTTTTAAATTGAATCATTCACCATTTTAATTTGCTTGCTTAATGTGAATGAAATTGAGAATTTAATACCTATTTGCCAATTTACTAAATTGTCTATGAGATCGATCTTAATTTGCCATTAGCTACAATTGTGACCCGTATACTTACAGTGTCCCCTTAGTTTTTGTGTACATCAGTTTGTATGTTGGGTTGGAAAAAAATTGGGGAAAGAGTGACGGGTAGATTTTGGCACTTCTCACCAGAGATCATACATCCATAAAAGCAATATATTTTGGCACTATCAATTATATTGAAATTTTAACACTTTTGATACTAATTGTCATAACAAAGCTTTAACCTTTTTGTATAAATTTTAGCAAAACCTTCCCTGTAATCAAAATCTCCTAAAAATTTTACAATACAAAAATTTTCACAAAATATCATATCAATCAGGAGCATAGCTGCTTCCATTTGGCAAACATCATATAAATCAAAATAAAACTCTAATTATAGCCTATGTGGAGCAACTAATTTTACTTCTAAATTAAAATACATGAGTCTTAATATATATACATCAAAAGGTAATAATGCTAGACAAAATTTCCACCTAGTATAGCTGTATGCCTTTGAAAGGTCAGCGATAGGATCAATGTTAGCTGTATGCCTTTGAAAGGTTAGCGATAGGATCAATGTTAGCTAATCACTTTTGTGTATTTCATGAAATTATGTTAATTAAATATGTTGATTAGATTTCTTGAATTCAATTTTATTGATGAAAAATAGATATTTTGAAGTTATAAAGTTATATAATTGCATGATCACGGATTTATAAGCCCATTTGCCCAAACAGCTCAAACAAATTAAATCATGCTCTTAAGTCTTTCATAACCTTGCTCATCTTGAAAGTTGAAACCATCAATAAGTGGTCAATTCTTGATTTTCTTACAAAGAAGACCGAAGATTGCTGATCAAAATGTGTATAATGATTAAAAAAACAACTACACCTCAGGCATGAAATAAATTGTGATATGTATATAACTAATATACCATAAAAGGAACCGTGTTTGTTGATATCCCAATTTGGAGTGTTTGTCCACATGACTGAGGATAACAGGCCATTATTGTATTCTTCTTTGTTTCATTTCTTTTCTTTTGTTAATTTTACTTTTGTCTGTGCTTTGATCACGTTATAAATAATGTAGCATCCTATGAATTTTATATTTTATGTTAAAAAGATTTTGTTAAATAATCAATACGTGATTTTTTAAGCCAGTCCCTATTAAAGTAACTTTCCTTGTATTGAGATGGTCACGAAACTGTAACATTGTTGGCTAGCTATCCGACAATATTTTTCTCCATACCTTTATGACCACGTGAAGCCAATCAAATTACATATCTCTATGTATGTGTCTCTGAGCACAATCAGAAACATTCTCTATAATAAAGTGGTTATTATAAAAAAATTTAAATAAACTAATTTTGAGTCTGGTCGTTGTTGGGCAACTTTGTCTTTCTTTTCTATGAGTTCCAGTGAGCAAGATGGTGAAGTTACATTTAAAATATGTTTTAATATGGCATTCATTGCCTTACTTACGTTGGCACTAGCAAATAATGGTACTATTTAAAACATGCGTGTCTCATAATCCATACCTAATCTTCAACCATTTTGTCAAATTCACCCTTTCCCAGCTGTCAAATTCATTTTTAATTGATGCCATACACAATTATATAATTCCATTACAACAACATAATATAAATTACTATTGACATACAACAACATGGAGGATATTCAATGTCTCGTGTAAGTTCATGAGCTACATATCTAATACAGCTAAAAATTATGTAATGTTTTATTAATTAAATTTAAATTTGAATTATTCAATTTTCTAAACTAATCCTATCTGTCTATTGTTTCTATTATAGTTTCTTCTTACATCATGAAAATGCAGCTTCTTTCTCATAAGTTTCATTTGTCACTATAGGCTTAATTTAATAGGTCCATAATTAATAAAACACTATTTTTTTGTTACATAGAAACTTGCATTTTTTGGCTTAAATATAAGCTTGCATTATACATTTAGATATTTGAGAATCATAAACTACACTATCCCTAAAATATATCTCCTTACAAATTAAAGTAAGAGAAGACATAATGAGGAAATTGGCAAAAAATAAAAATAAAAAGTATACTAGGGGACAAAATTATATACTCGATCAAGACAGTAACTTGAATAATGTCTACTTGATTGCATTAGAGGTGTACATTTTAGGGTTTTTTTTTTTGCAGAATTTTTTTGCTGCAAAAAATTATGATAAAAGTCGTGGTTTTCACTCACAACTTTGGGAAACCAAAGAGGATGAAAGTCATGAGACTTTGGGGTCAATTTTTTCACCAAAACAAAAGAAAAACAAAGAAATTTTCTTTTCTTTTCCTTGCCTAAAATTTTAACCATTGTAAACCCTAATCTTACTCGATAACTTCAATCCAAACATTTGTTCCCTATGAGATTTCATATTTTGGATATCAATCAAGATTAAATGTACCAAAGGTATTCCCAAATTGTCTTTGTGAAAAATTAATCTCTTTTGGTTGACAAGGACCTTTTTGCAAATAATATCTTCTAATTTCATCTCTATCATTTGGATGATAACAAGAAATTTTTAATCTCAAACTAAGATCACTAGGAACCTTTGTAAATTAAATTCCAAAAATCTTGGATCAATGTTGTATCTCTACATTCACCATGAGCTTGAGAAGAGTGTTGGTCTAATGATGTTGCTTTTCTTTTGAAAAATTTTTCCATTGTAAGAAGCCTAAAAAAACTAAATTTCATTTCAAAATCTAAATTATTACAATAACAATATGACATAAACAAATAGATATCAAATAAAAATAAAATAAAATGAATGAATAATGTTACTATTGAATAAAAAATAAAAAAGTTGTGGTTCTAACTCCCAAAAGAAGGCTCTCTCACAAATTGACTCACAGTTGCACAAGGCACAAAGCCACAGCACAAATCCCAGGTCCCATTTGACCCTTTCTAATTCTTTATTCATCATTATACATTCACCAGAAACGCCAGGACCATATCATCCCAATTCATTCACCAGCGATTAAGTCATTTTGGGATTTTGTTTTTGTCTGAAGCTAAAGACTAAAGCTGAAGCGGGGAAGAAAGAGAAAAAATAGGGGGAAGGAGCCCATTTTAATTGGAAAAAAAGTCAAAAACAAAATAATAAGTGTAAAATATGTGATATTTTTGTATAATAGTAAATTTTATATTTTAATTTTTATTTATACACTAACTAGTTTAAACAAAGAAGAGTAAAAGTAATAAGTAATAACAAAAATAAAAAAAAATGGTAAAATTTAAAAAAATAATAAAATGAATGAAGATGAGTCGAGAAAATAATCAATAAACACATTTATATTTTTGTTGTCTGAAACTGTATGTTGATGACCTTGTTGCTCCAATTAAATCATGAATGTTATTACTACCTACTTCTTGTTTCATAAGAAAAATGAAAGAGGATACAAATTTCTATAGATACTAGATTTCATTTTGTATTGGTTAGTTTATAGTTGGTTTGCACTCTAGTCTATATAAAAGGTCACTTGTATCATCATGATTAGGCGTTCTTATGCATATCATCTTTATATTATCTAAAGAATTTTTATATGATCGTCATGATCATGATTTAGTTAAATATATTAATCTTTTCTTCTACTTTGTTTCTGTTCCATTCTGATTCTTTACATTATCTTTATATGAAAACTAGAGAAGCAAGAATTACACTTAGAGGCCAGCCCACATTCTCCTTTCAGTGTAGCCAATTATCTTTATTATCTTCAAATTCATCATGGAGAACCCATACTGCTATAAAATGGAACAGTCTCTCCCCATGCAAGCAATCCATATTAGGAGTAACATAGAGTAAAATTGGCCTCTCCCCATGCAACCAATTCATTTCTAACACTTTCTAGACCGGTTTCCAATATAACTGGTCTAGAAAGTCATTTGAATTTAAAAATAAAAAATAAACATTTTCTAAACTAGATGTTAGCTTAACCAGTCTATATATCTTCAAAAAACTTTCATTAAAAAATAAAAAAAATTCCACCGGTTATTTAGTTACCAAGTTTAGAAAGTGAAAAAAAAAATTGAACTTTTGATTTTTTTTTTAAAAAAATATTCTAGACCGGTTGTGTTGGCAACCAGTCTATAAAAGATTTTTAGGACTGGTTAGTCTTGTAACCAGTCTAGAAAGTTTCAACGAGATGCCATATAATTATGATACTGCCACCGCCGATCATTCTAAACCACTTGCGCTAACAACTAGTCTAGAAAGGTGACAAGTCATATATTTTTCATACTTTTACTTCTCTTAGCTTTTTAATACTTGTTTTGATATAATTTAGAATAAATAGGTAATATTTCTAGTTAAAGGGAAAATAAATATTTTTAGGGGATTTTTGAGATTTATTGCATATTTTTTCAGATTTTATTAAATATTATTTTTAAATCCCTAAGATTAATTTTCCATTGATTTTTTTATTTTATATGTAGGGGGCTATATGGAAAAGAGAAGAACAGAGCCGATAAATTGGGACATTTTTCTTATCTTATTTTATTTTCTTCTCTATTTATTTTTAATATTTTTCCTAAGCCATTCTTAATTCCATTGAACTCTCATTCTATCCTCTCACAATTGCTAGCCAATTTTCTACCTAATTCCACTTCCTATGTTTTCTACCCTTTTAATTTTTCCACATGGCAATTCATTTTCCATTCCATAAATTTTGGAATTATCACCCTTCAACTCAATTTTTAAATCTAGAATTAATTTCCAGCAGAAAAAAACAAGAAAAAAAATGAGATCACAAATCATTACATTCCTTTTAATTGAAGAATCACGTGCAATCAACAAATTTAGTTTAGACTTCATTTTCCTATGATGACGTCATCTTGATTATTATTTCCTCCGTTTTCTATCACGTGCTGGGCAATTCGATGCGGATTTTGGAATTGACTTTTTTTTTTTTGGATACACACACACAATCAAATTTAGATTTAGATATAGGGTGATTGATCTTCTTTGACTTCTCCAGCTAAATTTTCATCTTCATATTGTTTGTTCTTATTCTCTCTTTCGAATAAGTCCATATCTCTCACTTTATTTCCTGATCTTCACCAAAAAAAAAAAATTATGGGACTGGAATATAAATAAAGGGGAGTGAAATCTTAAAAAGAGGGAGGCTCTACATTCACTTTTTCATCTTGCTCTCTCCGTCTCTGACCCTCTCATCGTCATTCTCTCTCGCCTGTCTCATTCCTCCATTAATGGCCAAATCATTTTGCACCTTTGGAGCTGGAATTGATGCTGTGATGAGGACTGCCTAGGAGCTTCTTGATTCCTAGGGGATTGATGGATTGAAGATTGAATTCATGGACTTCAATAGCTAAGGATTTCTAGACTCTAGTTCCTCTTGATTTTTTTCTTTTACTTGCAATTTTTCTGTTCATAGTTGAATTAGTGAAGTTATAATGTTACACTCAAGGTGTTTGATTAAACGCCTTTGTCATTTTAGTTGAGGATACTTGTTGTTGGATTGATTGGTTAAACGAATTGTTACTTAATTTTTAATTTCAATGGTTTAATGAATAGTTGTGATGAATTATTGTGTTATTGACATTAGCAATTATATAGTTGCTTTGTGAGGCCTCGACAAATTCTAATTAAGGTTAATTTGAAATTAATTCTTCATTAGGCATTGTTTTAGGTATTATTCTAAGCCAATTAATCAACCAAGAACACATTGAGAGCTTAATGATGCTAGTTTAGTTCACTACATGAGTAATAATGGTTAGGCTTGCACGTGTGACTTTGTTAGCTATGTTTGGAATAGTCTTGAACTACACTTGGCCAATGAGAGCATTTTTTTAGCAATTTAATCATTGAATGAGGATTTCTTCACCATCATATTCCTAGGGATCACTTCCATTCATTGTTTCAAACACATTTTCATTAGTTCACTCATTTTCTCTTAAAACCAAAAATTGCATAAACACTAGTTAGTATTTTAGCTCCATTTTTAGAAAATTAATCTAACCAATTTCTATTGTCATTTATAGCACATTTGATAGTCATTTTTAATCAATTGTTAATCCAACTTGCTAGGGGATTTGACCTAGGTTGTACCCTATACACATTAGGGTGTTCACTTAGTTTAATTTGGTGCATACACAACTAGTGTATTTCAAAAGGCTAGTTTAAATAACTATTTTTCCACTTGAAGATTGGAAATAGCGGCATCTTTGAATTTCTACAACCATTGGAGTTTGGGAGGCGACCAATCAAGACAAGCTTCAGTGCCTCTCCTTTTTCAAGTAAACGCAAGTCCTACAAAGCCCAAATCTATGATATCCATATCCTCATCCCATTTTTCAAAAGCTTTATCACATGGGGTCTTCAAAACAGTTGCCGAAGTTTGTTCACAATCAAGGAGGGGTGCATTAAAATCACCTCCAATGACCCAAGCACCTTGGGTGCTTAACCTTAACCGTCTTAGCTCATCCCAGCAGCACTGTCAGTTTGCATAATTTGGACTGGCATAGATGATAGTAAGGAACGAGCTCTCATTGTTGAAAGTTTTGATACTAAGTTGCATGAAGTGGCGATGTTTTTGCAGTGCCTCAACTTTGTTATACTAGTTAGTATCCCACAAGCACCATATCCCTCCACTATAACATTTAGCGTCAACGTAATCAAAAAATTGAAAGCCCAAGTTCCCAATTAAACATGTAGTCTTCTTAGTAGAAGCACGAGTCTCAAGAATTGCTAGAAAATCCAACGCATAATATTTCTCTAAATCACATAAAAGGTGAAAGACCTATGACTGCATACCTTTAGAATTCCATATTATGTTATTTGGCATGTGAGAAGTTGTTTGGGGAAAAAAATGAGAAGATAGAAGTGCATACTAAAAGTGCTTTGAGAGTCTTATTGAAAGTGGATTTAGTGTGTGTAAGAGGATGGAACTTTTGAAACGTGGATTTAAAAAAAATGAGATGTTATGTGACTGTGCTGCCCCAAATTTAATTTATTATTCTTTTATTTACAAAATATTGTTAATTCATTAAAATTATAATTGTCATTTAAATAATAATAATAATAATAATAACTAGAGATCAAATTTTTAGCATTATATATTGAATAATTAATTATGTTAAGTTTTAGCATTGATGTATATTCAACTATTTATAAAATTTTTTGTCCAATCAAATTTTATATTTTATACTTTTATCATTTAATATTTCAAATTTTATGTTATTTAAAATTTTTATTAACCAATAAATGTTTATCCAATTGGTTAAAGTTTTTTTAATAAAAAATTTATCATATATATTTTTTTAATCATATTAATTTTCAATATTAATGTATGTTAAACTATTTATTATATTATTTTTTCAATATATCAAGCTTTATATTATTATTTTTATTATTTAACATATCAAATTTTTATGTCATTTAAATTTTTTTCACATTTTTTAAATATTTCAAATACATTACATTTGTATAATAAAAATTATGAATCATTATAAAATCAATGTTTTTTTAGTAATTATATATTAAAAAGTACATTTCAATATCATAATCTAAACAACTTTTCAAACTAACTTTTAAAAATATATATTCAAAAACAAATTTCATTGTAATAATTGACTTTCATTAAACTAACTTTTGTCAAATAAACTATTGATAAATTGACTTTTGACTAATGGAAAACCAAACATGCATGTAATTCATGAGGAAAGCATATTATCAAGGAGTATTTGCCCTTCAAAAAAGAATTGGTTTTTCTATTCGTATGTGTATCACTACTCATGTGTTTCAGTTCTTGTAAGTTAACACCACCGTTATGCAAGTCCATACCCATTTGATGCGTTCTCAATGTCCATACCACCATCACAGTGACTTGGGCCTTCTTTGGTATTGATCATTTGATGGTCCAAAAAATTTAAGACCTCTAAGTTCAGAACCGAAAACTTTTTTTTCACCATGGCTGACTAGTAGAGCACATAACCTCTTCTTTGTTATTCTTTTTTGGTCTAAAATAAATATTTTCTTTCCATGTTGGCCTTATTCTTAGATCTTCTTTGCATTTTGATGCCACTAGCACCCATTCATTCATTATTTTTTTTTATAATTTTATTTTCTATTCATTCCTTCCTTCAATCAACCCCGTCACAAACATCTATTGTTTAGAAGCCCTCTTCCCATAATCACTCCCTTCCACACCTTTTTGAAAAATTCTTGCATGAACCTGATGCACCACATCATCTATATTCTATCCAATAAAAACATGCCATGTTATCACCAATTTAATCAAATAAAATCTTATATGTGGTTATTTTAATAATTTTATTTTTTGGAATTTCTTTTCTCGTCTTTTTCTCTCTATCATCATTAATGGTAGAATAAATTTATATTTACAACCATATGATATAGCATATTTTTATTGGACAAACCATGAATGACATAGTATACCAAGTCCATACAATAATATGGGCTTTTCCATTATATCACATGTTTTCTGCCTAGCTAATTTCTTTCCCATTAAAGTCTTACTGATTTCTTGTTTTAATACCTTTTTTAGAGCACTTCAAATCCTCCTTATTAAATCGCTTTGAACCTGCCTTTTTAAAATGCTTGTGAAAATCCCGGTGGACCAAATTAGCTAGTCCCAGATATCAAAATTCCTCTCATAACCTTCCCTCCATCAATCACCAGGGCCATCGATGCCACCATCGATTGTGGTGGCACTTCAATCTTCCCTCCCAAATTATCTTTATTATCTTTTTATTAAGTTGTTTCATTACTATGAACTGATTGTTACCTAAAAATATTTTTCTCAAATCACATAATTATTTAATTTTTAATTTTGGTTAACTTTTATGTGAAATAATTAATGTTAATTTTATCACAGTAATAAAATACAACCATAAATATGAATTATTTAAAAATGAGACGGACTATTTTATTTTTGAGAAAGACTATATATTACATATTGTGCCCCTTCCTCTATGTCATGAGATATATGAATTGACTTAACTTGGAAACATATGAATGTGAGTAGAAAGATGAGATGAGATTCTTTTTCTTTAGTCTCATCATGTAAAATGTTGAGGGAATTTCCTCAAATATAAGACCTCAATAGTGTAATTTTTGTTACCATACAATCATATAAAATGATACTAATTAGTACTTATTCTATTTTATTATGATAGTAGTTCATTGATAAAATTTCTGGAGAATGTTATAAGTCTTCTAGAATTTCAAAAGAAAATATTTAATAAAATTTTTTATTTTACCTCATTTAATTCAACAATTTAACTAATTTATTTAATATAACTAAAACTTTTAAATGAGGGGCAAATTTAATAAAGTATGCCATATTTTTACATATTTATTACATTTTACATCTGTGTATTACAACTTTATAAAAATACCAATATAACAAAGTAGAGAAAGTATAACAAGTAAATTAAGTACTAGAAGAATGAAACGAAAGCTACTAAATGAAAATATCTTTTTATCTAAATTAGAAGAAAAATTCTAGTGGGGGTTTGATTGTGTGTAACTAATAATTACATTGTTTCTAAAATTAACAAAATATTTTGTTTCATACAACCTCATTGTATAAGCAATTAAGTATCAAAATTTATTTGTAATTTAAATATTTAGTTTTATTAATTTTTTTATAGGATATTTATTTATTTTTTTAAGTCTTTTTGTATAATTTTTTATATTTTTGTTATTTTTTGAATTAACGAACAGTCAAAGTTAAGATTTATTAATGGTAAAAGCAACATTGCATTTTCTTCAAATATCAAAGGGGGACTATTACCCTACAAAAGAAGTTTAAAATACCTTATGGTTCTATGCAAATAATTGAGGGGCAAAAATGTTTTTAATCATTGTCGTCATATTTTCTATGTTATTTTATTCAAAACAAAGGTGTTCAGAGAATGCATATCAATGGTGTCTCGTATTTTCTCTACTTATTATTGTAGTCATGGAGGAAAAATATGTCATGGAAGGGGACAATTCATCTTTTACTCTAGTTCATGTTTTTATTAGTCAAGTGTCAACTAAAATATTTATGCTACGATAAAAGACATAGTCAAGGAACTTCTTTGGTTAAAAAAACAGAGTACTGCCCAGTTTTTGTTTTCTAACATTTTGTTAATTAGAGGGAAAACTCTACTGAAATTTTCACAAAATGTTTAAGACTTTACAAACCTTATATATATATATATATATATATTAGATAGATTTATTGATCAGTATAAACTATCTATCTATTATAACTTAACTTCTGGATAATTAGAGCTTATGAAACATGAATTCACATTTGTATTATGTGTTGGTCACACCCTTAATACCGAGGTATGACATTATCCCTCTATTTATGTCAATTTCTCGTTCGATGTGCCTTAGCTTTTGTAATAGAAAGGTTATAATTTTTTTGTAGGGTTATGAAACCACTTGTTTTAAGGTGTGGAAAATTTAGGTTTAGGCTGCTATTAGAAGAAATCAAGAGGTTGATATAATTGACTAAGGAATGTATAAGGCACGTTTGAGTATTTAACAAAGAATTTAGGCATCTTTTGCTTGTTGAAAAGGAATTGAATGGATTGAAAAAAAAAAGAAGAAGGGAGAATCACATCTCAAGAATTGTGAAGAATGTTATTCAAAGAAAAGAGGACCAATAATAAGTCACTTTTCAAGAAAAAAAACAAGTTCATATTCCCTTTTAACTATAGTCCATTCTATCTTGGTACTTGTCTGTGAATAACTTTCACTACAACAGAATAAGCTAAATATGATGACTTATATTTGACAGTTATAAGTGAAAAACAACAAATAAAAAAGGTGCTAAATACTTGACGGTTATAAATATATACTAAACACTGTCAAGTATTTAGTATATATTTGATGGTTATATTGGCATAACCGTCAAATATATATGCATCCCAAATTTGATTTTTTTTATAAATATATTTGACGCTTGTTTTCTAATAACCGTCAAGTATATTTTGGAGTACTTGACGGTTATTTGTAAAAAAGTGTCAAATATATGGTTCAAAAGGAAAAATAAAAAAATTAATTACTTGCCACTTTTTTTACTAATAACTGTCAAGTATGTCTACATTTTATTTGATGGTTGTTTAATAACAAGCGTCAAGTAATAAATACTTGATGGTTATTATGAAATAACGGTCAAGTAATTTCTTTTTGATGGTTATTTGTAAAAAAGTGTCAAATATATTGTTTAAAAGGAAAAATAAAAAAATTAATTACTTGACGTTGATAACCGTCAAGTATGTCTGAATTTTATTTGACGGTTATTTAAGAACAAGTATCAAGTAATGAATATTTGACGGTTATTTTGAAATAACCATCAAGTATTTCCTTTTAAATTTATGCTCCAGAACCTTCCATTTTCACATTTCTGCAACTCGAATGTTTTCGAAAATGCACCCAGAGTGCTCGGAAATCATTTTTTGTCACTAAAACTACCCAAAAACACAGATTTAGACTTGATTCTTCTTGGGTTTTGCTTGTGGGTTCCATTTCTTGGGGTTTGTGAGTTGTTTGTTCATCCAAGTCTTCATTTCGGGCATTTTAGGTTCGTTCTCCGTCTTCCATATGTAAGTTTAATTTCTTCTTCATCTATTTAATTCATTTTTGGATTTGGTGTTTAGGGTAAATCTGACTTCAAATTCCCCTACTTGCTTTTCAACAGTGCAAAATGCGAGTTGTCTTCTTTCCTCCTTCCCCTGCTCTTCTTCTTCGTCCTCGTGCTCTGCCTCTTTTAAGTAAGTTGGCCTATCCTTCTTTCTTATGATATTGTTGTCAATTGATTGTAATTAGGGAGTTGATTGGAATTAGCAATTGGAATATGAATTTTTTGTTCATTAGAACTACAATTTGTGATTGAATGTATATAGGATTTTGTTTTCAGTTCTTTTGTTAGTTCTGAAATTAAATTTAACATTATATGAAAATTAATTTACTGTTGGGCATTATATGAATTTGTTGAAAATTTGCTTCCCTTGTTATGGTGATGGTGATTAATTTTGTTGTTGGATAACTTGATTAGATGTGATTGAGTTATATTGAATTTATAGGACAAAATAGATTGCTGGGATAAAATTTTTATATCAATTGTTGTTGGATAACTTGATTGAGTATAATTAAGTTATATGAGAACTTGAATGATGAAACTTTTTGTTTAAGTTGATTAATTGTGTTCTTTTTATTTAAGTTGATTAATGTTTGAATTAATTGTGTGCATATTGTTTAAGTTGATTAATTGTGTTCTTTTTATTTAAGTTGATTAACGTTTGAATTAATTATGTGAATTTTGTTTAAGTTATTTAATGTTTGATTTAATTGTCTTCCTTTATAGATAAATGGCTTCTAATAGCGAGTCTATTGATACCCCTCCATCAATTCTAGCTACAAATTCAACTGAGGTTCTGAGTACATAGAAAAAGCTAGAGAAAGAGTACAATAACATTCAACAAGGCCTAACGATAACAGAAGAGGTGACAAAAACAAGAGCTGCAGGAAAAAAAATTGATGTGCAATGGAACAAGAAAGGGCAAGCAATTAAATCCTTAAAATTCATAAGTTATATTAGGGTGGTGGCAAAGGCTACTGTACCTATCACAATAAAATCATGGCGCAAAGTAGATGAGGCCACGAAGGTTCTTATTTGGGATACTGTAGCAGTAAGTTACATTTTACTAAGCATATTTTGGTATAAACTATTTTTAAAATTAATGCATCTGATATGTTGTTTATTTTATTTTGCAGTCAAGATTTGACATTGATGAGAGTAGGCAAGATTTTGTCCTACAAAAGGCTAGGAAGGCACTACGGTCTTTCAAATATTTCATCATACAGAAATATTTGAAAGATCCTGATGCTAAATTTGTAGCTCGAGTTCCTCCCTTATTACAGCCTTTGGTAAAACAAGAGGATTGGGATGCTTTTATTGCCTCACGGCGTAAGAAGGAATTCAAGGTATTAATGTTTCTTAAATTTCAAGTTTGGTGTTATTTATTGATTATATGTGTATGTACTAACAAAAATTTTTGTTATTAACTCGTCAAGGAATTAAGTACACAGAATAAGGAGAGAGTAGCAAAGAATGAATATCCTTATAGAGTAGGGAGGTTGGGATGTGCAGGCATTGAGCAGAAACAATTAGAGGAGGAGGGATCAGACGTTACCATATCCCGCCATAAGCTCTAAGCATTGGCACGCACTAATAAAGAAGGAATTATTGACAACCCCCACGTGAAGGAGGTTACTGAAAAGATTGTAAGTATTATATTTATCTACTACTTAATAATTAATTATGAATATCCAAACTAATCATATTTACTCTACACAAGATTCCATCTCTCAGGAAGTCTCACAGGGCAACCTTCCTGAGGATGAGGATATCTTGGCTAGGGCATTGGGAACTGCTGACCACCCAGGTCGTGTCAGGGGTGTTGGCTTCGGAGTCATGAAGAAGCAATATTTTGGCAAGATAAAAAAGCAAACATCAACTTCTTTGTTTGAGGTCCAAGAGCTGAGAGAAGAGCAAGCCGTTATGAAGCAGCAACTACTAGCCCAGGCAGCATTAATTGACATGTTGTTGAAAGGGCAAGTCCTTGGGAGGACTTTAGGTAAGATTAGCCCTAGTCAGAAAGATAGCTACACAGTCCCCTCAGAAAAACTACCTGAGGTAATATGTTTTACCTTATGAATTTGTCTAATTATTTTTATTTTAAAAATTGATTATCATTGTTTATTTAATTAGGGTGAGAACGATTGCAATTGTTTGGCAGACACTCCTGAATGTAGAGTGGTTGCAACAGGGCGTGTGTACAACATTTTTGGGGACTCAATCCATAATCATCCCCTCCTGCCCGACTGTGTTAGAGTTTCTCTACTTATTGCCATCGACCCCAACTATCTATTACCTGTTCCTACTAATGAGGCACAGACGGTGGGGGAAGCAGTAGGGAGCTTTATTGTATGGCCTAGCCACTTTGTAATAGTGGTAACACCAAAGCTAGCAAAGGACCCATTGCCTCCAAAGAAAAAAGTATGATTTAAATAGTTATTTATAATTTTATAATATAATTATAAATATCTAACTTTTTTGTTGTGCGACTGAGAGGGAAGAGCAAGCTAAAAGGTAAGTTGGGCCATACCAAAGAGTCAGCCACAGTTTCGCAATATCCAGCAGTACCGGTGCTAGCTGTAGAATACAAATACCATGCATCTCTTGAGACATATGTGATGGCTATGAGGATGGCTCGTCAAGTTACGATTGAGGATATCTTTAGTTTTGATGATGGGCTATATGGAAGATCAGGCTTGTTTAAAGTTGTTTAGGATGAAATTTTAAATGAAATTCTCAAGCACGAAATGGCCAGTACTAGTCTGATGAGCTTCTACATGAGGTATTTCTTCGATAATGCTCAGTTAATTACTTAAATTATATATATGTATGTGTGCACGCGTGTGTATTAACCTAGTTATTTTTTTACCCAAGCCACCTTTATACGTCATTTGTGGTTCCTGGCGGCCTTGAGTCGAGATTCAAGCTGATTAATCCCCACAATGTCTCTGCCTATAATAGAATTACAAAGGAAGCTCTTGAAGATCAAGCAATGTAGCTTTCAAATCAATTTAAGAATATGGGAGCAAGCAATGATACTTTATTTCTTACTCCTTACTGTCAAGGGTAAGCCACTTTCTAGCTACTTTTGGTAAAAGTAAATATTTTTATATTTACTTATTTGATAACACTTGTTATTTCTTATTAGGGGGCACTAGATGCTTGTTGTGGTTAACCCTGTTGCTTTAAAAATTTGGTATCTTGATCCTCTTAACGGAGAACCAAGCAATAGGCCAGATATGGTAGAACTTTTTAATAAGTAAGATAAATTTTTATCAATTTTTATTTTAATATCCATATATATTGAATTTCTAACATTTATTCTTTATTCCCTTCTTAGAGCTGTGGTCTTGTATCGTACTGCGACCAACAAGACCTTGTCCCCTAGCTTAAGGGTATTGGACTCTTGTGAGACATGGGTCACAATTAAGGTAAACCTAATGGAATGAGTTTTTAATTAACAAACCGTGGCCTTTTAACTATTATTTTATTGATATGTGATTTTTTTTTGCACAGTGTCCATTCCAGCTAGATCAAAGCAATGACTATGGCTGTTGCTTAATGAGATTCATGAAGGACATTATCACCCATGCCCCTACCACATTACCTAACAAGGTATATATTAAATTTAATGATAGTTAAATTATAAATTTTAACAACTTTTGTTAGATAGTTATTAACTTGAATTTGTTGTAACTCTTTGCATACAGTAATTTGAGAATGCCTATTGTATTCAATATACAACTGTACATATAGAGGAAACCCTTAAAGAGGTAGCTCAGGCCGTGTTTAACATGTGGATAGTAGCAGTGGTTAGGCCCAATTAGTTTTGGTATACACATTTATTTTTTTTGGCCAATTTTATGTTTGAGGCCAATTAATTTTGAAATTTAAACTTGTAAAGTAGGTAAAGTTATAGATTTTTTTATGGTATCGGGTTTAGAGTATAGGTAGATATAAGATAAATTAAAGATATTTAGATTGTAATTTCAATATAAATAATGATTCAATTGTTTTTAATTGTTGGCTAGCTGGTATATATATTTGATTACTTTGTATTTGCAGGGAGGTGCTTAAAAAGCAGTCCCCAACTTTTAAAAAAACACATTATAAATACTTGACGGTTATTTAGAAAGAAACGTCAAGCATAAGTTTACTTGATAGTTATTTCAAAATAACCGTCAAGTATGTACGAATACTTGACGGTTATTATGAAATAACCATCAAGCATTTGGCCCACAGAATTTGCGAAAACATATTTGACGCTTGTTACAAAATAACCATCAAATATTACTAAATACTTGACGGTCATTTTAAATAACCGTCAAGTATATTGCTGCAGTATATGCAAATGTTTAAGTGATTACTTGACGGTTATTTTGAAATAACCATCAAGTAATCCCTAAAATATTTGACAGTTTTTAACTGTCAAATAAATATATGGCGCCTCATTACTTGATGGTTAAAAACCATCAAATAATTTCTAAAATAACCATCAAGTAAGGGGGTATTTTGTAGTAGTATTCCTTTAAAGGTCCTTAGATGTGATTTTCCCTTTAAAAAAAGATAAAAATATGATGATCATGACAAGTAGAAGAGATTGAAAGTTCGATAAAGAGGGGGTAAATTGAGCTTTATGAGAATTTGGCTAAAAATTAAAGTTAAAGAGATGAATTTAGAATGATATCACTAATCGCAGAGAGTAAATAAGAGAAGCTTGCATAAATGTTTATCTTGGCTCAGCTCCAACTACTTAAGCCTACGTCTAGTCGTCAAATACCACTTGAGGTTTTCTCCACTAACTCTACCAAGATTAGTCCTAACTCTTGGTAACCTCAGTACAATCCTAGACTCATACTAGAGTCTGAATCACTCTCCCTTACAAAAGTAATGAAATAATGCTGTTAAACTCTTCAAGTTTAAGATCCTCTATTACAAGACAGAAAGATAGATATGAACAAAAAAAGTTTAAAAATGAACTATTAATATTAAATTCTCTCTTTAAGAGTTGATGTAATCAATAAAGATCATTTGTAATGAATGTAAACTCAAAAATTTAATAAACAATAAATGAGAATAACTCGTGTATTTGTTCATGTGTATTCTTGTTCACTATCTTCATAAATTCTCTAATTTATAGTTGAGCTTCATAAATCATTCATTAAATTCATAAATATACACTACTATAAAAAAAACCTTAATAGGGAATGCAAAAGCAGAATCGTGTTAGTTTAGGGATAGAACCTTTAAACACAACAAAAACACATGAGCAAAAAGAAAGAGATGAAATTTATAATAAAAATAAAGAAATGAATGAAATAAATAATGGGATAATGATTAAGAATAAGATACTCTAGAGCACCTGCCTTTAGGAACCTTAACTTTCGAAGGCACTACAAGAGTTGATCACACTTTTGATCACGTCTGTGTCTCACATGAGATACCATCACAAAGCACTAAGGCTTACAAGAGTTATAAACTCTAAAATGAATAATTTCATTCAACTTCTCTTCTTAAAATTAAAACTCTAATTTCCTAATACTAAAAGGAGAAAGAAAATAATATAAAATAATGAGAAAATATTCAGTCACTTAATTTAATAGATGTGATCTTGAAATTATGGGATTAAAAAACTTAAAAATTAATAATATAATTAATCCTAATCTTTAACTAGACTCAAAATAGGAAATTAAGAACTAGTCTTGCTCCTTAAGAAAGGGAGTCCAGTCAATGGACCATTTAAATAGGAAACAATTAAGGAGACAATCAAGGGATCATAAAGGATTCAAAATCATGCTACCCTTGACTTCTTCACTAAGGTTTTAATGCCTTCTTGCTTGCAAGAGGCTCCACTTGTAGTCTTCCTTGCATTAGGCAAGGGTTTGCATCTCTTGGGCTCGACTTTTCGTGGATTTGGATTTTAAGTACATTATACAAATATAGATGCTCTCCTTTAGGCTTGAGAGGAGTGCCCAATTCTCTCCAAGCTCTTGGACTTCTTATACAAGACTAAATAAGGCTTGTTTTGTGACTTTAGTTTGGGCTCTTGTCATTAGACCTCCAATATGTTGTAAAGGGTCTTTAGGCACATTGAATTAGAAGTGTTAGGCCCCTTGCTTGTTGCCTTGGGCTCCTTTCATGTCACCATGCTCATGATTACCATCCTCAAGCTTCATTGTCATTAATGCCATAGGGTCCATCATTCCCTACCAGTTAGAAAGGATTCATCCTTTAATTTACATAATCATATAAAGATAGATCAAAAACATTAAATGTGGCACTAACATTGCCATAAGAGCTAGGCAAATCAATATTGTAAGCATTATCATTAATTCTTTCCAAAACTAGGAAAGGTCTATCTCCTCGAGCTTGAAGTTTGGACTTCCTTTGATTAGAAAATCTCTCTTTTCTTTAATGTAACCAAACCTAATCTCTGGGCTTAAAGATCACACGTCTCCTTCATTTATTAGCTTGCTTAGCATATTGTTGATTCTTTCACTCTATGTTTGCTTTAACCTTAGCATGTAAGTCCCGCACAAACTCAACTTTTCTCTTGCCATTAGTGTTGGCATGTTCAGAAAAAGGTAAAGGTAAAATATCCATAGGAGATAATGGATTGAAACCATAATCAATTTCAAATGTAGAATAAGAACTAGAAGAATGAATAGCCCTATTGTAAGTAAATTCCGTATGAGGTAAATAATTCACCTAATTCTTCAAATTCTTTTGAATTATCGCTCTTAGCAGTATAGTCATAGTTTTATTGACTACCTTAGTTTGACCATTGGTTTGTGGATGGGCAGTAGTGAAGAAAAGTAACTTAGTCCCTAATTTATGCTACCTTAATAAGCAACTCACGCATAGAACAAATAGGAATGCATAATTTGTTTTTCTTAAAAATATATCCATCAAATCTAAAGAAATCACTAGATCCATGATTTTTACAAGATTTTCAAATATTTTTAAAATCAGAATCAGTTTTATGAAGATTTTTTAGAATCTCAAAGCCAAGTAATTGAGCATGTAAATAGATAAGGCATCATCAATGACATTTTCTTTGCTTTGATTATGCTCAATCATATAAGGAAAGGTCTCAATAAACTCTATCCAATGAGTATGTCTCTTGTTCAACTTAGCTTGAGACTTGAGAAACTTTAAACTACTTTCATTATCAAAATGAATGATGAATTTCTTGGGGCACAAATAGTGTTGCCATGTTTTTAAGGCCCTCTTTCGAGCATAGAGCTCTTTGTCATAAGTGGAATAATTCAAGGCTATACCATGTAGCTTTTCACTGAAGTAAGTTATGGGCTTAGAATCCTGCATTAAAATAGCACTTATACCAATACTAGAAGCATCACATTGAATTTTAAATGCTTCAGAGAAATTAGGCAAAACAAGTAAAGGGGTATTAGTCAATTTATCTTTCAGGGTTTGGAAAGCCCTTTTTTATGTCTTACCCTATATGAAAGTCATGTCTTCTTAACAAGTTCATTAAGAAGGGCAATAATGCTAGAGAAATCTTTGACAAATCTCCTATAGAAGCTTGCTAAGCTGTGGAAGCTTCTCACTTCACTTACATTCTTAGGGGTTGGCTATTCACAAATAGCCTCAACTTTCTCCTCATCTACACAAATTCTCTATGATCCAACAACAAATCCCAAAAAGATAATAAAGTCGATGCAAAAGAAGCACTTTTGGAGATTAGCATATAGCTTACATTCCCTCAAGGTGTCGAACACAGTTTTAAGATGATTCACGTGATCAGTCAAAGACTTACTATAAATCAAAATATCATCAAAATAAACCACAACAAACTTGCCTATAAACTTTCTAAAAACATGATTCATTAATGCCATAAAAGTACTAGGAGTATTAGTCAAACCAAAAGGCATAACTAACCATTCATATAATACAAAGTTAGTTTTAAAGGCAGTTTTCCATTCATCACCCTCTTTCATACGAATTTGATGATAATCACTTCTAAGATCAATTTTAGAAAAGATAGAAACACCATGTAACTCATCAAGCATATCATCAAGTTTAAGGATAGGGTAACGATACTTTATGGTGATTTTGTTGATTGCTCTACAATCAACACACATCCTCCAAGATCCGTCTTTTTTAGGCACTAAGATAACAAGGATAGCATAAAGGTTAAGGCTCTCACGTACAAAGCCTTTCATCATCAATTCATCTACTTGGTGCTGGATCTCCTTAGTCTCTCTTCAGGGTTAGCCCTATAAGCAGGGTTGTTTGGAATAGCAGCTCCTAGCAAGAAATCTATCCTATGCTCAATTCCTCTTAAGGGAGGAAGTCCATCAAGAATTCATTAGGAAATAGATCTCCATAATCCTGCAACAATGAGACAACACTAGAAGGCAAAGTAGGGTCAAGAGTATCAGTAAAAAAATAAATATTCTTGGGAATTACAATAAGAGCTCGGTTACTCATCAAAGCATCTTGAATCTCACTTTTCCCACATAATAATATTTTCTTTTCACTATTTTCTTTCACTCCCACCATTCTATTTTTCTCTTTTCTCACTCTCTCACCACTCTTTTTCCTCTCTTTTGATTGATTTTCAAGTAAAGTAATACTCTCTTTCTTTTCTCTCTCACTCATGCCATAATCAAGGAGATCTCTCCTTTGCTTGTAATCTTGAGCAATCTTCAGTTGATCTTTATAGGTTTGGATGGGCCTAAGAGGATTTAATACAACAGTCTTGCCTTTAAAAGGTACCCTGTAACAATTTCTAAAACTATCATGATTAGCCTTATTATCAAACTGCCAAGGCCTACACAATAACAAGTGTCCAGCAAGCATAGGGGCTACATCACATAATACATCACAAGTATAAACCCCAACATGGAAAGTAATCAACACTTACTTAGAAACCCTAATTTCAGTACAATCATTCAACCCTTACAATTTGTAGGGCTTAGGGTGTGAAATTAAAGGTAGAGATGATTTATCTACAAGTAAAGTGTTAGCTACAACAGTACAAGTACCACTATCAATTACTATGCTACCACTTTCTCTTTGATGAAGCATCTAGTGTGAAAAATATGCTCACATTACTCATGTTCATCATCCTCCTTTGGTTGAATATTGAGAGCTCTTCTTGCCACCAAGATAGAGTCAACAATACCATTGCATTCAAGCTCATCATTTGTTTCATGGGAGGTAGAATCATCATCAACATTATCAGCATCATCTTTATCACTTTTATGCATGCTATTATGGCTACCATTATCTCTCAAGATCATAGCTATTTTATTTCTATAATTTCTTGCCATGTGGCCCACACCATGGCATTTGAAACACTTAATATGAGAAGTGTTCAATGAATAAGAAGAGGGTTTAGGGTTATAAGTTTTACCCTCATACTTGGTCTTTATTTCTTCTTTAGCCTTTGATGTATCTTTAGCCTTTGAATCCTTCCATTTAGACATTTCCTTAGAGTCTTTCCAAGAGGACTTGGAACGTTTGTTCTTATTTCTCTATTCTAACTTTATAGCTTTGTGTATGAGCTCTTTCTTGTCCATAAAAGTGTACAAGTAAAGCTTATCTCTCAACTCTGGCCTCAAGCCATCTATAATTCTTGACATTGCTTTACGTTCATTTTCTTGAATGTTTGCATGAAACTTAAAATATTCAACTCGTGCACAAACTCCTCCACAATCATAAATCCTTGAGGAAACATTCTCAATTTTCTATTTAGGTCTGTGTAATAGTTACTGGGGACATAAGCCTTTCTCAAGTATCTTTTAAGCTTCTCCTAAATTTTAATGGGCTTTTTCTCAAGTTGGCTTCTTTTGTACTGTAAATCTTGTCACCAATAAATAGCATAGTCAGTGAAATTCAAAGAAGTAGTTTTTACCTTCCTTGACTTAGACAAATCAAGAATCATGAAGATTTGGTCCATCTTTATTTTCAAATCAAGGTATTTTTCTAGATTGTTGCTACCCTTGAATGAAACATACTTTACTTTCTAGTCCAATAAGTCAACATCATGCTTTGAGAATTTCTTTCCCTTAGGAGAAGGGGGCTCTTTATACTCCTCATCATCTTTAGGGGTCTCACGCTTCTTTTCTTTAGAAGAAGAAGTCTCTGGCTCATCTTTATCCTCCTTATGGAAGTTGCAACTATGTTTTAATAAGTTCTAAAACAAAGTTCATATCAACATTAGGGGATTTATCCTTGTTGCTCATGTTCACAAAAGCACTAGAAACCATATAAGATAAAAAATGGATCCTCACACACAAAAACTCACGTGTTTATTCTCAAGACAAATAAAGTCACTCGTGTTTCACAAAAAAAAATAATGGCTTTTTTTTAATGATGAAAAACAAACTTGCCTTTTACCACTCGCTAAACTTATGGATAGAATCCGATGGTGAAACCAAACACAAATCAAGAAATTGAGAAACAACCAAGTGAATATTTTCTAAATTAAGGAAACTAGAAAACAAGCACGAGATGAAAAGAGATTTTTTTTTTTGCAATTTTTTTAAAATTTTGAAACAAATAGGAAAGCAAAATTTTCAAATAAAATCAACCTTGCAAAAGGGAAAAAAACATGTGACAAACAAAAATAGGAAAGAAAGAAATGAAAGTCAAAGAGTCAAATACTCAAAGACAAAAATAGGAAGTTCAATAGAATAGGAGAGTAATATAAATAGCAAAATAGAAGAGTAGAGAATTTGAAAAGTGCTACCAAAAATTTAAAATAAGAAAGTGACCAAAGTAGAAGACTTTCTTACCACCCAAATTGACTTTTCTCTTTAGGCAATTTCTTAGTGACTTGGAGTTCAAGAATATTCTTTTTCTACAGTCACAACTCACAACAATATATATTTTTTTCGTAATTTTTTTTGAATTTTTAGATTTTTTTTCCTTTTTTTTCAACACACTAACACTTTTTTTGCCTTTTTTTTGCATGAATTTCTAGGTTTTTTTCTCTTTTTTTTAAAAGACTAATAAAATGAAAACACACATAAGATGAAAAAGTCACAAAGATGAAGAAGAGAAAAACTAAAAGATAAAAGTAGATGGGATAGATAAGAGATGATCACAAAGAAATAACTCAAGATGAAGAAGAAGAAGAAGAAGAAGAAAGGACAAAAATTAGAACCACAACTAGCAAACTAGCAACCAAAGCTCTAATACCAATATGATAGGGGTTACCGAAGCAGAATCATGTTAGTTTAGGGATAGAACCCTGAAACACAACAAAACACAAAAACAAGAAAGGGATGAAATTTATGATGAAAATAAAGAAAGGAGTGAAATAAATAATGAGATAACGATCAAGGATAAGATCCTCTAGAACACCTGCCTCTATGAACCTTAACTTTCAATGACACCACAAGAGTTGATCAGGCTCTTGATCATGTCTGTTTCTCACCCGGGATACCTAATATATATATATATATAGGCTTACAAGAGTTATAAACTCTAAAATGAATAATTTCATTCAACTTCTCTTCCGTTTACAAGAGGGAGCATGCCTAATATATATAGGCTCATAAAGAAGACTATTTTTTTAAAATTAAAGCCCTAATTTTCTAATACTAAAAGGAGAAAGAAAATAATATAAAATAATGAGAAAATATTCAGCCACATAATTTAGGAAATGTAATTCTAAAATTATGGGATTACAAAACTTAGAAATTAATAATATAATTAATCCTAATCTTTGACTAGACTCAAAATAGGAAACTAAGACTAGTCTTACTTCTTAAAAAAGGGAGTCAAGTTAATGGACCACTAAAATAGGAAACAATTAAGGGATCATAAAGGATTCAAAATCATGCTACCCTTGACTTCTTCACTAGGGTTTCATGCCTCCTTACTTGCAAGAGGCTCCACTTGTAGTATTCCTTGCACTGGGTAAGGGTTTGCATCTCTTTGGTTTGACTCTTCATGGATTTGGATCTTAAACATATTATACAGTATAGATGCTCTC